>NC_072790.1:228522168-228825199 GCF_028583425.1 Eublepharis macularius | reverse complement strand
GGCCCACAGGGAGCCTTATTCTATTAACACATATCATGTGAAGCAGAACTGTCTCCTCTGACTTGCTGAAGAATATCTTTCCCAAAATCTGCTGCCTGAAACCCTGGGGGCCTTTTGCATACCTTACCACAGTGCTAATGGTGCCTTCCTAAATGAAACAATTCCCACAAATGTACTGGGATGTAGTACTAGGCTGCATAAGTCAAACTACAGGTCTTCCTATCCCAGTGCTTCTACTTTTCCCATCACTGATCCTTGAAATCTTTTTATTAATTAATGATGAGAGCATTTATCCCATATGTGGAAAAACGTCCTCATTTGTGGCTCCCGCCGCCATATTTCAAGGTTTGAGGTTTGCAAACCGACACACAGTCTTTTAAAATACTTTTTCTGACAACTGGAGCTAAATGGAAAGGGGGATAGGGAAGGAGTTCCTTGCTACCAGACCACTGCCCATTCCAAGAATCACCCTGCCTAACACCCAGCAGTCAAAGATTTACAAATGCGAATGGCTCTCCCAGCTAGAGACAATAAACTGGCCAGATTACACCTTAGCTAGAATTGGATGTGTTGAAGGTGAGGGGCTGCAGAGGGGGTGGGAAGGCACAGTTCAGAGGCAGCAGGAAGGCTGTGCAAGATGGCAGGGCTTCCCGCAGCTGCTGTGGGGCCTTGGAAGGGCCCAAAGCCTCACTGCTAGAGCCCTTTGTATTTCTTCTCACAACGGGCTCTATTGCTAGTCTTGTATAACAGCCGGTACTACATGGAGCAGACAAAGGGCAGGCAGCTCAGACTAAGTTTTTAAGGTAATAATCATAATGTTCGATTTATATTCTTACAGATACTGCAAAAACTTACAGTCTCTCTACATGAGACATCTGATACATGAGGAACACGTGTTGGGAAATGCAATGGTAGCCGGGAAGGATAGATTAAAAAGACAGAGCCAGGGCCAGGGCAAAGGCTTTGCTATACACTGGAAGGCAGCTCCAGTTCATTTCCATTCCTTGCTGTCCTCAAGTTGTGATCTCATGCAGTATTAGACAGGAGAGGTGAAATTGACAGAGCATTCTGGGAGGCAAAGATGAAATTAACAAGCCCTCTGAGGAACAATCTCAGCAGATCTGTCTTTATAAACTATGCTTTCCGGCTAACATTGCATCTCCCTACACTTGATGAACACACGCCGAGGCATCTCATGTAGAGAAACTCTAAGATAAATAGCCTGCCTTAGATTAAGATGGGCTTGGGCATGTCGGAGAGAGGGTCAGAGGACTGCATGTTTATACTTTTTCTTTGCATTCCTTGCTCCATCTATTACTGCGCAGCGTGCGGACATTTTCTTTTAAATAAATTATTTTTGTATTATAAAAGCAGAGAGTCATTCTGCGTTTAGACTTACACACAGACTTGACATTTTATCCACTCTGTACTAACTAGCCCTCATCATATGCCTTATGAATGCAAAGTGATGCAAAGTGATGACCCAACACACCAACTTTTAACTGCAGCAGCTACATATTGTACATGATCACCCCCTTAGACGGGCAGCTCCAGTTAGCCAGCCAAAGCTTGAAAGTTATTGAGTGCCTGATGGTATATGTTTGGTGTATGGGCCTGCCATAGGCTACCCTCACTCCATAAAATTGACCATTTTCTTTTAAAGAGAGAAAGCAGCTTCTGTATCTTCTTCCCCCTGCCTCTCTCCTTTCTCACAAAAGAATTGCCAGAAGAACTAGTGCTGCTCAAACGGGAGGGGGATGAAAGGTTTTCCTGGGAACCAATATTCACAAAAGATGATACGGTGGAGAGGATTAGCCTTAGTGATCATTAATGGCAGGAGTTTCCTCCACCCCACCCCCCTCTATTGTGGAAAGGTCAAACAACACATCTGGGAAGATGCAAAATCTTCCTTACAAGTGCAGCTGTATTCAAGCTCACTTCCAGGGAAATGACTTAATTCCAGACTGGCCCAACTGAAAGCTCTTTGCAAGCAAACAAAATGTAAGAACTGCTACTTACCCATTGGCTAGGCTCACTGCATCAGAGTAAAGGGAGATTTCTGACAAGAGAAGAGGACAGAGAGTTAGAGAGTTGGCAAAAAAGTGCCAAAACAAAAATAAGTGAAAGTTCTCAGTGGGCTGTCCTCCGGCAAGATTTTTCTAGGAGTAACAAACTTTTTCAAATGACCTTAAAAGGATCTTCACCTAAACTGGAAAATTCTATCAGCCCCAGGCCTTTTTATTACCTAGCCAAGCATCTGTTCCAACTGTCCCTATTTACCTGGGGCAAGTTGATTTTATCTTCTGTTTACTTACACCTGCTGCTTCGTGTTAGTTTAGTGCAGAAGAGCATGTTGCAGTGTGTAAACTAATATAATATACAGCAGGCAGTGAACAGCCTTCTAGTGGAACATGTCTCTAGAGAAGGAGGTATGCCTCTGGCGGTGATGTTTGGCATGCGGACAGGGATATTATAAGAACACAAGAGTGATCGCAGTTTCATTTGTAAAATGCTGGCAGGCAGGAGTGCTCCAACTGACTTCTTCGGTGGAAATGAAAAACATGCCGCCATGGGTTAGCCATCTAGCAGGACAACAACATCTATGGTATCATTCAAGAGAAACAAA
Organism: Eublepharis macularius; assembly: GCF_028583425.1. NCBI lineage: Eukaryota > Metazoa > Chordata > Lepidosauria > Squamata > Eublepharidae > Eublepharis > Eublepharis macularius. The sequence goes on along the minus strand of NC_072790.1, from coordinate 228,822,573 downwards.
CCATGTTTTTGATTGATTGATTAAATTTCTAGCCCACTCTCCTCGTGAGCAGGTTCAGGGCAGTTCACAACATCTCAATCACATAAATACAAGAATATAAATACATAAGTAGATAAAACAACACAATAAATACATCATAGAATCCAGTATAAATACAAAAAATTACAAAATATAAAATTTCTCCAAGATATGGCAGTCATTATACAATCTAGTAATAACCCACAGTCACTATGGGTAGACATAGGGAGATCTGCCAAGATCCAATCAGCAGGAGCAAAGAAATCAACAACCACAACAGGAAGGCCCACAAGAAAGTTCACCTGTGCCTCAACCATTACCATGGCCTGGCAGAACATCTCTGTTTTACAGACCCCGTGGAACTGTAACAAGTCCCTCAGGGCCCAAGTTTCTAAGGAGAGAGCATTCCACCATGTCAGTGCCAGAGCTGAAAAGGCTCTGTCTGGCCCTGGTTGAGGCCAGACAAACATCCTTGGGGCCGGGAATCACCACTGCTGAGTGCAGTGCCCACTGGGGAACATATGGTGAGAGCCGATCCCAGAGATATGTTGGTCCAGTCCACTGAGGGCTTTAAAGGTTAGAACCAGAACTTTGAACCTGATCTGGAATTCAACTGGGAGCCAATGCAGCTGGCATAGCACAGGTTGTGTGTGTGCCCTGACCAGGGTCCCCATAAGGATATGCACCGCTGCATTCTAGACCAATTGTAGTTTCCAGATCAATCTTAAGGGCAGCCCTGGGTAGAGCGAGTTACAGTAATTGAATCTGGAGGTGACCATTGCATGGATCACTGTTGCTAAGTCGCAGGCAGAGAGATAGGGGGCAAGTTGCCAGATGTGATGAAGACAGAAAAATGATCTGGCAACTGCTGTGATTTGGGCCTCCATTGAGAAGGAGGCATTAGATTGAGGACCTTATAAACTTATCAACATTTGAACATACTGCATACAGATGGCAGTTGCGTATGGACTTATTGTTAGATATTTAGAAACCTTTTATAGAAGCCTATGTATAGATTTGCTAATAGTGTTTTTGTAACCAGCATTGGGGGGTTATTGGTCTTTCTTTGTTTTGTTTTTTTCATCCTGCACTAATAAATAATTAATTTTTTTAAAGGTCATGCTTCTGAAGAAAATCTGAGTATGGCTGGCCCACTTACTACATGTACCTAGGCAACTGCCTAGGAAGCCAGTCTATGCCTGAGATAGAGGGGCACCAAGCCAGCCTTCCTGTGGCATCGTGGGATCATCCACAGACTGCAGCAACACCAAGCAATACTGCAGGTACACTGATTCACTCAGGTGGTGGGCCGCTGGGGCCCTCCCTCATCACCAGGTCCGGGAGAAGTGGTGGTGTGGTAAGCAGTAGCCCTGGGCAATGCCACATACATGCACACTGAAAGTAGGCAGGGCTTTCCAGAGAGGATGACCTGAGTGGGGGCAGTTTCCTTATGATGCAGGGGGAAGGGCAGGATGAAGTCATTCACTTAAGTCACCAAAAAATCCTTGGGCTGGCCCTGAATCCGAGCAGTTGGGAAATGCATATACCAAAATTAAGGTCAAAATCTGCATCCTGAGTGGCAACCAGAAACTAACTACCAGCTAGCAATGGAATTCATTGATCAAAGAGAACACACTGTCTTCTTTCTCTATTTTCCCGCTTGTCTGTGGATATCTCTTATGTACTAAGAAAGGTTCCAGAAATGTGTATGTTCACCATTAATGGCTCCCATCACACTAGAAATGTTCGTGAATATAAATCTCCCTTGGAACTCAAGCTCACTAGCCACAGGCATAATCTGGCAAATTCTGAAGTTTTTCAGGCCCTTAAAACACACACTCCACACACTGACAGCAGCATGCCCCAACTAGCCACATTTACAGAAGCATATGCTTCAGTTTCTTTCATATTTTAGAAGAGACAAGAATATTCAGAATGATTCCTCCAAAGCCAAGAGCCTTCCAAATTCTGTCCAGCTCAACCACTGCGTGGTAAAAACTTCTTCACCAGGGAGCTTACCCGAACAATCTCCCCACTCACCATCTGCATCTGGGTAGCTGTCGATGCCACTCATAGAAATAGACTTGGACATACAGACAGCATTTGAGGATGCCCGATACACTTGCAACCTCTTGGAATGTTCCTGGAAAAAAAAGACAAAACAGTTAATACCATGCAGCCATCAGTTCTGGCCAAACAACCTGTCATCTGGGGAGGCAAATGAGATGACTACTTGGGTATGATGCGGTGTGTCCCCCAGGTCAAGACTCTACTGGGCACTTGCCTGCAAAAATAGAGATAATATAAAACCAGGTTTCCAGTTCCTGAGTTATCCCAGATTTGCAGAAACATAGACCTTAGTCTGTCTGGCCCTCCATTTAAGGATGTTTTCATCTGCCTATTAGATATACAATGATAATAATAACAATAATATAGATAGGGTAGATGTACTGAAGCCGCAAGCAACAGATTCCACAAAACCAGCCAGTGGGCTGATGGCTGGGAGGACTTTTGAGCCGCAGAATAATCTGTTCATCATTATGACTTCATGAAGCCGAGACATAGCACTGAAAATAAGGTGAATAGAGCTAATACATCCTGGCTAAAACTGAACGCTGCATACAAAGTGAAAACACAGGGAATATGAACAAGAAATAAATACCAGGTGAAAAATAAGAGTATGTCCAGGAGACTAAATTGAACCAGGACTCAGTTCCTGAATCTGGATATTAATGCACTGGCACAGATACCTGCAGGTTAAAGGTGCAGCAAAATGATATATGTAAGATCTGTGATCAAATCTTTCAATGTATTTTTAAGGTTAAAAAGCAACAGTGGGGAAGGGCTTATCCCTTCCCCAATAAAAACCGGTTCCCATCCCAAGCTGATATTATCCAAGTAAGGGTGAGGGAGAACAATACAGGAGTCTATCTTTTTTCTCCTATAGGGCTAATAAAAGCTCGTGTGGTCTGTATGTGAAAATATTTGTGCTGGTTGAAACTGCCAGCAAGTCACAAGTGACTTATGGCATATGGCAACCCGGTAGGGTATTCAAGACAAGAGGCTGCCTCTGTGCAGCAGACCTTCTTGGCAGTATCCCATCCACATACTAATAAGTGCCGAATCTGATGAGATTGGGCTAACCCAGGCCATCCAGGCTATTTGTACTGGGGACGGGGAGTGCTGCGGCGAGAGGGGTAAACCCTCCCTCTGTCTACATCAGAGCCCCAATCAAAATCAGGACCTCCACTATCCTCACCTCTCTTCTGGGGCTACTTTTCAGCCTTAAAACAATGGATGTAGGAGATCCAATTATTAGCCTAGCTGTACTTTAAGTGAAGGGGAGAAAGGCTCGAAGCAAGTGCAACTGGCACTTCTCTCTACTGAAATATCAAGGGGGGTGGATGTTTTCCTCTACCTGAAGATACTCTGGCACCCGCCAACAAGAAAACACTACAGCTAATGAAAGACCTGAGCAGCCCAGTCACTGGCCCCCTAACAAGCAGCTGTGGGGTGTTCCCTCCCGCCTTTCCTGGCAAAAAGAACTCTGCTCCAAGTGCCAGTTGCCCTATGTCTGCAGAGATGACACGAAGATAATTCTGGCCTTTGTCACTGGCTAGAGGATAAAAGGCTCCTAGGTAGTAGCTAAACCATCACTATCCCAGCAAGAACCCCAAGCAAGCGGAAAATCAGCCTGGCCCCCCTCTGGTTCTAAATGCCAACAAGTGACCCACCAATGTTGTTCTGGCATCCTGAAACTGATCTCCCTCCTCTATCTCTCCCTTCCATTCCCCCTCGCATGTATTGTCCTTTACTTTGTAAGCCTATGTCTTATTTCTGTTAATGTGCCGCTCCTGCAACCAGTGCTGTGTATTGGATTTTGACTGCCAAGAAATGATCTGGGAGACAAAGCTTGTTTGAAAAAAAATGGAAGAAAACAATATGTAAATGAACAAATACCTGATCCACCTCCAGGTCATCATCCTCTTCATCCTGGGAGAGAAGAGACTCCATCTCATTATTGCTCCGGATGATGGGAATTCGGCGGGGGTCCTTTCTGCACTGAGCATGCCTGTCCATCTGCCCCGTAGAGGAGGAGTCGATCTCGTCGGAGGCTAATCCTTTCAAACTCATGCTGAAAAGGAAGCTAAGAGATCAGCCACTGAGAACTTTCCTCATTATTATTTCTTCATTGGACCCAAACTTGAATTCACACACATATAAACTCCCAATTATGGAAGTCTCTCCAAAGTCCAAGTCTGGACATCTTCCAGAAGCATTAGAATGGTGATGGTAATCATAACTTCTAAACAGGAGTCACAACAGGTTCTTCACTCATAGTACGATCCCAGCTTCAGAACTTGCCCAAATACAAATCAGCAAAACAAACACCAGTTTCACCCATCAAACACCAGTTCCCCTCAAAAGGTGGTCTATTTTTTAAAAAAGTGAACTTTGAAAGAGACTTACAGTATTGTTCTGGTGCATATTGAATCAGCGAATCATTTATTATGGTTGAAGACCAGTAGAATAAACATATATTTGTTCAGTGCTAACTGATGTAAGATTTCTATATTTTATGTTGAGAACAGGGAAAATAGTATAAAGCTCCTTTGCAAGCAAGGCTGGAAAACTATAGTTTGGTCCCACTACAGAAAACATGAGAATCACTGGTTTAGTCATTCAAATGGAACTGCTCTGAAAACACACAGATAAACAAACAGGTACAGAACAGGTTTCTACGGAGTTCACCAAAGGAAGGAAAATGGTGCATTTGGACAAAAAATAGTGAGGACACTTCCAGACCTTCTCCACTGCTCTGCAATGACTGTGACTGACTTAATCCACAAGCAGCGAAATCCTAAACAGAGTTACTCCCGTCTAAGCCCATTGACTAGGTTGGGCTGGCCTGGAAAACTCGGGGTTACGATGGCAAGGGATGGGCAACTGTCAATAAAGTTTTAGTTTTCCAAAAAAATTATATATTTTTCTGGGTTTTAGTTGGAATTGCTGATGGCTTTAATTCTCCTTTAGGAATGGATATCCATGGACTATTAAGAATATGGTTTCAATGCAGAAATAAATTAAGTCTGCATCACCAATAGATGCTTATTATGATACTACTACAAGAAATAAATCAATCATGTGAATTATGAATATATGGATGGACAAGCATGGAAAAATAAAAACATGACAAGAAATTCAAACTCAAGGGAAAAACATTCCATGATTTGATGTACCATCAAGCGCTGTCCAAGCTTAAAGAACAACTATCTAAAGTAGGTGTCGATTAAGAGAAAAACAATGTTCGAACAACTAATCAGTGGAGATCTAAAACATCTGTTATGAAAGTATATTAAATTCTATTGCAATATGAAACAGAATCAGAACAAGTAAAAAACTGTATGATAAAATGGATACAAAATTTTGAAGAAAATATTTCTCTGAGCCAATGGAAAATTTATTAACTAAAGAAATTAAATGTACAGACTATCAAATGTTAAGAGAGAATTGGTATAAAATGTTCTTATATGGTACGTTACTCCTAAAGAAACTGCAAAAACTAACAAGGACTATAGTGGAAAGTTTTGGAAATGTCAATGTATAGATGCAATATGTGGTGGACTTACAAGAAGGCAAGAAGATATTAGATAAAAATATATGAAGAGATGCAAAAGATCTTAAAGCTCCACTTTGTGCTGGACCCTAAAATACTACAGAAGTACACAGTGAACTTTTTAAATATATGGTGATGGCAGCAAGAGTAGTATATGCAATGAATCTTTTCCAGATGAGACTGAATGGATGAGCAGATTGTACATATATGCATCAACGGCTAAATTAACGTCTTATATACACAACAGACCAATTTCAGAATTTCAGGAAAAATGGAAAGTTATTTTTGATTATGTAGCTGAAATTTAAGAAAAACTAAAAAAAAAATTATTAGTAAAATAGACCAATTGTTAAATCAGTAATCTAAATTGTAGAATTTAAAATGCTGAATACAATGTTAAATGCTGAATATAAAATGTTAAATATAATGTATATTTTGTTGAAGGCTTTCACGGCCAGAGAACGATGGTTGTTGTAGATTTTCCGGGCGGTAGAGCCGTGGTCTTGGCATTGTAGTTCCTGACGTTTCGCCAGCAGCTGTGACTGGCATCTTCAGAGGTGTAGCACCAAAAGACAGATCTCTCAGTGTCATGTAATGTGAGAGACTGAGAGATCTCTGTCTTTCAGTGCTACACCTCTGAAGATGCCAGTCACAGCTGCTGGCGAAACGTCAGGAACTACAATGCCAAGACCACAGCGATACAGCCCGGAAAATCCACAACAACCACAGTGTATATTACTATAAATAAGTTATTACTTATAAATTACTATAAATAAGTTATTACTATAAATAAATACGCACCTGACCTGTTACCAAACATGTTCATTATTCGTGGCCCTTTAAAGATCCCTTTAAACTATCAGCCCCTGCCACCTGCCAGCTGATAGTTTAAAGGCCCCTTTCCTGCCACTTGCTGCTGCTGCCAGGTGCAAGAGGGGTGGATTCTCCCCATCCCCCTGGCACTGGGAGAGCCGCCACCGCCAGGCTGCTGCGGCCCAGTGTGAAGGGGGCAAGGAGATTCTCCCCGTCCCTCTGGCACAGGGAGAGCCGGCACCGCTCGGCTGCTGCAGCCCAGTGCGAAATGGGCAGGGAGATTCTCCATGGGATCCATGGGTCCCTCCCTTTCCTGTCATTTTCTTTTCGCATTGGAAAAAACTGGACTGTCTGCTGGAAGCTACTTTGAGGAGTTAACTTACAGTCAGAATGAAAGCCAGGAGTTCAGAGTTCAGTCCATGCTTATGTTGCCAGGGGAATTGACTGAAAGGCGCCAGACTGTCTGGCTTGACGAACGGCTGACGAACGCAACAAACGAGGCTTGCCATGACCACTGGTTTGTTTAGAATGGGGCCTCGCGAACAGCTTGGGCTGTTCGTGGCTTTTTTTTTTGTTCGTATTGCTGTTCGTGCCCATCTCTAGTTGTGAGCAGAGCTTGGGCTGCAGTACTGCAGCTTACCACTCTGTGCCATGGGGCTCCTTACCACCCACAGAGAAGACCAAAAAAAAAAAAAAAAGGCTAGGGATGCACGTACAGGAGAAGCCACAATTCCACTTGGTCCAAATTGCTTACTGTCTGAGTTGCAGCTTAGCAACACTATTCAAATACCTTGTTAACCCCTCCATCCCCATCTCCCATGTGCAAGGTTGGCAACTAGCCAAGAAAAAAAAAACATTCCAGCTACATGCATCTACTACTGCATGCATGAAGTTCTTCCATAGTCACCTATCTCAGGCCGAGCCAAAGGCAACAAAGGAAAGTCTTAAAGGTGCCACTTGATTTCTATTTTGCATTATTACAACAGACTTAACATAGCTACTCGTTTGAAAAGTTAACGGTTGTCCAGGTGTGGGGATGAATCCAACCAACTTTTCTGCTGATGGAAAAGAAAGATCCCCTTTGATCACCCCAAAAGGTTATGGTTGACAACGTCATGTGAGACTGGGGCTATGCTAAGCTGGGGAGTTGTGTCAAATTGATTGGAAAAGCTGGTTGGATCTACCCTTTTGGTTAGGTTCTGGGCAAGTTACCCACCTCCTTTTTAGGAATTAGCTGGTCTGAATTCTCAGCTTTTTAAAAAAGCCTCTAATCCTTGAATTTCCAGAGACAGGAGTTTAATGAGAAACAGCCCTGGTCCCACTTTCTGTTGTTCTAATCAATGAGGGAGTAGACTGACAGCTATAATTGACATGCTTGTTGCAGCTGTCCCTGATACCAAATTACGTATAAGCAAATCCTGGCATAAGCAAACAGTCCATTAAAAAGAAGCCCTTGGTTGGGCAGAAGAAAAGCTGAAGGAAAATGAGGAGAGAACATGGCAGCCAAGCAACATGGCAGTGTGGAACATGGTCAGTGTTCTCACACCAACCTTCTTTCGCCCCCAATGCTAGAACCCAAATGCAAGCTTAGCCCACCACACATGCCAACGAGAGTCACAAGAGTAAAGAGAAAACTTATTGCTGTTCCCTCCACTCCTTGACTCAGTGGATCTGCCTGGCTCCTCTCTCACCCAAGAACCAGAATATTTGGAACCAAAAGTTTGCAGCCCTACCTGTGCTATTATAGAACATAATTTCTCTATCTTGTGTTGAAACAACAGGGATCCTACTTCTCTATCGAAAGCACATACAAAATGGTAGGACTATCAGATTTAGTCAGTTCGATTGATCAAATGAAGACCTTAAGAAAATGCCCCCTCCCCAGTTCACCATGCAGTACACTCTCCCCTCTCACAAAAGAGAATGCCTCTTCTAATATGGCACCTGCTGTAATGTGCGTTAGCACCATTTAAAAAGAGACATTCCCAGGCCAGGATCCAGACATTTTTTTTAATCTGGGTCCAGTAGAAAATTGTAACATGCCCCCGCCCCCGTCTCTGATCCCACCTCATACATTTTCTTTCAAGATTCTCATGAAACTATTTTCCATTTTATTTCTAAAACATCGTGAACAGACCAGATCTAGATAATGGACTTACAGCCCAGGCCAGGGCCTTCCCATCCAGATCCATTCCTTCTGCTTCATGGGTGGTCCCTGGACACACACACCCCTTCTCTCTTACAAACTGGATATGCATTTACATGATTCCATCTCTCACACTTAAGAAGAAATGTGGCTTCTGAGATGCATATCACTGCAGAGCAGAAGGTGTCATGTACATCCTTTACTCATCCCCTTTTAATCTCATGCAGATTTAACAAAGCTGTTTTTTGCTTGGATAACAGTTTTAACAAAATAAAAAATGAGGCCTGGTTTCTAGGGGGGGGGGAACCTTTCATGGGCTTCCTGCCTTTGTATTCTGTGAACCTAAGTTATCCTAGCAGACAATGTGCTGCCCCCTGGAGTTTCAAACCCAGAGCTCCAACCACAGGACTTTTTTCTTGTTCCCTCCCATGGCACAAACCCAGCAACAAAATGGACAAGGCTTGCGGAACCAACTAAAGTTACTCACTTGTTAAAAACACGATGCCCGCCAACAGCCTGACAGATCCTGTCTGTGCCTATTGTGGCTCTGGCTTCTTGCAGCTTCCTAAGCCTAAAGAAACTTTAACCGGTACACTTCCTTCTCTGAGCTCCCCCACCCCATGCACCCCCATTCCATTGCATTTGCAGAAGTGGAGAGAGTGGTTTGGGTTTCTCTAAGTTTCCAAGCAACTCCTCTGCTGTGAAGAGGGGAGGAGGGAGCAAAACGCCAATGATTCTATTCTCTGTTTTTGAAACAGAGCTACAATCCCAAATGAACTTCAGTCTAAAAAAATGGTGCCTGTAATGCTCATCCCACATTGTCGTCGTCATCATCAATATAGCCAATTCTCAGTGTGGCCAGGGCTATTTTGGCCTCCTAATTCACCCCTATTCCCCTCCTTGCAGCCTTAGAGGGAGAATTCAAGGGGGCCAAGCCCAGCAGTAACCACTGAGTAACTTACTACCAGGTGGGTCTGTGGTGTTGGCTACCAGATGACATAATGCCGCATAATTCTCCTGGGCCCAGTGGCAGCCTCGGAACAACTTGTGTGACTTGGCCAGGTCTGGTAGGAGCCATCGCATACTCACCTGAGTAACTTACTACCACATAAGTTTTTCAAATTGCCCAGACTTTTCCCATGAAAAGGCTGGGAGGGACAGAGGAAGAGGGAAAGCTGAGACACAATGTGGTGTAGCAGCAGCTAGAGTATCAGACTAGGATCTGAGCACCAGGTTCAAATCCTCACTTTGCCATGGAATCCTGGGAGATAGGATTCCCAGGTGCCCGCGAGTGAGAGGCAAACTCCTAGCAGTTTGCCTTTTATGATGCTGACCACAGGCAGTAGGCAGGCGGTAGCAAGCCTCCGCACAATTGCCTACCCCCCAGTGGGCAACTCAGGCAAACTCGGAGGGTGTGCACTCCCAGTGGGTTGCAACGTCACTTCTGGAAGTGATGTCGTCACACCAGCTGCAGGAGTGCTCCAGTGCTTTGTGTGGGGCTGATTTTTGCCCCCAAAGGCCAATTCTCAAAGATTTGATCCCATGGAAAGCATGGAAGCAGTCCCGCAGCCAGCACGTTATCACTTCCAGAAGTGACATCATTGCACAGAGGCTGGGCGCACGCAAAGAAAAAAAACACTGGTATATACCAGGCACCCCCTGCTCCCACTTGTTGTCAGGAAGACCTGGCAACCCTATTGGGAGACCTTAACCCAATCATTGTCTCTTAGTCTAATCTACCTCATAGGGTTGTTGTGAGGATAAAATGGAGGAGAGGAAAATGATGTAAGCTGTTTTGGGTCCCCACTGGAGAGAAAGGTGGGGTATAAAGGAAGTAAATAAATAAAGCTGGAGACTTGGGGAGGGGGGGGGGGGAGAAAAGAAAGGTTGGTTGGTGAGTGGAAAGGAGAGAAGGAAGCAAAAGGAGGGAAGAGTCTACGGAGGCTATCAAGAGGAGAGAAAGAAGAAATAGTGTAGGGAAGGGGATACAGGGAAAATGACCCTTTCAAGTCCTTGTGGGCTCCCCGCTTCTTATTACGTATTCCTCACCTCTTTTCAACCTCTTTTCATGAAGCCTAATTCAATTAAGGAATTTTGTTCTCACAAGATGGTGGTGATGGATGCTAACTTAAATAGCCTTTACATAGGAATGGGCCTGTCAACTGCTGTTCACTCTGATGGCTAACTAGTGTGGTGTAGTGGTTAGGGCGTCACACTAGGAATTAGAAGACCCATGTTCCAATTCCATGGATGTTTTGCTGGGTGACCTTGGCCCAGTCACATACTCTCAGCCTAACCTTCCTCACAGGGTTATTGTGAGGATAAAATGAAGGTGAGGACAACAATGTATGCTGTTTTGGGTCCCTACCGGGGGAAAAGGCAGGGCATAAGCAAACAAATGGAATTTCCATTTTCAGAGCAGTTCAGAAAGCCAGTTGCTGAGGGATAAGCAGTAGGGGCAGTTACCTCAAAGCCCTGACAGAGGGATTCTCGGGGACATTTAGAAGATCACTGAGGGAAATGGGATGCTGGGCTAAATAGTTTTTCAGTCTGAGCCAGCAAGATTCTTCTTACATTCTTATCACCAAAATATGGAATATAGGGTAATAGCTCACATTGGGTGCTATGGGACAGGTTGGGGTTCAAGCTGCTGGGGTGGGTGGGGGGCCTCCCCTAAGTCCTTTTACCATGTAGCCAGGCGTCCAGCAAGTAGGGCGCTCTCCCTCCAAATACATCCTCAACCACATTGAGAAACATGCTGAGAAAACCTATTGCTACCAGCAGATGGCGGCCTATGACTCAAATCAAAACCAAAACTCAGGAGCCAGACAAGGGCCGTTTCCACACTACTTACCTTCATCCAAAATACTGCATAACATTGTGAAAAAAAACACGGAAGATAGCGTCTTCTCGCACGACTTTTGCGCGATGTTGCGCAAAACTCACACGAGAAGACACTATCTTCCGCGATTTTTTCGCAATATTCCGCGGCATTCCGAATGAAGGTAAGTAGTGTGGAAACAACCCTGAATTTGGTTCAGCCCTAGAATAACTTATATTAAATGCCAAATTTAATTTTGGAAACACAGGGAAATCTCTTAATGGGGGTATCCAGAATAAATGTGCTCTGGAACAGTGACCTCTCAACATCTACAATATCCAAATTTACTTTGCCACATCACAAGGTCAGGCTGAGAAAGCTTCCAACTTTTACATCACCTTGGAGTAGTTGACTTTCACATGCTAGGAGTGGAAAACAAGAGCCTCTAAACATGTGTAGAACACCAGTTCCTAGAGAACTAGAATCACAGTTCTTCAAATACAGAGGGAGAGACCAATACAGTAGCAAAGAAGGCATAGGAAATAGCCAAACTCTCTCACATCTCTATCTTCTCTCAGTCTTGCAAGTTTCAACCAGCTCCCCAAGTCTAATTCTAATTTCTTGTTAGTCTTGACAGTTGCCTATTCACCTAGAGTGAACAGCAGTTGCCCCAAGTGAGCACTACTCAACAACAGACCCAACCCTGAAAACACTGCTATGCTTAATAAAGTATTTAGCTTAAAATAAAACCCATCCTGAAGATCCATAGCAGAACTTAGATTACAGTTTGTGGCCTGTAGGAAAACACATGGGTCAGGGAACAATCCTGATAAATAAGACTGTGAGGTCTAGTTTGGCCCGCATTCTTGCTTGTCTTTTGGCCCCTGGCTCCTCCAGATTAGAAGCAAGTTAGTATCATGCTAACTCTCAATGATGAAATAATGGAATAAAGCCAAGTCCCTTAATCCTGGCAGGAAAAATTCTGACATAAAATATACTGCTGAAAAACTGACATAAATCATAAAACCAAAATTTATTTATTTTATTTATTTATTTTATTCAACTTATACCCTGCCCTTCCCGCAAGCGGGCTCAGGGCGGCTTCCAACAAATATACTGTTAAAATACAATTAAAACCTTATTAACGCATTAACACATTAAAATTCAGGCGCCATCAGACAGATCGGCTACTGCAAAATCATCATAAGCCCCGGCACCACCATGATGTAACTCAAGGACAGCTGCAAAAGGAGGGTGCAAAAGGAGGGTGCAAAATGAAGTCCTGTTTTACACTTTGACTGACATTTGGTCATTAAGGGGCAACAAGTCTTGGATATCAAAAAAAGAACTATGCAGCACATAATTCAGCACAGCAGGGCTGAAATTGAGGGTATTTCTGCAAGGGTTATCTGCCTCGGGCTTGATGCTTTGGGGAAGTAGTCCCCCCATCCTCCACTTCTTCACAGGATTGTGGTACATTTGTGCACCTCCCAGGGTTTCCCCAGCTTTTCTCCAATTTTTCTGAAACCTGATTTGCTCCAAAATTTTGGGGCAAATCTCAGTAAAGCCTAGGTTGCTTTGTCACAGCCTAGGATGCTTTTGTCACAGCACCACAGCACAAGGATCTTCACTGTATAACTGAAAGTTAGCTGTGAGTATGCAAAAAAAAAATTAACAATACGCTCATTTTAAAAGGCATCCTGTTAAAACAGAGCTTCTGCCTAAAATGTTGAAAAGTTGCTATTAGAGTTATGCATAATCTCCCTCCTTGACATTTTGTGGTTTGTTCCACCTCCTGTGGCAGCCATTTTGTGTCCAAATTTATCCTGTGACAGAATTCCAAAGGTGCTTGCAAGCTCAAAAACTTTGGGAGCATCTGGGTTACAGATCTTCAAAATGAAAGCTGGGAACTCAGAGAACCATGCGTATTTTAGTATAATGGTATATAGGTCTAGGTAAAAAAAGGTAAAGGTAGTCCCCTGTGCAAGCACTGAGTCATTACTGACCCATGGGGGGACGTCGCATCAGGACAGTTTCTTGGCAGACTTTTTACGGGGTGGTTTGCCATTGCCTTCCCCAGTCATCTACACTTTATCCCCAGGAAACTGGGTACTCATTTTCCCCATGTGGAAGACACCTGAATCACAAAATGGGAAAAGAAAAGCCATCCTCAGCGCAGAAGCAGGAGCAGTGGGTGGAAGGTACCACAGAAGATAAGCAGAGCAGAGAAAACGCAAATATACCCGTTAAAAATATGAATTTCATCAGGGTTCATTTCGAGGGTGAATGCACAGGAACGCAGTTCCGGCAGTTCCCCAAAGAGGTCACATGTCAGGTGGCCCCACCCACCTGACTCTCAGCCATTTTGGGCCTGTTTTGGCCTGAATAGGGGCCCAAAATGGCCTGGATCGGGCCTCTGACGGGTGGTGGATCACTCTCCTGCTCATCAGAGGCCCGATCCTGACCATTTTGGGCCCCTTTTCAGCCCCTTTTTGCCATTTTGGGCCCCTTTTCAGCCCCTTTTTGCCATTTTAGGCCCAATTTTGGCCCTGAATGGCCAGGAATGGGTCCAAAACCTCCAGAATAGGTGATGTCAGGGGGTGTGGCATATGTAAATCAGTTATACTGATGACACTCTTCCAGTGATGGCAAGAGACATGGCATATGCTAATGAGTTATGCTAATGAGTTCCTCAAGCTCTTTTTCTATGAAATGACCCCTGGATTTCATATATGAAGGTCCAAACTATGTACGGCATGTAATTATTTATGTCTTTCCTGATTTTTAATCAAAAGCTTTAAGAGAAATAACAGAGGAAAGAAGAGCTTAACCCTCTAGCCATTCTTCTGTTCAAAATCTCTCCTCTTTCCTTGTGTTTTCCCCTATAGGGGAAAAGGCACAAATATGAATCTCTTTTCTATCTAATCAATCGGTCTCTGGTTCTTGTTTCATAGCTTTGAAGAATCAGTGTCCCTATTTTTGCTTTTAGGTGATGCCAAACTTTTGTTAATATGAATTGTTCACTTTGTTTATTCTTCAGGGTCTGGCTCCTTTTCCAGAATCTCTAAAATTTAATTTTATGAATAGGTCAGTGAATGCACTTTACCTTTAGTGCATATACATTTAAATGCTTGTACATGAACACTACAGTACCATAGCCTGCTATTTCATGTGCTGCCAAGGCTAATTTGGAACTTTTGAGAACAGACTATAGGACAATTGTGTTTTTCTAGCATATCTTTAGCCTAAATTTTAGGCCCTAAAAAATCAAGCATCTTGGAATTTTTTTTAACAGTGCAAGTCAGGCTATTAAATTAAATAAAAAATTCAGGCACCTGTAGAGACTTGAACAATGTGTATTACGAACACATCCCTGCTTCCAGCTGTGAAATGTCGAAATTATTATCAGAACAGCAACAGGGCAAAGTGCAAAGCCGTTCCTTCTCTACATCCCAGCTGTTCCTTCACTTGAACTCACAGCCTCCCAAGGCTGTTCTGAGGTTTCTTAACATCTTTACGTTTTAGAAACATATTTGCAAAGTGACAACCAGAATATCAACATTTAATGTTTGCATGGAGTGAACGCGCCAGTATGTAACACGCTCAGTCCAGCCTATTTCACTTTTTTTTTTAGTTAGGTCAGCCCCTGAAATGGATACACGCCTTGGAACGGATTTCCATGAGAGCTGATCTCCAGCATCATGCACCACAGACGCAGCCTCTCCCCCTCCCGCCAACACAGACTGAACCACATTCAATTTAGTTTTCAAGAAGCAAAAGGACCACTGAACATGGGAACTAGCCAGTCTACCGATGAAGCCTCATCAGTTTGGAAAAGTGCCTGCTACCCAAACCTTTGTCCAGCAACCATAAATCAAGAAGGCTGCTGAAGAGCAATGATAAAAAGGAGGAACACACACAGTTCAGGATAAAAGGAAGGCAAAAAGGGCAGAGGAAATGAAAAATTGCACAGAAAACAGCAAGCCGTCCCACCTCCAGCAAAATTTACTTTATCTTACAGCGCTCAGGCAGGACTGGACTAGAGAGATTAGAACTATGCTCAGAGCCTCTGCAAATACGTGAGAACCTCAGGACAATCTTCGCTAGAGTTTCTTGCTTTGGAAGACCAGAGCATTCGCTTTACATGCAGAAGGTCCCAGTTTCAGTTCCCTAGCATCTCCAGTTAAAAGGATAAAGTAGTAGGTGATGCGAGAGACACCCACCTGAGACACTGGAGAGCTGCTGCCAGTCAGAATAGTCACTACTGACGTTGAATGGCCAACAGTCTGAATCAGTATGACAGCCTCATGCATACATGATTTATGGAAGCTTTGTGATAATTTGGTTAATCCTATGTATGTAATGATGAGCTACCACCAAGAAGGAATCAGATCAGACTGGAACTTCCAAGACCGAGGCCTCTTGTTCCAGCCTACAATGCTGCAAGATCCCCAGCATTGCCATATGACAGCCATGCTGATTCTGTGGGCCTGGGCAGATCGTGAGGGGGAGGGCAGAAGGGGCTGCATCGGTGCTTGGATTTTGTGGCCCTGCTTACATGCCCAGGGTGGTGCCGATTGCCACCTTGAGGTTGTTGGGGATTTGCAAGTGTTTCCATTTCAGTCATGAAAGAGTGCTACTTAATTAGTAAACTTACTTTGCATGTAACCATTAGGGCTTCCAGTAAAGATTCCTGCAGTAGAAAGGGGAGTCTCTAAGCGTAACAAAGTAGAATTCGCATTTTCTATTGGGCAACTTGTTTATTGGGGGGGGGGGGCAATTAAGTGATGCTATGTTCTGAAGTTTTATTGCTCTTTGTTCAGTTGCTGTTTCTCTCTCTTTCAATTACCTTTCTAGCAAAATGTAGTCTATTCACATTTATTATTTTCTTCCAAAGTAACCCTATTTTTTATCCTCTTAGTAAAGTATTTTTACAGAGCTGCACTGGAATCTGTGTCAATTCTCATTACTTCCAATGTGCAAATTTTGTATAATCTCTGCTAATTTCTTACAGAGGTCGGGTGGCAGTTTTCCACCGGCTAGTTTGAGTAGGGATCCTGGAGGTGTTTTGCCATCTTCTGGGCATGGAGCAGGGGGTCACCGGGGCAGTTGGGGGTGGGATTTGTAAATTTCCTGCATTGTGCAGGGGGTTGGACTAGATGACCCTAGAGGTACCTTCCGATTCTATGATCTTTTCACATGAAATATAGGCTACTTCCACACAGTTCTGAGTTGCTGCTGAAAATGCAGAGATATCTGCAGGAGCTATGAAGCATTCCACATATGTCAGTTTTCCCCACACTTTCCTTGCCTCAGCCCCCTGCGGCTGTCATTCCCTCACCACTACCAGAGGGTTTTGGAAAGGCTTTATTTTAAAAAATCAATTGGTAGATCACTATTGAGCAATAACATTGTAACCATCGGTTGCCACAGTCTACTAGCTCTTCTGAATTCTAATTTTCATTACAAAAAAAAAATTAAAGTCTGTACAACAAAAAAGAGTTAGAGAGACTAAAAAATGAAAGCTGGGAATTCGGAGGTGCTAAGGCAAGAAATATAAGTGCCAATATGGGTAGGACCACTAAAAAATGTGCATCTTCGGGTCTACGTGCTATTCAAAGGCACTTTCCTAAAGACTGTATCAAACCAGGTTTGGGAAAAATTAGGGCAAAGGAGGGGGGAATTTAGAACCCGATTTTTACAGGACAATGTTTTGTGGATTTTTGGAGGGGCTGGCTCCACTTCGGATGTCAAAGCAGAGGAAAACCTCAATTTGGAAGCTGAAGCTTTTCAGGGCACGGAGGTTAAAAAACCTCAATCCCATCAAATCTCTGTTAAGGGGACAGGGCATTTAATCTCCAGGTTGTTGACAACCCTACTAGTAATTTCCATTCATGTAATAGTTTCCTTCATGCGTGCACATTTTGTCTCTCTCTGCTTTGCCTCTCCTCCTTCACTGTCTGATGCCCTTCAAATACGACAGTTCCGACATCCTTACTTTCTTCTTTTGAAAAACTACAAAAAATTCTTATTGCCCTTCTCTTTTAAACTTTTTGCTCAGTTCTGACACATCTCTTCCTCTCCTTTGTCCTGATTTAAACTGAAAGCTTTCAAGAAAAGGGAATGTAATTTTTTTTATTACTATACAGTGCCAAGTGTCCCAATCACTGACCAGAGAAGGAGCTTTGTAGTCATGCCACATTCATCCCAGGAAGAGTATCAACAAAAGTATTTAAATTCTGTCAAAAACTCACCTCTTTCACGGACTAAAAGAGGGGCAGGCTTAGAAAAAAACCCATTTCCTATAATAAGAATAACTTCATAAATTTCCCCTCACCCACCCACACTGTTAAATGCACTTCACCGCCAACTACACATTGTATTCATGTGTTCTGCAATGGCTTGGCTTGCCCTTCGCTTATTTAAAATATCATACTTATTTTGGATGAAAACAGGGCTTTTTTTCTGGGAAAAGAGGTGGTGGAACTCAGTGGGTTGCCCTCAGAGAAAATGGTCACATGGCTGGTGGCCCCGCCCCCTGATCTCCAGACAGAGGGGAGTTGAGACTGCCCTGCGTGCCGCCGAGCGGCGTGGAGGGCAATCTCAACTCCCGTCTGTCTGGAGATCAGGGGCGGGGCCACCAGCCATGTGACCATTTTCAAGAGGTTCCAGAACTCCATTCCCCCGCGTTCCCCCTGAAAAAAAGCCCTGGATGAAAATATTCTAAAAAAATGTAATTGTCCTCTAATATATTAAAAATATGTTCAGATGTGAGTATGTGTGAAATAGCAGGCTATCCTTTAGTGTTCATGCACCCTCATTAAAACGAGATGTGCACTGAAGACAAGATGCCTCCATTCCCCTTAACTCTTCCTCTTAGCTGAACCCCCATGAATAACAAAATTAGCAACTCACCCTATCAAAATATTAAACAAGGTAGCTCCAAAAGGAAAAAAAAGGAACAAAATTAGGAAACGGATTTATTGTGTCACTCCATGACACAACACTAGCACAACGCACTGTTTAGCATCCCTAAATGGAAGCAAATCCTCCATTATAACAGGCAAGCAGATATTCACAAGCCTGCTATGTGTGTGACATATTTAGATTATTATGTTTATATATTTACCTCCGCTGATCAAAATCCGGATCATCAAGCACTTTCCCAGGCTCCCAGCTGTGCCTTCGGAAGGAGTCATGGGCATGTGCAGAATTCCTCAAGTTACCTGACCTGCGCATCTGCACATTCAGGAATTGGCAGTCATCCTCTTCTTCCACATCCACAGTCTCCCAGTCTTCAACTGCAGATGAGCATGATTCTATGGCTGACAAACAGCGGTGTTTCTGGACCAGAGGGGAGTGTGGAGTGCTATCATATGGACCCAGGAAGAGTTCGGAGGCTGAGCCGTTCATTCCTTGAGCAGGGTGTAGGGCCAAAAAGCAGAAACAGCTCTGTTGGAAATGAAATAGGAGTAAAATAGGGTTAAAAATATAAGATTCACCTTGTAAATAATTATACCCTATTCTACCTAGGGCATTTTCTGCATGGGCAATATATTCCTCTCTTCAGTTTGGAGTAGTGGTTAAGTGCAGCAGGACTCTAATCTGGAAAACCAGGTTTGATTCCCCACTCCTTTGCTTGAAGCCAGCTGAGTGACCTTGGGTCAGTCACAGCTCTCTCAGAGCTCTCTCAGCCCCACCCACTGCACAGGATGACTGTTGTGAGGATAATAATAGCACTCTTTGTAAACGACTCTGAGAGGCCATTAAATTGTCCTAAAGGGCAGTATTTTTATTATTTCGAGTGTTCGCTCTTCAAGGATCAGATTCGTCTTGCCACCTACCTCCCCACAGGCCGCTTTTAATCCCAGTGTGGGCGCCATCTTGTTTTGTTTGTATCACTGTGAAATAAAAAGGGTTATGTGGTGAGGTGTGGACATCATTGCTTCATTGTTGGCAACACTAGTGCCATCACATCACCACCATCCCTTTTTAAAAAATTTTGTGTATGCTCAATTACATTATTACATTATGACATTACAGTGTTATGGCAATGAACGGTGACCAGCTCTAAGGCATTAGCAGTGGGAAAAAAACAAAAAAGAAAGAAACTGAAGCAAATGGAAATGCAACATGGCGCATATGCAGTATTGGCACAGAGTAACCCCAAACACAGAACTTTTTACCCAAAAAGCATAGATAGTTAATCTTTGAAAACCTAGAAGAGATCCATATAATCACAATGCAAATCAAGCCAGTCATATTGTTTTGACATGCTTTTTTAAAAAGAAAATGTAATGACGTTATAACATCATAATGTTGTTATTTCATTGTGTCAGCTTGCCCCCCTGGTGGAGGCCTCTGACTCCCAGCTCTGGGTCAGGCCGGGCAGGGCTCTCCCATTTGGACTGGGAGCGGGGGAGGAAGTGGGTCATAAATCCTAAATAAAAATGTCTACTCAGAGCATGGATGTCATGTATTAGGGATTTTTTTTTTTTAGCCAAGCATAATGACGTTATAACAACATTTTAAAGTGCGTCTTGGGAAAGGAGGGGGATAAGGGGAAGCAGAACTGAGAGAAAGATGACCAATCAGTGAGAAGTGGCGTACAGGGCAGAGGAGGGTAGAACACAGGGAAGAGTGGGGGGAAGGAAAATTTTGAACAATTAAAAAAGCTGACTCAAAAAGGCAACAAGAAAAACGTCAGGGAATGAGTGCATGCAGAAAAAACCGTGCTAATATCTGAAGGGGAAATTAAGTGTATGGAATTCAGAAGCAATCATGAAGCAGTACGGGGCCAGAACTGGCAAAACAGTCCATGCTGAAAAGGCCTATGTTACCTACTTGTGGCTGAAAAGATGTAAAATGAACCAACTTTGTACACTTTCCCTGGAGACTACTGTTCCTCACCACGGGTAACTAAGCTTATGAACAAACTCAAATAAAACATGCCAGACAGACTGCAAAGGAAAGAGATTTCTAGATGCCACAAATTTGACTGGGTTACCTTACAGTCCAGTGAAACAGCAGCCAAACTAAATGTTACACATTTTCCCCTGGGTTGCCTTCAGATAAGTGTTTGGAGTTCTGTACTTCCCAGGCAGTAGGCCTGGGGATCTCCTGAAATGACAAGTGATCTCCAGACGACAGAGATCAATTACCCTGAGAAAATGGATGCTTTAGAGGATGGAGTGAAGAGCACTATACCCTGCTGAAGTCCTCCTCTCCCTGAACCATGCCCTCAGCAGACTCCACCCCCACACCTCCAGGGATTTCCCAATCCAGATTTGCAACCCTACCCACAGGCCCAATTCTGATCCAATTTGAGGTGCATGGCTAGAAAAATTTAGATATTCACCCATTCTGCACACTAAGGTTGCCACCCTCCATCCAGCTGGCGGCTGGATATTTCCCGGAATGACAACTGATCTCTGGGTAGAGTTGCCAACCTCCAGCTTGTGCCTGGCGAGCTCTCAGAATTACAAGTGATCTCCAGACAACAGAGATCAGATCCCCTAAAGAAAAATGGCTACTTCGAAGAGTGACCTCTGAGGCATTCTTCATCACTGAGCTTCCTCTCTCACCCTAGGCTCCACCCCTCAAATCTCCATGAATTTCCCAAATCAAATTTGGCAACCCTATCTCCAGGCTACAGAGACCAGTTCCCCTGGAGAAAATGGCTGCTTTGGAGGGTGGACTTTATGGTTATATACCCCACTGAGGTCCCTCCCCTCCCCAAACCTCAGCTTCCCCAGGCTCAACCCCCAAAATTTCCAGGAATTTCCCAACCTTGAGTTGGCAACTCTACTGCCTGCAGTTTTCCCTCAGGAGTCATTGATTTGTCCTCTTAATGTGTAGTCCCTCAGTATCCATGGAGTTCCTAACAGGGCAATAGCACTCCATGGGGCCATTTGAAGTGAGGTCAGGAAAACATTGTGAGTAGGAAGGTGTAAACCCCCTCTTCCTGCACACTTTGTCCTAATATGAATCAGGCCTCCACGCATCTGGGAAGTACAGAACTCCAGAACACATCTTTGAAGCCAACCTGGGGACATTCCTAGGGAATGTAACACGTAATTAGGTCTTAGTTTTTAAAAAGCAGCTATTTGGTCCCTGTTTGGTCCGTTAACTGGTCCAGATACTCACTTTTAAAAAGAAGAGCTAAATTTCTAATCCTTATAGATCAAGTAAGCAAAATGTGCAGGCAATACTCCACCCAGTCATTCGGTGAGGGGAAAATCTATTCCTTGGCATTCCAATAAAGCAATAAACTTTGGCAAATAAATAACAGCCAGCTTGGTGTAGTGGTTAAGAGCGCGGGTCCTCTAATCTGGAGAGCCGGGTTTGATTCCCCACTCCTCCACTTGAAGCCAGCTGGGGGACCTTGGGCTCCTCATGGCTCTCTGGAGCTCTCTCAGCCCCACCCACCTCACAGGGTGTTTTGTTGTGGGGATAATGATAACATACTTTGTAAACCGCTCTGAGTGAGCATTAAATTGCTTTGAAGGGCGGTATACAAATCGAATGCTGTTGTTGCTGTTATTAAGACATACAATGAGATCCTGCTATGTTTCTTGTGTGTATTGGCCAATAAAAAGACCAATCCCCCTCTTTTATTCAGAGATGTGCTTTTGCTCTTCTAAGAACCTTAGCAGTGAGTACAGCAGTGTGTTCTAAAGTGTTTCTGCAGCTCAGACTTATTTTTACAGCCATTTTACACCCTTTGGTGATTGTCCAAGTTATTCTATTTTTTTCAGGCCAATATCAGCCCTATCACAGCATGCTTACTTCCCCTCCACCCTCCTTTTAACCCCCCATGTCAGGAGCAGAGACAGAGCAATTTGTGGCAGCTGCAACAATTAGTGTGCTTTTTGTATAATTAGCAAACCACTCACTCAGGCTAGACCCACTACCTTTTTTCTTTTAAAACAAAACGAAAACCTCTCTCTTAACAGAAAATAAAGTAAAACCAAAACCAAGCAATCACCATTAAAAAGTGAGAAGGCCAGAAAAGCCTATCAAGTGTGAGATTTCTCAACTCCAGAGCATTATACCAGGCCTTGCTTGGTACTGCTCACTAGGCCTCAAGTCAGGAAACTCAACTGGCTGAGGTAAAATTAGAATTCCCCCCAAAATCTCAGCAGAGTCAGGTCTGGTTTACAAACGAGTCCATCTCCCACCCCAAAAGAAGAACGCTAACAAAATGGCCAGAATTGCTATACCAAGATGGCCTGACTGCAGGATCGCATGTTAATACCTAGCAGTTTGCCAGTCAGAGCCCTCACCTGCCGCACAGCACAGAAATTCAAATTAAGAGAAAGCTGATGTTCTGCTTGACACACAATTGTTCAAGGCATTGAACAAGGAGTGACAACTCCGAATGAAGGATGCCATTCCTCCCAGCACAGGAAACTATGCTCATGTACTTTCCACAACATTCAAGCAGAGCTGAGGGAAAGCAACAGTTGGCAACTGCGTGGAAGCAGAGGAGAGCAGATCAGGGTGGGTTGCTAGGCCACTACCAACTGTTCTTCCAACAATAAGGAGAATTTTTGAAAAGGGGAGAAAAAATTCACACAATTTGAAGTTGGCTAAGGTCAGCCCCCCTAAACAGAAATATTCTAGCTCTGTCCAGGAAGAAAAGCAAAAATACGCCTCAGTCCTTGTCACAGAGGCCTCATTAAACTAGCAAGGCTTTGGTATATTTTAGCCTGAGGAATGTTGACAGACTAAGGGAAGAAGGGGGGTGGAGGATATAAAAGACATCAGTGTAAGGTAAGTGCACCTCCTCAAGCACTACCTTCCTTCCTTATTAAACTTCAAAGCATTTCAGCAGAAGTGGGGTCTGTCTCCAGGGGCAGATGCCTCAGCGTCTGAACAGCCCACTACAGTCATATTAAAGAGCCAGTATGTTTGGTTAGCTTGTACACCTCAGCAAGGAGATTTATCATGTCAAATTCTGCACTGAATAGGCAAACCTCAGAATGGAACTTGGCGGGGGGGCTAGAAATCAAATAAATAAATAATAACAACTTTCAGGTTCTGTTGCCAGGTCCAGATTGGGAAATTCCTGGAGATTTGGGAGGTGAAGCTTGGAATGAGTGAAGTTTGGGGAGGGGCCTCAATAGGATATAATGCCATAGAGGCTTCCCTCCAAAGCAGCCATTTTCTCTGTGGCCTGGAGATCACTTGTAATTCCAGGAGATTTCCTGCCACCACCTGGAGGTTAGCAACCCTATCTGTAACACCAAACATTTGCTCCTATCTTTAGATAATAAACGTGTAACAGACAGTTCTCAACATTCTGTGACATAATATCATGATCAAGAAACAGGGAAAATCTTTAACCCTTTCCCAAGTGATACCCTCTCGAATTGTCACCATCCCCTAGGGGGGGCCTGAGCTTCTCCAGGAATTACAATTGACCTCTATAATACAGAGATCACTTCCCTGGGAGGAAATGGGAGCTTGAGAGGGCAAATGCTGTCATCACATCCACACTGGATTCCCATTCCTCCCTTTCTGCCCTCCTCAGGCATCGACCCCAAATTTCCAGAAATTTCCCCAAGCCAGAGTTGGAAACCCTACCCTATCCTGACTGCACCCCTTTGTTGCCATTCATTCGATAAGAGTTATGCTTCAGAAGGCAAAACTTGCCCCCACTCCTGACAGCGGATGGCTCAGCTGTCACTAACAAGTAAGGTTACCAGGTTTTCTTACCCTCCTGGCAGGGAGATTGGAGACCTGGCACTTACCTCTCTGGCGGAGCAGTGTGCGCGCACAGAAGTGATGTCATTGTGCAGGCCACATGCTGGGAGCGTGCCTGCACTCCACAAGGGGCAGAATCGGGCCCAATTCAGAATCGAACCACTGCAGAGCGTGGCGCTCCACAGTGGCCCAATTTGGCCCAAATCTGGCCTAGATCCAACCGCTGCGGAGCATGGGTGGCACGTTCCCCTCGCCAGGAGGTACAGTGGTGAGGGGAACTACAGTAACAAGTCCCTCACTGGATGAAGACTGCTCCAGCCTCCATGAAGGCTTACAATATTACAGAGTGGGGTGGGGGGTGCTTAGTGAAATAGCCTAGCTCTGTCCAGGAATCCCATCAATTTTCTTTCCTTGTAGTAAGATAATCTCTGGGGGGGGGGGCATCATTGTAAAGGTTAGGGAACAGAGGGGGGCTTTCACTTGAACCCTACACTTATGATGCTTATTTTCACTCAAGTTCTCATGTCCAAATACTGAGCTTTCCAGAATTCCAAAATTCAGCATACCCTAGCAACACAGTGAGATCCCGTTCCAGAGACAGACAATCAGACCATCATGAGCCAGCCAGAAAAGTGCAGCTGGCGAGCAAACTCAGGTTACAACTTGATCACACAAGCAACTGGTACACCTTGTTTCTCTTTTTTCCCTAGAGCTAACAGAACAGTAAAAGAGAGATCTCGGATTCATTACAGGAGCCCATTACTTTCTCCTGCTGAATGCCTCCAGTGTTTCTGAAGTGCTAACATTTTGTGGTTAGACCAGTTATTAAAACAGTTACACCTGTAACCAACTTTCTCTATAGGGTCTCTATGTACTTGTACTGTGCCTTGAAAAAAAATTATGTGGGAACAAAAGCTGGTTTTTAGGATGTGCTCAATTGAGCAAATTAAGAAATTCTGATATAGTTGTTACTATTTTGCATAACTTATTATGGAATCTCACTGTTACATTAGTATTACAAGTCATATACGAAATACCTGTTGAAATCTTAGAAGCCAATAAACTGGATTTTCAGTGGTGCGGAAAAAATGGGAGGAAAGGAAGGGAATTACTCTCTCACAACACTGTGAACTGACAGATGTGTAACAGGTTCAGGACAGTCACAAAGTAATATTATAGTGCATAGCATGACTACAGAAAATAGACATTGTGAACAGCAATACTATAAATAGTTGTAAGCTGTTTTGTGTGTTTTGTTTAAAATTTTGAAAATTTAACATTTGTAAAAGTATCATCATGTATCATGTAAGTTATCAATTAAAAAAAGGGAAAAAACGACAGTCACAGAGAAGCATTTTTTCACATAATGACAAATAACTCTACTGATGTATTGATGTCCCACTTGCTTAGAAGGTTTAAAACGGGGGACTAGAAAAATTAATGTAGGACAAGTCAATCAATACTGGTTATTTGGTATGAAGTTTTAAATAGAACCTCCATGTTCAGAGGCAAAATACCTCTGAATGTCAAATACTGGGCACAAATAGCAGGGGAAGAATGTTGCCTTCATACTATCCTTGTGGGCACAACTAGAAGACAGAAAAGATTTTGCAAAATAATGCAGGTACACTTTGTTACAAGCATCATTTGTTCATTAGCCCATCTTGGTAAAAAGATTTTTCAGCCGAGTATGAAAACCACTGCTGCAAATCAGGCCCCCAACCATGCTTAATCACTAGGGCACATCTAGACAATACTTTTCTGTACGGGTATGCTTTCATTTTAATCAGTCCCACAGCATCTGAAGCAAACTACTTCTTTTAAAAAAGAGATCCCAAAAGGGGCTTGGATCCGTACCACAGGGGAAGGAAAGGCTCCTGCCTCCCCTTCAGTGCAGTTTTCTTGTGTGAAGACTGTGCATGGCGGGGGTATTTCACTAACCACCCCCCTGAGACACATAAGAAAGCTGCACTGGGGGGAGGCAGGAGTGTTTCCTTCCCCCATGACATTGATCCAAGCCCCTTTGGGCTCTCCTGTGTTTTTTAAAAAGCAGTTCCTCTCAGCTGCCGTGTGAATGCGGGGAGCAGGTTAAAATGCGTGTGTGATTGTGCAGAAAAGTATTCTCTGTGGGTGCCCTCAGTCTAAAAAGGAATGAAGCTTAGGCCATGTGCTTTTAGCCTGCCTTCTGCATCTAACCACTTCTCCACTTGGAGAGGTTTTTTCCCCCCAAGAAAAACCTTTGTTAAGCCAGCCATAGCACAAGATCTGTGTGCAGGCAGAGGCGCTCATCATAAAGCCTTGTTCAAACATTCCTTTGACTTTGATCTTGCTCTTAAAGGGCTTTCAAACCAGCCAGGGTCAGATTGGGATCATGGTGGCAAAAGAACAATGTCTCCAACCATTACCCATCTGGATCTGGGAATGGGGCATGAGGGGGAGAGAGGAATGAGTCAAAACCTGAAGAGCTCTGTTCCAAATATTACAAAATTCTCAAAACACAGCAAGCACATCTAAGGAAGTGCATGCACATTGCACAAGCATTAACTACTTACTTCCCTGCCTCCCCTTCCCACACTTGCAGAAATGTATTTCTATTCGTGGCAGTACAAAATGACAAGCTTTCTCCAACTATGTTTCTAGCCCTCATGGCTGACTGCAGAGATCTTTGGTCTATTCAGCCCAGCAGCTGATCTTTGGTCTGACAGCCAGCAACTATCAGGCTAAAGTTTTTTTTCTACATCCAGGGGTTTGGAACTGGCTGTTGCTCCTGTTTATGCCTAAAGTGCTTTTAGTTTCTCATGTAAATTTCAACTCAGTTCCCCAAGCTGTAACTTTTGGAGAAGTGGCATATGAATCTCTTATATAAACAAATAATGAATGGTAAAGGAAGTTCTGTGGTATCTGAAGATACATGAAGTGTCTTGTCACTTGGCAGATATGTATACAGGGCCACAGAGAAGGATAAAAGAAAGAAAAGAACTTTGGGTCAAACGGCAATAAAATAGAAGCAATATACAATCTAATTAGGGCTCAATAGGGCTTATGAGTTCCTAGCACACTACAGGAGTCGACTTAGCTTAGCAAAGCAGGGAAGTTTGTGTGTGGCCACCATTACTGCTGTTATAAGTGGTCACCGTAGTTCCCTTGCATGTATTTGAGCTTTGCATAGAAATGAACATTGTACATGTCTGTTGTCTTGTGACTCCACTGTTTACAATGGGGGTTTTTGTGCCCATGAGTTACCAGTTTAGTGTAGTGGTTAAGGGCAGCAGGACTCTAATCTGGAGAACTGGATTTGATTTCCCACTCCTCCACTTGAAGTCAGCTAGGTGACCTTGGGTCAGTCACAGCTCTTTCAGAGCTCTCTCAGCCCCACCCACCTCACAGGGTGATTGCTGTTGTCGGGATAATAATAACATACTTTGTAAACCACTCTGAGTGGTTGTTAAGTTGTCCTGAAGGGCAATATATAAACTGAATGTTATATACTGCTGGCAGGCAGGCATAAGAGACCAGACAGGCCGAGACAACTAGGATTGCCAACCACCAGGTGTGGCCTGGAGATCTCCCAGAATTACAACTCATCTCCAGATGACAGAGATCACTTTCCCTGGAGAAAATGGCTGCTTTGGAGAGTGGACTCCATGGCATTATACCCGGCAGAGCTTCCTCCTCTGCTCTCCCCAGGCTCCGCACCCAAAATCGCCCGGAAGTTCCCAACCCAGAGCTATCAATCCTAAAAATGACCGCTTGGGGTTACGTTAGGGGAAGATGAAGCTGATCAGAAAAAGTGACTTCAACCCCCTCCCCTCTAGATCCGAAGCCTGAGAAATATCCTCTCTGACTGGCAGCTCTCCAGGGTGTCAGGCAGACGTTTTTCACGTCACACGCTACCCAGTAACTTGAACTGGTGGAGCTGAGGATTGAACCCAGGACCTTCTGCATACAAAGCAGATGCTGCAGCCATGTTCCCTCCCACTCATCCCTTGCAGCCACTGCCCCGCAATTAGCCATTACCCTCCCTTCAACCTCTGCGGTCTCCCTCACTGTAAAGGCAAGGACCGGGCTTTTTTTGCTTCTGTACAACACCAGGCACACCGATGATGCTAGCTAAATAATAAAATCTTCCAGGCGAGAGGGTTCTGTTTCTGGGCAGACCCGAACCCCCAAGCCTCTCGTTCAGCACTGCTTACCTCTGGCACTTGCCTTTGCCCCCTGCTCTGCTTCCCTCCCCGTCAGCACCTTCAGTAGAACACCAGGTTATGCTTGTCACTGCAATTCCACCCTTCCTGGGGATTTCTGGAGACTGAAAAGGGAAAAGGATGAGCTCAGCTTCTTTTCCTGTTTCGCTTATTTTCCAGGCACCGGCAGATGATAGGAATTTTCCTCCTTTATCTCCTGCAGCTTCAGCACTGAATTGTCCAGACGGTCAGTTGGCCAATTTTATAAATATAGAGGATGACCAGGTCATGAAGGCAAAGATGGAACACATGTTGTTTGAAGAGATCCTCTTGGTTTTATTTTGGGTTCTCAGTTGGAAGGAAGTGCGGCAGAACAGCTAGAAAACCAAGGAAGAGCCATTAGAAACTAGTCTTGGACCACCCCTCCTTCTTCCACTGCCTTCAACGTATCTCAGCTTCCCACTCTCCCAATCCACTTCTCCTTCAAGTGTCTCCTCAAGAGCCACTTCTTTTACAATGCCTTTTTCTCAACCACCTCAGCAATTGAAGTCCCATATCTAAGTTCAAGAAAGGGGACATGAAGCAAGACAAACAAGGAATAAAGCACACACAGGCAGTGCAGAAACTTTTATTAGAACCAATTTTTTTAAATCTCAAAGCTTTCAAATTGCCAATAATTATTTTTCTGACTAGATGTTCAGTATGGGGGGGGGGGGAAGAAGGGAAGGGAAAGATGTTTCTAGGCATGTTCGAAAAGCTCCCAATGTTTGAATTTGGTAAGAACCTTATAGACCAAGCTACATGTGGCAGCATGCATGGGGACAGCCCCATGGCCACTGCTGCAATTTTAAAGAGATTTTAAAATGCCACAAGGGCCCGATCTGGCCTGTAGTGCAGCAGGCTGAGGCACTCAATCCCCTCCCACTATGCCTTTCCAACTGCCAAGAGAGGCAATTTGGTGTAGAGGTTAAGAGCGTGGGACTAATTCCCCACTCCTCCACTTGAAGCCAGCTGGGTGACCTTGAGTCAGTCACTCACAGTCCTTTCAGAGCTCTCTCAGCTCCACCCACCTCACAGGGTGATTGTTGTTGTGGGGATAATAACAACATACTTTGTAAACCGCTCTGAGTGGGTGTTGTCGTCCTGAAGGGCGGTATATAAATCAAATGTTATTATTATGTTATTCAAAGAGGCACACTCTCCCCCGACAGCTGTTCCAGCACTTGAAAAGGTGCACGGGGTGTATGTGTGGCAAGAACGCCTCAGCCTGCCATGCTACCTCATGGCATTTTTAAATCACTTTAAAATGGTGGGAACGTCCTCAGGGCAGACCTAGTTTGGCCCTAAGATGCAAGATGGAGACTGTTACACACACTTGATAGGTGAGAGGAGAGAGCGAAGGTTGCACCAAAGGCTACTGGGACATCAAAGCAGCATCTAGATTCTTGACTGAACAATCCAGTGTATCCTTGGCTTCCCGACCCATAAGCCTTAGGGATCCCAGTGCCCACAGGTGGTGGGCAATCTCCCAGTGGTTTATCTGCTTGCCAGCAACAGGTGAGAGGTTTTTGGCTGCCCGGAGATTGCCTGCCACTGGCACGTACCCCAGGAACATACACTACCCCTTGATCCGTGCAATGATGTCACTTCCCGGAAGTGATGTCATCACACAAGACAGGAGTGCGCATGCAAACAGAGACCCAGGACACACAGTGCAGTAAATGCCAGGCCCGTGATCTCCCGCCAGGGGAGTCGGGGGACCTCGCAATCCTAGCACCACTCAAAGCACGGAGCATGCTGTGGCCAGTGTGATGATGTCACTTTACGTCATCACATAAGCCCAGAAGCCCAAGCCCAAGATGGAGACTCCCGGGAAGGAAAAGGTAAGTGCTAGGTCCTCCACTGGGAGGGTATAGGAACCTGGCAACCCTTGGTATAATGCCATAGACCCCATCCTCAAAACTGCCATTTCCTCCAGGGAACTGATCTCTGTAGTCTGGAAATAAGTAGTAATTCCAAACAGGCCTACTATGTGCCTGCTTATGGGGGGACAGGGTGATCTCACAAGAATTCAGTCTATTGCCTGCTGCCACTCCGAGAAGCACTGCGGCAAAAATTAAAGAGGAAAATAGGCTCCGGCCTAGTTGACAGCAAGTCACTTCCAGGCACAATCAGGAAGCGATCATCACCAGAAACCATAGAGTGTTACCACAGAGTTGTAACGATTCCTAAAAATAAAATAGCCAGGTTCTTATACCCTCCTGGTGGGAGGAGGCAACCCAGTACTTACTGGGAGGATGATCCTCATGCGCATTCAAAGCGCATGCATGTTCCTGGTGCAAACACAATTATGTCACTTCAGGAACTGGCACCTGTGAAGCACAAGAGCATGCCCACCGCTGGCACAATGATGTCACTCAAGGAAGTGATGTTCTCAAGCCCTACCAGGAGTGCACTGGGCAGTTTGTCCCCTCCCACCAATAGCCAGCATCAGCAGGCAACAAAGCAAACAGCCAGAAGACTGTCCACCATAGGCAGGCAAATGGGAATCTATAAAGCTACCACTGTCACTTCCAGGTTTTACCTGGAAGTGGCATATTAACATTGGAGCAGGGTTCTCAGGTCCCATACTCTTCTGGTGGGAGGGGCAACAATGTGTCCAGAGCAACAATGTCACTTCCGGAAGTGCCTCGCCTTATGCTGTTGACGTTGCTGTGCCCATCAGGAGTGTGCCCACCACACATGTTCTTGGAGTGTCCATCAGAGGTGAGTGATTGCCGAGCAGCCTGAAACCTCCCTCCGGTCATCAGCAACCAGAAGGCATACAGGCAAATCTCCAGGAGATTGCCCTCTACAGGCAGGCACCTACACTGGAGACATCACATTGTCTCCTCCACTTCCATGCCCCCAACTGTCCTACAGATTGCTAGACTGGCAACTCTAATTCTGGAGATCTCCAGGCCCAACATGGAGGTTGGCAACCTTAATATGCACATCCAGGAACAGAGGAGAGGAATTGCAAATGGTAGGGTCAAAAGATCTTGAGACTCAAGAGATCCAGGACCAAGGTTTTCCTTGGAGGAATCCTAAATGAACCCAATCAAATTGCCTGATACAGTCTAGATCAACAATTTTACATTAAAATCATTTTACTCTCCTTAGTTCCTCCCTCCATTCATGCAATCCTCTAAGGTATATGAAGATCAGAAACAAGCCATGGGTTGGCGCACGCCTGCAAGTACTCCTCTTTTTCCTGGTTTGGCCAGTGACCGTCGCTCGCTATGGTATCCAGATTGTCAAACCAGTGATTAGTGCTTTGCCCTCCAAATCAGAAACTGGCAGTCTCGTCGAACTGCAGGGCAACTGCTAGCCATAGGTTGCCAGTTCAGGTGACAAGACAAAACTGTGGTCAGTGGCAAACAGAACTGTCAGGTGTCACTGCAAGTGGAGCGAAGGGGTTGCCTAAAATCCCAGATTGCTCTTAAAAGTTCTGAATGTCCCCAATGTTTATAAATTGGTTCCTGAGGAGATAAATGCCCCATATTATGCAGTTAAGTTTTTCATTATTTTTTAAAACGGCAATAAAGGTAACAAGAATTTACAAAAGGTAAAGTAAAATGTGTAAAAAAAAGGAAGAAAAAATGAAAAAAAATAATATAAAGAAAAAATTATGAATCATTGATGTTTGTGAAGTGCTTTGCCCACTCAAAAGCACTGTACAAATGCTAAGTATCATTAAACAAAAAGTCTTGGAAGCATTTCTGAGATGTGCTGATTATAATAATGCCAATTAAACCTACTCGTTTTTCACAGGCACATTAATTCACATTACAGAAAAGGCAAAAGCAGGAAAGTTCATATGGGAATAAGAGGAACATTTTCAGGGGGTTGCCCACCCCAGGTTGGGAAATTCTTGGGAGATTTGGAGGTGGATACCAAGGAAGGAAGAATTCTTTCGCAGGGGAAGCTCAACAGAAATGTAATTCCAAAGATCCCACCCTCTGAAGTTGCCATTTCCTCCAGGGGAACTGGGCCAATTCCAGACAACTAAGCTGAAGGTGCTGCATGCCGCCATGTTCCGGATCGTGACGGGGAAAACGCGAAATATCGCGTTTTCTCGCGCAAGTTTGGCGTGACGTCGCGCCAAACTCGCGCGAGAAAACACGATATTTCGCGTTTTCCCCGTCGCGATCCGGAACATGGCGGCATGCAGCGCCTTCAGGTTAGTCGTCTGGAATCGGCCCTGATCTCTGTTATCTGGAGATCAGTAGTAATTCCTGTCTACACCTGGAGGCTGGAAACTGCCTTGGATTCACTCTTCAGACTCAGGATGGGACACAGGACAAAAGGTCTCTAGAAATGCTCAGGATCCATTCCATTCAAGTCCTCTTAATAGGAATAACATTGTCTAGAATGGAAGGGAGGCGCTGATAAACAACACACAAATAGTCTTTTTAGCTCCAGAAATGAAGCATGAGGTCAGAGATGGTGATCTCAGCCTTAAAGGGAGGTGAAGGGGTAGGGACGGAAGGGAAACACCTCTGAACACTTCCGGTAGGAAGCGCTTCTATGGGAACCTTGGAGAGCATACACAAAAACACAGCAAAGTTATTCTGCCAGGCTGGGCAGCTGGAGCAGGGATGACGGGTAAAGGTGAGGCAAGCCAGCCGCAACCAGGTTTCATTCTCTCTGTGTGATAAAAGCTTTGTTTGGAAAAGGAGGGTGAAGCAATTCCAAATGGAAAGAAAGCTGTTTACAAAAGAAGTCCAAAAAGCTACATGTCGGCTACAATCCGAATACACTCGCTGAACACTCCCCTACATTTTGTAAGACTATTTCTACCAAGCTGGCACTGGGGTCCAACAGACTCCAGTTAAGCGCAGGACAGGAATACATATTGAAAGTCACATAAAGCAATAGTTCAACCATAAGGCAGGGCAGGAAGGAGGGAAGGGACAGGTGGAATATTTGCCACAGAGGTCCAATTATACTGGGGTGGCATGTGGTGTTTGTGATGACTCCAGTGTTAATTCTCAGATTGCGGATGCCTCTCTGGTTATGCACTTGCAACTCAAACACTTCTAGAAGCATGAAATTAAAAAAATACTAAATGGTTAACACCTCCTTATCTTAACTGCCACATCAATCTAAAGTAACTATTGTACTATTAAATGAGAGCTTTCACAACTACTTGGGGTCACTTTGACCTGCAGTACCTTAGACACACATGATTAACATTGAAATCAATGGGCTTAGACTAGAGTAACTCTGCTTTGGATCACACTGTAACTTTTCTTCATTCATTTGAATTGGGGCCTAAGCATCACCATTACCACTATAGTGACCCTCCCAATATAAAGACTTGCCACCATTACCGTAAGCTTCCATAAATTAAAGCCCATTTCTTCAGGTACAATAATAGTGCATCTGAAAAAGTGGCTTCAAGTAACAGCTTTTGCTGGAACAAAGTTTTTACACCATCCCCATTGGAACCTTCGTGTTCTTTACATGTATCCAACTTAACCAGAAGAATCGGTATGGTGTAGCGGTTAGACTGTCAGAGAAGGCCTTGGGAGTCCCAGGTTCAGAATGCCATAGAGTCCACCTTCCAAAGCAGCCATTTTCTCTAGGAAAATAGAAAAGAGTCCAGTAGCACCTTTAAGACTAACCAACTTTACAGTAGCATAAGCTTTCGAGAACCACAGTTCTCTTTGTCACATGCATGGAGGGTATGAAGAAACTGGTCAGATATATATAGGTGGTGAGGGGAGGGGGGAGCAGATGCAATCAGTAGCTTCTGATAATGGGATCAGTTACTTGAGATAACCATTCATAGTCTCTACTCAATCCAAGTCTGACTGAGTCAAATTTACATATGAATTTCAATTCAGCAGTTGGATTCTGTTTTTGAAAGGTTTCTGTTGAACTATAGTGACCTTTAAGTCCTTGATGGAATGTCCTGATAGATTGAAGTGTTCTCCCACTGGTTTCTGGATGTTGCCATTTTTAATGTCAGATTTGTGTCCATTTATTCTTTTGAGGAGAGGTTGGCTGGTTTGTCCAATGTACAGAGCAGATGGACAAAAGACAGCAGAGATCCCCTCACCTCTGCAGGAGTATACCCAAGTTTACATCGGGACCACAAAGCGTAGCATCCAGACAAGAATAAAAGAACATGAAAGACACTGCAGACTTGGCCACCCGGAAAAATCAGCAGTGGCTGAACATAGCCTAACTCATACAGGACACAGTATCCTATTCCAGGACACTAAAATACTTGACAACATTTCCAACTACTTTGTCAGACTGCACAGGGAAGCCATTGAAATTCATAAGCATAAGCACAATTTCAACAGGAAAGAAGAGACTTTAAGAATGAATAGAGCATGGTTTCCAGCCCTGAAAAACACCAGGCTAACAAAACACTCTATACCTGACAATAGCCCTGCAGAGAAGATTAGTACATCAAGCACCAACCCATATGCAAAAGAACCTCCTCAGGATACAGTGAAGCCTCCCTCCATTAGCATTCCGCATTCTGGGAAACTCTTACAGGATGACTCAGCTCAACCCAACCCCTCCTGAGTAGATATAAATGACCTGCCAACATCTTTTCCACACTGTGACACTGAGAGATCTCTGTCTTTTGGTGCTACACCTCTGAAGATGCCAGCCACAGCTGCTGGCGAAACGTCAGGAACTACAATGCCAAGACCACAGCTATACAGCCCGGAAAATCCACAACAACCATCGTTCTCCGGCCATGAAAGCCTTCGACAATATACAGATGGACATTGTTGGCACATGAGGGCATATATCACGTTGGAGGATGAGCAGCTGTAAGAGTCAGAGACAGTATAGTTGACACCGTTGGGTCCTGTAATCCTATTTCCTGGGCAGATATGAGGGCAGAGTTGGCATCTGGGTCTGTTGCAGGGTCTGGTACCTGTGATGGTGACTCTGCTAGCCGATTCATGGTTGTGGATTTTCTCTAAGGAAACAGATTTATGTCATCTGGAGATCAGTCGTAATCTCAGGAGGTCTCGAGGCCCCATCTGGAGGTTGGCAACTCCAGCTGCATTAGTTACCCAATGGCAAAGTAAAAGCAGCCTTGCCATTAGCGCTGAGGTAACTGGGAGGTCTTGGCATTCCATCTGTCAGAGGCAAAAGTTTCCTGTTATCTAAATGGGCACAACCATGTTCAGTGGGAGTTTATTTCTAAAATCTGCCTGGATTCCTTGGAGACAAGAGGTTGGGCTAGATGGGCCTTGATTCTGATCCAGTAAAGAGTTAGGTAAGTTCATGGTGAACAGGTCTAAGCAGAAACCGTGAGAATTAAGAATTGCTGTAACCTTTGAGATTAAATCAGGTATGCCACTTAGTGACATTTGGGGGTTGGCCTCAAGAAACGGTGTTGCTTGATTTTGTTTCTTTTTCTCGATTTTGCACAGGTTTTTCATTTTCTGGGCAAAATCGCAAGCGTGCATTTTCCTCACTCTTCCAGCAAGTGTCTTGGGACAGACAACTCAGAGTCCAGCAGGAACTAACTGTCACATATGGAACTTCTGCATTCAGAGCAGTCTACCTCTGAATACTAGTTGCTTCAGGGGCTTGGCAAGGAGAGGGCTGTTGACGTTATGGCTTGCTTACGGGTGTTCCAGAAAGATCTGGATGGTTACAGTTGGAAACAGAACCTTGAGTAGATGGACTGATCCAATGAGAAGGAGATTCTGGAGCTAAGGCTTGGCACATAATTAAATTCTCTATGAAAGGCTCTTCTGATTTATTTATTTATAGACCACATACGCCACCTTTCTCCCCAATGGGGACCCAAAGAGGCTTACATCATTCTCCTCTCCATTTTATCCTCAAAAACAACCTTGTGAGGTAGGTCTGGTTGAGTGTGTGTGTGTGTGTGATTAGCCAAGGTCACCCTGTGAGCTTCCGTGGCGGAGTAGGAATTTGAACCCGAGTCTCCCAGATCACAGTCCAACATTCTAACCGCTATACCACACTGGCTCTCTTCCAACGACACAACTGTAAATAAATCAGCAATGCAGCATAACAGATTTTAAAAAGGAATACAGCTCAAGGATGGCTGCAAGCTGAACTCATGATCCTTGCTCATTTGTTTTACATTTCTATCATTCCTTTGTGATAGCAACATCTTAACGATAAAGCTTCCCCGCCCCACCTTCCTCAAAAAGGATATACACAAAACCTTCATTCCATTCCAAAGCTTTTGCAAAAATCAGTCATGAGATTATTTTAAGACCACATTTCCTAAATATCTCAATGCCAGCGCTCTTTTTATCCCAAATTAAAATTCCAGGCACGATGCGTTCTTGGCTGGGTGTTAACCATAGCAAACAGTGGCCCCAACGGTGGATCCCAGGACCCTTCAGGATGGCACACAGCATGCCTGAGAGCTAATACACCCCACATGGTTAGAGTGCTGGATTTTGCTTCAAGCGCCCATTTTGTCATGAAACTCATGAAAGTGGGCTGGTTGCTATCGCTCAGTTTAAGCTACCTCATAAGGTTGTTGTGAGATTAAATGAGAGGGAACTATGTGTGCTGTCCTGAAATTTTTTTGGGAGAAAGATTAAGATTAGATAGGAAAATATAAATATAAAGACTACACTAGCACAAACGGTTATTGCATACATTTTTTAAAATCCTGCCCCTCCTCCAAGGAGCTCGAGAAAACATTCATTCATTCATTCTCTACTTCCCTCCATTGGGGATTCATAGTGGCTTTAATTACTGCATTATTCCCCTGGTTCTCCCATCCACCACAACAGCCATGTGACATAAGTCAGACTGAGAGAAGGACACAGGCCCAAGGCCATCCAGTGACTTTCATGGCAGAGTGGGGATCATAACTTGGATCTCCCAGATTCCAGTCCAGTGCTCTAACCAATATGCAATACTGGCTGGCTGTTGGATTTTCTGGGTTTATAGTGGCTTTACACAAGTATAAACCATTTAAATTGGTTTTAAACTAGTTCAACCATGCTGGCGTTAGCCCACCACCAAAGAGAGAGAAAGAAACCAAGAACCTGTAATCTGTTAAGAATGCTGACCATTTTCTGTTAGAGATTCACACACACGTATACGCACGCACACACACAAACCTAAATAGACCTACAGTTCCTTGGAGAAGGAATGATTGCCACCTTGCGGGGCTCTTTTGGGTGGAAAGGCGGCATAAAAATGTTTTAAATAAATCATAACAGGGCCTGTCTTCCCTACCAGAGACAACTGCGGGAGGGGGGGGCGAGAAGGAGAGTTAGGGTCGCCAGCTCCAGCTCATGTTCTCCAGGGGAACTGATCTCATTAGTCTTGAGATCAGTTGTAATTCTGGGAGATCTCTAGGCCCCACATGGGGGTTGGCAACTCCTGGTAGAATTAAAGAGAGAGGTGAGGTTTTTTTTGTTTACCTAGAGCAAAATCAGCCCCTTCAATGCTTTTTAATCTCTCTCTCTCTCTCTCTCTCTATATATATATATAAACAGAAGTGTCCTGACTGACTCATCAACACCCAGTCCAAACCCCTGGACCTAGAAACATGAAATTTAGAGAGAACATTCCTTTCCTAAGGAGGGATTTTAAGAAATTCGCCCCCTACGGGGGTAAAAAGGAGTAAAATGTGTTTTCCCAAAGGGACACAGCTTCCTTGTGTGGCTGGTAGGCAGCTGCCTGCCTGCCTGCCCCCCCCCGCCCTACCCACTGCCAGCTCAGTCACTCTTCCCTGATTGGGCCAGCCTTCAAAGGTTATTTTCATATGTGGGTCCTCATAACATTCCACACCTCATCCCCCCCAAGAAAGTTGGAACACAGAGGTCATTTGCATATGCAGCCTGATTGGTCCTCAACCCCCACATTATAAACAGTATGTAGTTGCTACTGGGAGTCACTGAATGTGTCCTGAGGTAAAATGTACCTCCCAGTCTTCCCCTAAAAGTTGCCAATCTCCCTGTGGGCCCTGGCTTTCCTGTGTGGCTGGCAGGCTCCTGCATCCATCTCTCTCTGATTGGTCAGCTGTGGAACTCTGAGTTCTGAGGTAAAAATCAGGTAAAAGAAACTGCAGACAGCTGAAGAAAGACGGTACAAGACTCCTGAATAGGGATAACATGCTTCGCTTTATTCAAACACCTTTGTGAAGCTCGGGTACTATGCTATTATACTACAGAACCAACTCAAAACACACACACACACACACCCCAAAATGTTACATACCCATAAGTATTATAACTGGATTTAAATTAGTTAAATACCATACCGAAGCACGGGAATCAAGGTAGTGGTAAATAATAACATGGGGATGCCCCATTACAGATCCCCACTGTATTGTGCAGTTTTTCACTATGATCTTTACCACAGAGAGAAATGTGATCTGTGGAGGTCTGTCACAGCAGCCTCTCTCTACCACATGTTTATTATACAAGGAACCGTGCACATGCCCCCCTTTCTCCCTCATAAAAACTCAGTGATTAGGCCAGTGTGGTATAGCAGTTGTAGTCTCAGACTAGAATCTGGGAGACCGAGGTTCTAATCCCCACTCCACCATGGAAATCTGCTGAGTGACTCTGGGCCAGTCACACACACCCTCAGCCTAACAACAGCCTAATAGGCCTAATTTACAGATAAGTAAATGAATAAGTGAGCGAGCGTCCCAAGTCAGCTGTGCAGATCAGGACCCCATATGACAACACTAACCACTAGGCAACACTGGCTTTCTCTGAGACACTATCAATCCTGATGTGCTGGACACACAATCTGCTTCCTCATAATTCAACAAGCATTTTTCTTCATCACAGCCCAACCTCTTGAGTGCCCTATGCAGTTTTTACTAGCTTTTAAAAAAAAAAACCTTCCCCCCCCCCCTCCAAATCAACATAACACCATTGCTAGGAAACCCGTAGCAGACTTGACCAGGTCCCCTCCCATCATCCATCCAAGACAGAGTGGGTGGCTGAGGAGTCTCTGTTGCAATACCAAAGGGGAGGGGGAGAACCAACCCAGGACAAGAGAGAAAAAGTGCACCATAAAACTTGCACTGCTGTAGGAATGTAAATACTCTTGAAGTCCAGGTTTTCAAGAGGGCAAGGAATGTAAAAAGAACGGAGGAAAATATGGAATATATCGCAAAGGGATGGAAGGAGAAGGAGAGATGGTGAGTGGGATTTGAAAGGACATGGACAAAGATACCAGGTGATGGAGGAGGAAACCTCCATGTCCAAAAGCATGATACCTCTACCAGATGCTCGAAACAAACAAGACAGGAGGGGGTTTCCATCATGCAGTACTGCCTGTGGCCTTCCCAGGGGCATCTGGCTGGCCACTGCGGGAAACAACAAAACTGGACTATATGGAACTTCCAGTCTGATCCAGTGGGATTTTTCTTACGTTTTTAAAGATAAGTTAATGTGTATGGGTAAATTTTTGAATCTTCAAGTCCATAGAGGCTTTGTCTTTTCTTTCTCTATGCAGCTTGGCTCGTTTCTTTGAGTCCTGTGTAAAATGGTGTATGTTCTTTTACGTCCGCCAGCCTGGTGCAGTGATTCAGAGCCGGGCTACTACATGGCTCAGCAGGGAAACGGAGGGGAAAACCCTTTAAAAAGCTAAACAGCGGAGGGGAATGGTGAGTTGGCACACACCATTTGGAAAGCAGAGCTTAGTCCTGCCCCCTTCCCATATAAGTAGCTACAGAGGAGTGTCCAGGTAGATGCTGCACCTGCAGCCATCCTTCACTTGCCCCTTTAAACAAGAGACAATGAGGTTGAGAAAGACAAAAGCCAGAAAAGTCATGCACAGGTTGGGCACGACATCATCGGAATGCCCTTCTTTACTGTAGGGGCTTCCCACTGTCCATTTGCAGGGAAAGTCCCCTTGTGGAAGCTGCCTGGGTTGGAATGGAGGCATCTCTCTCAACACAAAATCTGTTCTTTTGCAACTAACACACACACACTCACATCCTGCAAACTTGCGTGCAAGTTGCCGCCTGGCACACAAAGACTCGGTTTCTGTTCGATGCCAGTGCATCATACATCCAAAATCCCCCATCAAAACATCAGAGAGATAAATAGAAGCCAGGCCTTGCAGATAATAAACAGGGTGGGGTGGATGGGCAGCCTTCAGTGCCCTTTCCCCCCAGATTTCCAAAGCATTCTTTCTCGTCTCCTTTGCAACACTGTGCGCGCGCCCCCGCCACTAATCTGCCACTTCACTCATCACCCATGCTGCTCCCTGCACATTTTTGATGACATTATCAAGATTGCGCCAGAGCTGACACATTTTCCGTGTTATCTTGCTCCCAAGAAGGATTCATGGAAGGGGGTATTTCTCCATTGCCACAACACAGCAAAACAAGCAAGGAATCAAGGGGTTTATGGCAGCCACCGTTTAATTTTGGACACACCATTTTAATTATCTTCATTATTAAGAACAGAGATGAAAAACCGGTCATTATAGTCCCTAATTATCTTATATTATCCACTTATTCCTCTGCTTCCTCTACGGTAATCCTTTAGCAATTTTTAGCATATGCATGTAGCCTTCCATTCAGGCCTTATGTTTTAAACTTGTTTTTAACCTATATTTTGTGCACATTTATAATAAATACTGTCTTTATTTTATTTGAGCATTGTCTAGAGCCAAAGTGGTGCAGGGGTTAGAGTGTCAGACTAGGAGATCCAGATTCAAATCTCCCACTCTGCTTGCTGGGTGACCTGGGGCCAGCCAACCTCTCTCGGCCTAACCTATCACAAAGCTGTTACGAGGATAAAACAGAGGGGAGGAGAATGTTATAAGGAGGTGCACTTCATGTATTTGATGAAGTGAGCTCCGACTCCTAAAAGCTTTTGCTGGCATAAAGGCTGTTAGTCTTGAAGGTGCCGTTGGACTTTAAAAAAAAACTGCAGCAGACTAACACAGCCGCCCCTCTGGCAATATTACATTCATCACTTTGGTTGAATGTTGTTTATTTTTTAAATGTTTATGATGCTTCCATGACCTGGATGGACACGGCTAGCCTATTTTGGTCAGATCTTAGAAGTTAAGCAGAATCAGCCCTGTTTAGTACTTAGACGGGAGACCACTGAGGAAGTCCAGGGTCACTATGCAGAGGCAGGCAATGGCAAACCACTTCTGCTCTACTCTTGCCTTGACTTGATGGCACATATGCTGCTTCTCAAAATGCATGGTTTGACTAGCCAACAGCAGTAGAGAAGATGCTTATGTTTGGGTAGCACACATACTTTGCATGCAGAAGATGCTCGGCATCTTTAGTTAAAGGGATCTTGACAATTAATCATTTCTGCTTGTGCAGTAAACCCTAGTTTGTTATGTCCAAATTATGGTTAGTTCTCTTCACTCCCAACCAGAATTAAATGGCCCGTTCTGACTGGTAAATAGCTCTTTAAGATCTTCGCCAGACAAGTTACTAGATATCCTTT
Organism: Eublepharis macularius; assembly: GCF_028583425.1. NCBI lineage: Eukaryota > Metazoa > Chordata > Lepidosauria > Squamata > Eublepharidae > Eublepharis > Eublepharis macularius. The sequence continues at coordinate 228,780,809 of NC_072790.1, read as the reverse complement.
AACCGGGATTAAATCTGCATTGTCTACATTCTATTACTGAGCTTTGGGCCCTACTCAATAATATATGTAGTGGTCTTCTACTGAGTTAGATTATTGGTCCATCTAACTTATCATCTCTCTGAACTAGCAGCAGCTCTCCAGGTTCTCAGATCAAGGAAGATTCTAGCCCACATTTCCTGCCCAAAATATTTTATAGCTGAGGGTTTCTCAGGTGGTTATAATTATTTTAATTAAATTGTTTAAGTTTGTATATATACCGAGTCCTAAATGTTTCCATGTATTAGTAACTCACTTGTATTTAGATATGTTGACGTTCATTTTCAGTGAGGTTGGTGGCCAGAATTTCAGATATTGTGACATTTACACTGAATCCAGAAGACTGACTGTATTCTTGCAATAAATTCTAAGTTGCCAACGCTATCAAGTAGTGTCAGGAAAAAAGCAATAAACAGCAAAGAGGAAAATTATGCCATAAAATCAGCCTATTTGTAGTTCCCTGATTTATTATTTCCTACCATTTTGACAAAGGGCTCAACGGAAAGGGTGATGAGGACTAAGGGTACATCCGTCAGGCTTGCCTGGAGATTTCCTGGAATTACTACTGCTCTCCATACTACAGAGATCAGTTCCCCCAAAGAAAATGGCTGCTTTGGAGGGTGGACTCTATAGTATCACATCCCTGTTGAGGTCCCTCCCCTCCTTGAACTTTGCCCTCCCCAGGCTCCACCTCCAAATTTCCAGGAATTTCCCAGCCTAGAACTGGCACCCCCTGCTCCCTGTAGATAATGAATTCATAGGATCCTCAATTGCTTACTTTTTATTTTATTTATATTATTTACTTAATTCATAGACAATCTTTCTCACTGAAAGAAGGTGGATTACACAGTGTAAGTCAACACAATCAATAGCTGGGACATTCAATAAACAATGCAATACTAGATCACGGTGACTGGACCCGGGATTTGATTTTCTCCAGGTTACCACCCTAGTCAAGGATTCAGGTACCATATAGTGTTGAAGAAGACTGACAACATTTTATTCCAGCGTAAGTTTTTGTAGACTAGAGTTTTCATCTGAAGAAGCAAGCTCTTGTCAACAACAGTTTATGCTGGAATAAAATGTTGAAAGTCTTTAAGGTGCCACCAGAATTCTCTTTTATTTTTGTTTGCCAAAGATGATTCCCCTTTGCAACTGAGGTTAGCCAGGGAAGCTCAATAAAAGAGGAATCTGCTGGCACCTTAAAAACTAACAAAAATTTATTCCAACCTAAGTCTTTAAGACGCCACTGGATTCCTATTTTATTGTGCTGCTACAGACCAGGGAGGCTACCCTTCTGGAGTTATAAGGATCTCAAACCCACAAGTAACCAAATTTACATGTCTATAGTTCTTCCACAGGCTAACATTCTCATCTATTAGTAAGGAAATGAGGACCAGATGCAAATCAGATTAAAAGAAGAGAGGCCCGGTCTCTGGAACACAGCATCTCTCTGGGCATTTGAACCTAATAGATTTGCATGGTGGGGGGATGTTGTTTGCCTTCCATCCCACCCCCAGTAAAATCATTCACCAGAGGAGACACAAAGCAGTTTCAAACAGGGGCAGAATGGCTTCACTCTCGGAATCCCTGCTGTCCACAGCTGTGTTTTACATTTACAATGCAAGAGGGATACTCGGGAATGGATCTCTTAGGGCAAAGCAGCAGCCAAAGGAGACGACCTTTGTAAAGGTAAATTGCAGCTGTGAGAGCCCTTAAACACTCTGGGGGGGGGGGGCGGGGGGGAAGAGGGTCAATCTGAAAAACAGAATACAGGGAAAGTTAAATCCTTCCCTACCACCATATGACCAAACCAAGGACATATACAGGCGTATGTCTGAGGCATGTGTATTAAAACAGTCCTGAAACAATCTTAGCCAAGTGGCCACAACCATAGGATGGAGCCCACCCGCCAAACTGTCCTTTATAGGGTTGCCAACCTACAGTAGGTGCCTAGAGATCTATTGGAATCACAACTGATCTCCAGGCTACAGAGATCAGTTCCCCTGGAGGAAATGGCTGTTTTGGAGTGTGGTCTCTATGGCATTAAACCCTGCTGAGGTCCCTCCCCTCCCCAACCCCATCCTCCATCCCCAAAATCTCCAGAGTTTCCCAATTCAAGAGTTGGCAGTCTTACAAAGTCACTAAAAACGTCACTAAACTCACTAAAAACTCACTAAAAACGTCAGCACAGTGTGCGACTGCCATAAAAAAAGCTAATGCTATGCTAGGGGTTATTAGGAAAGGGATTGAAAACAAATCAGCCGGTATCATAATGCCTCTGTATAAATCGATGGTGAGGCCTCATTTGGAGTACTGTGTACAGTTCTGGTCGCCACACCTTAAAAAAGATATCATAGCACTGGAAAAAGTACAGAGAAGGGCAACTAAAATGATTAAAGGGTTGGAACACTTTCCCTATGAGGAAAGATTGAGGCGCTTGGGGCTCTTTAGCCTGGAGAAAAGACGACTGAGGGGAGACATGATAGAGGTTTACAAGATAATGCACGGGTTAGAGAAGGTAGAGAAAGATGTGTTTTTCTCCCTTTCTCACAATACAAGAACTCGTGGGCACTCTATGAAATTATTGAGCAGTCGGGTTAGAACAGATAGAAGAAAATACTACTTTACACAAAGGGTGATAAACACATGGAATTCGTTGCCACAGGAGGTGGTGGCAGCTACAAGCATTGCCAGCTTCAAGAGGGGACTGGACAAATATATGGAGCAGAGGTCCATCAGTGGCTATTAGCCACAGGAGATAGATGGTATTCTCTTTGTGGGGAGGTGGTGCTCTGTTGTCTTGGTGCTGGAAGGAAGGCAGTGGGAGGGCTTCTGGTGTCCTGGCCTCACTGACAGTCCTTTAGATGGCACTGGATTTCTAGCCACTGTGTGTGACAGAATGTTGGACTGGATGGGCCACTGGCCTGATCCAACATGGCTTTGCTTATGTTCTTATGTTCTTATGTTCTCTTAAAGATCAGTTGTAGTTCCAGAACTCCAGGCCGGATCTGGACATTGGTTACCCTAGCGAGAGGGTCCACTCAGCTCACAACCCAGTGGATGACAAGTGTACATCTGGCTGTAGGGCAGGGTCCCGCTGGAACCCGCTATGGTAAGTTTTGGACCATACCAAGCTGCCTTACTTAAGGCAGATCATTTTATCTCTCACTAGTTCAAATGCTGTCTGTCCTGAACTTTATACAAAGCATTTGCTCCCTGTCCTATCGGTTCACCAGGTCCAGCATTCTTTGTACAAACTTCAGCAACCAAGTGGAACTTAACCAGCAATTCCCTTGTCAGTCAGTGTCTTCTTTCCACTCTCTCCCAGTTTAAAACCGTTTATCTGGCGGAGAACGTACACGCTAGAATTTCTCCAGAGTCTTGAAAGCTGAAGTGCTCCCCCAGCAAACCAAATTGTTGTGACAGAAAATATATTGCTCTAATAGAAGATGTGTCGTTTTAAGCAACAAACAAAACAAAGCATTTTGTAGCATCTTTAGTCCATTAAGGTCAGCGCGCTGTCTACTCAGAATAGCAGCAGCTCTTCAGGGTCTCAGAAAGAGGTCTTTCACAGCAGCTACTGCCTGGTCCTTTTAAGTGGAGATGCTGGAGATTGAACCTGGGACCTTCTGCATGCCAAGCAGATGCTCTACCACTGAGCCATGCCACGCCACGCCCCCCCAAACCTGGGTGTATGCATTTTAAAATACTTTAGAACAAACCCTACCACTGTGTTGAACTGCCATTTCCCAAAGGCTAAGCCAGTTGAGGTTTAAGATAAAGCTGACTTTTTAAAGTAGATCATCAGCTATCACCACCAGAGTAGGCAAGTTACCAAATTACACAGAACTCTTCAACTAGCGTTGCCAACTTCCAGGTAGTGGTTGGAAATTTTTCAGAATTACAACTGACCTCCAGGTGACAGAGATTTGTTCTCCTGGAGAAAATGGCTGCTTTGGAGGGTGGATTCTGTGGCATTAGACCCCACTGAGGTCCCTCCCCTTCCCAAACCTTGTCCCCTTCAAGCTCCACCCACCAAATCTCCAGGAATTTCTCAACCTAGAGTTGGCAATCCTATCTTCAACAAGCAGAATGGAAAACAGCAGCAATTGAGAGTTTAAGCATGGATGCAGGGTTCAACATCAGCCAAATGCCCTTCAAGAGCAAAGAAATGAACATACAAATTTAAAATGACCAGCCCAAGGAAGTTTAAGAGTGTTTTTTGCCCTCTGGACAGAAAGATTTTTAAAGCCATTATTTACTTACAGCATTTAATATGGTACGCGAAAAGTTCCTTTTTAAAAACCGAATACCACTTTCCTGTGATCCTCAACAAGAACTAGTCTCCCCATAAAACACTTTAGTCACAGTTGGAGGGTGAGGAGTAGAATAGACTCGCCCCTCTTCCTTCTTTATCAATGTGGACAGGTTTGACTGGGGGGGGGGGTGGAATCAGGAGGATATTTTTGTGGGCCAACTGCAGCAGCTCCTTTCCTCATACTTTCATTTTTCTCCCAACTTTTGTCAAGGAATTCAGGGTGGCTTACATCCTCCCCCCACAGCCTATCTTCACAACAGCCCATTGAGAGAGAGCAATTGGCTCAAGGTCACTCATTTATGATCCTTAGCCCTGGTTCCCTGTCTTATACTGAAGCCCACATCACAAATTAGAAAGAAAAGAAAAGCTACCTTGTCCTACCCACGATGGCTAGGCCGAGACTTCCCATACATTCACCAGCTTTCCCCCTCTCCAACTGAGCCAAGCAACTTCTACTACAAATTGCCACAAGCAGCCAGTGAATAAGATTGCCAACCTCCAGGTGGGATATGGAGGCCTCTCAGAATTACAACTGATCTCCAGGCCACAGAGTTCAGTTCCCCAGGAGGAAATGGCTGCTTTGGAAGGTGGACTCTATGGGATTATACCCCATTGAGGTCCAGTCCCTTCCCAAACCCCACCCTATCCCTCAAATCTTCAGGAATTTCCGAACCCAGATTTGACAACTCTAGGAAAAATACTTACAATCAAGTGGCGAAAAGCCAAGAATGTTTACAACAGCGTGAAGAATAATAAACAGAGGGTGCTGGTCAGCATGTGCAGAGAGCATTTCCCTGAACACCAAGTTGCAATATCTCAAAATACCTGAGAAAGTATGACTCCCAACAAGAAAACCCAGTATGTTTCAGGGCTGAATAGGAGTATGAATATGGGTCTCCCCTCCCTGGGTCTGACACTCAGATCACTGCTCCGCTGCACGGACAGGATCTTGTCTCCTTATGCCACACCGCTCAGTACAGACAGCAACAGCTCTTTCCAATCTTATGCTACTTTATGAGACAGAAGGCCAAAGGTTACAGAGAAAGTGACGGTGCGGAAAAATCACGAGAAAAAAAATCAGCTACACCCTGAAGGGCAGCAATAGTAGCCACAAGACCAGGAACGGATTTATATGAAAACACAGCAGTTGTTTCCCACCCTGAAGCTCTACAAAAGGGAAATCCCTTTCAAATCAGCTCTACATTTTCTCCACTGAGAAAGGAGCCAAGCCTACCTACAAAGGTCCTCTTTCTGACACAATTCCTCAGTTCCATATGGGAAAAGATAAGCTCCTTAGCAGTGATACTGGAAGGCACTCTGCAGATGCTCAGAAGCCCTGTATCATCAATTTACATACTTTGCACTAAAACAGGCTTTGAAGCTAAATCCTGTTTTTCTCTGTTTCTCAACGGAACCCGCTGAAGCTGCAAGCACAATAAACAAAATGCCTCTGAGCATACACAGAGTGCGCCACCACTAAGCAGCCACAGGCATCCCCTCTAAGTTTTATCTTAGTAGAATGATCAGAGGATGAGGATTCAAATCCTGCAATCTTTTGGTTGACAAATTAAGCTCTGGATGCAGTTATCACCCATCAGATCTCACCGGAGTGGAACAAGAAGAGCACAACTGTAAAAATATTTAAAGAAGAAACTCTGGGTTATTTAACAACAATACCCCCCCCCCCCAAAAAAACCTTACCTTTTGGCAAGTGACCAAACCATTCCCACAGACTTAAGTCCTCCACTTCCGCAGGAAATCTTTTCACCTGAAGGGGAATTAGATGGACAGGGGTGTGCTCAGGGGATTAACAGCTCAGGGTTCATCCAGAATATTCTGGGATTTCTGTAGAGAGAGCCCAAACCATCTGTGACTCTCCTAATTTGAATGTTGCTTGCTGTCTCCAGCCTCCTCCTCCTTTTCCTCTTCCTTTTCTATGTCCCAGCCTCCTAGTCTGACACCAAATAAACCAGGAACAACAGCCCTCTCTCTCTCTCTCTCTCTCTCTCTCTCTCTCTCTCTCGACAAGATCCTGGAGTTAACCCTTTCTCACTCTCACCAGTAACTGTTTGAACTGTTTGTTTTTACAGCCCTGATGGGCATTCATTTATTCATTCCTTGCTTATCTTTTCCTTTCTCAAAGGAGCTGGGGGTGTGGGTGTGGAAAGACATAGCTTTCTCTCTGAGAGTGAAACCGGCCCACATCACCCAGTGAGTTCCCCAGCAGAGAAAATAAGAACCCCATTCAGATCCGAATCTAAATTGATGGCCTGTGATACACTTCATTGTTTGAAAGAGAAAATGCAGGGAGCGCTGTTCCTCTAGGAGAATTATGAGAGTTTGAACCCCTGATTGCCCCGCTTTGGTACCCTTGGGCTGACTTCAGCTGTACTAGAGTGAAATTCATCCCGCTCCCCCTTTCCTGTCCTTGATTTTAACCTCAGCGGAGATATGTGAAGTCATAAAGAGAGCTAAAATCACAGAAGCTGAGGAAATAGCCATTCCCGAATTCAAATGGTACAACTGAAAGGAATAAAAAAACAGGGTTTTCAGATCTGTTCTCTTTCTCCTCACAACCAAGGAGAACTGCACCCCCATATACTGAAAACATTTTTCAGTATACATGAAGGCGATTTCTCTTACTTTTGTTTCCCAGCATCCATTTTGTAGCTGCTTATTCTCTCTTTGATTGTAAACTCTGTGGGGACAGAGACCTGGCCTAGACCTAGGTCTAGTTACATTATGATTATTCACAAAACCATCTTGTACATCATAAATAATAATAATAAATAACCTTATTCTTATTATTTCTGTAGCTCTCTGTAACCTGAATAGATCATTTCCTCTAATCCATGTACAAGATTGCCAAGTTTTGTATGAAAGAATATAGGAAGCCTCAAGTTGAACAGCTTTCCTCCTCCTTCACTGCCGCATATGAACTAATTTTGTTCAAAAATACAGAGCCCCTAAGTATAGGCAGATTTTCCTGTCCTGTGTAAAGGGAAGCAAGATCCCTTTTTAATAAAACACACTCAAGGGCACAGAACTCTAGAACATGTGCAGTCTGCTATCTTTGAGTTGGGTTGCCAACAGCCCTGGAGAAAAATGTCCCACCCATTTATTAATAATAACATTTGTTTTATATACCACCCTTCAGGATAACTTTAATGTGCAGAAATGGGCAGCTGAAGCTTTTCATGGCACGCAGTTAAATAACATGAGCTGGCAAATAACATTAAGCCCAGGCAAGCAAAATGCCAACAGATCTCGGAAGCTAAGCAGGGTCAGCATTGGTTAGTAATTGATGGGAGACCACCAAGGAAGGCCCAGAGTCACTATGCAATGGCAAACCGCCTCTGTTAGTCTCTTGCCTTGAAAACCCCAGCAGGGGTTGCCATAAGTCAGCTATGACTTGATAGCACTTTCCTCTGCCACCAACCTCTGTTAAACGGGCAGGACATTGTTCTTCCAGCCTGCTGGCAACCAAGGCCAGTGTGGTACAGTGGTTAGACTGCTGAACTACAATCTGAGAGCAGAACCACAAGTGACAAAAGGCACAGATTGGACACTTGTCTGCTTCCCTCAAGTTTTGATGGGAAACGTAGGCATCCTGGTCTCGCAGCTTGGCTCTCCGGCTGCTGTCCAATGGACTTTTCAACTGTCACTTGTCCAACATTCCGCCAAGCTGCCTGCATTTCCCATCAAAACTTGAGGGAAGCTGACAAGTGTTCAATCTGTGCCTTTTGTCACTTGTGGTTCTGCTCTGAGAAATCCAGGTTGGAATCTTCACTCTGCCATGGACCTTGGATGACCTTGGGCCCGTAATTCTCTCTCAGTCTAACCTACTTCACAGGGTTGTTTTTGTGAGGAAAACAGAGGTAAAATAATATTCTAAACCACATTGGATCCTCATTGGGGAAACGCCAAGGTATAAATATCTAAATAAGTTCTACACATATGGACGCATAATACTGAAAATATATCCCACTCCCTCCCCCTTTGTTGAAAACTGGCTAGGGAAATCAAATTCTTGCCACCCGAAATAAAGCTTTCTGCCATCAGAGAAGAGACCTATAGGCGGGCCATGCAAGGTAACAGGTACCTGTAGTTCCACCCGGCTGGGAGGAAGCATCCCAGGAGAAAGAAGTCAGACCGCAAACAAGATATGATAACAGAGGTGAGGCAGCAGGCCATACACCTGAATCAGGTCTGCAAACGTCATGCGGAGGTCTCACCCTGTGTACACAAACAAATGCAAGCCCTAATGCAAGTGCAAACACGCACATATGGCAGAAAAGACAGGCAGGCTGCTTCTCGTGCTGGACCCTTTCATTTCTTGAAACGGGTGGGAGATAGTAGATAGAACTTTTTCCCCCTCCTCCATAGTAATAAAACTCAGGGGTACCCCCATGAAATTGATGGGCAGTACAGATGAAATTCATTGCATAATTCATCTGCTGCAAGACAGTCAGTCATTAGTTTAGATGATTCTGAAAGAGGGTTAGAATGAAATCAATGGCTATTGACTATGATTGCTAAATAGAGCCTCCAGGTTCAGAAACAGTATACCTCTGAACATCAGTTGGGGAACATTAGTAGGGGAACCCTGCATGTGGACTTCCAGGGGGAGAGAGTATCAGAAGGCCACCACCGCTGGAAACAAGATGCTCTTTCCTTTGTTCTGATCCCTCAGGGCTTGATTTATGGCAGCACCTGAATCCTGCACCAGCTACGGTTGCCAGCTCTGTTTCTTTCTAGGAAAGGTTTCTATGCCTCTCGCAGCTCTGCGACTGACAGAAATTCAACTAGAGATGTTTCCCTTCCACATATAGGCGCTATAGTGGGAAATTGGGCCATTGGATACATTTTTGATTTTGAAGTCATTTTCATGGCACAGAAACCCTACTGGGAAAATATACTTAAAAGAAAGGAATGTGAGATTGAGGCTTTTTAATATTATGGTGTCCATTGCTGGCGCTGGCACCACTTCCTACTTACACAGAATACACAGGTGTTTTTTTTAACCTTGTTTATACCCCGCTTTTCTCCCCAGTGGATACCCAAAGTGGCTTACATCAGAGCCAAGCTACAAGTGACGCCTTACACAGGTTGGACACTTGTCAGCTTCCCTCAAGTTTTGATGGGAAATGTAGGCGTCCTGGTTTTACAGCTTGGCTCTCTATTACAGCTGCAAGACCAGGATGCCTGCATTTCCCATCAAAACTTGAGGGAAGCTGACAAGTGTCCAACCTGTGTCAGGGGTCACTTGTAGCTTGGCTCTCAGTCTCCTCTCCTCTGTTTCTTCTTCCCAACCGTGAGACATAGGTTAGCCTGACAGTTTGTGACTGGCGCAAGGTCACCCAGTGAGCTTCCATGGCAGAGTGAGAAATCGAACCTGGATTGCCCAGATCCTAGTCCGCCGTCACTGTAGTCACTACACCACACTGGTTCCATCTTGTATCAGACAATAACATAGTCAGATGTGGTTTGTAGGTTTTCATTGATTTTTGTACATGCAGCATCCAATTAGGATCAGGACCAAACTGCACATGGAGGAGGATTTCAGCCTTTCTCCCTCCACAACTTTGCCAGCCTGAAACAGTTGTGGGGAGGGGAATACTGGGGAAGTACATGTGCAGTTCTGCGAATACATGGGTGTCCCCCCCACATAGTGCCCCTCCTCCAGAATGTTTTAGATTGGGGAAATGAAATAGGAAGGAAGACTGAAGTCTCTTCTCCATAGGGATTCCAGACTCGATCCTAATCAAGAACTATGAGATGGGGAATCCAGGAAAAACCCCGCACAGGTTGTCAGATGGCCACTAGAAGCAGGGATCCCCCACTGGTGCTCAGTAGAATGGAGGGGGGAAATGGCATTGTGTGATGCAGCAATATCGCTTCTGGCTAGGAACCAGGCATGTTGTTACTGCGTTGCATGAAATTCTAGGAATTTCCCCAATCTCTATGGGTTTTACTACAGAGTTTTAGGGAAATCCTAGAGTGTCACACTATGTGATGATGTCACTTCTGGTTATACAGCTGGCAGGGACACCATGTGAGACAGGTCTGTGTCCTCTTGCCCCAATCTCCTGCCGCCCCAACACACGTGTGATTGTGTTCTATCTGACACATGGTGAGGACACCAGGCACAACCTGTGTGCAATGTTTGAAAAGGCCAGTCATGTCCAGGATTAGAGGCAGGCCCTATGGCTGCTGAACTCAAACGGATCTCCACACTACATAGATCAGTTCCCCTGGAAGAAATGGCAGCTTTAGAGGGCAGACTACATGGCATCACATACCTGTTGAGAACTCACCCCTTTCCCAATTCCACCATCCCCAGGCACCACCCACAAATCTCCAGGAATTTCCCAAGCCAGAGTTGGCAACCCTAGCAGGGACACATAGGTTGAAGGTCAGCGACTGTCCTACCCCAGCTCTACCCCACCTGATGCTCTGATGAGGAGTCCCAACTTTTAAATGGGTCCCTCTAGCTGTTGCTTTAATATCAGTTTGATCTCCAGCCAATGTCCAGCGACCGTATAAAGCTTCGGCAGCCCATTTCCCCAAATCAGGCCTCTTTTAAAGGGACAGGACATTTCTCTTCAGGCCTTGGCAGGGAGGGGCTTTGGCTCAGTGGCAAAGCGGTTGCTTGGCAGTGAGAAGGTCCCCTGTACAATCCCCCGCATCTCCAGGTAAAAGAATCAGGTAGGAGGAGATGGAAAACTGCACAAGTTGGAACAAGGGCTTGAAATCCACCAGAGCATTTTTACAAGTGGAATGATTTCAGCTTATGGAGCAGCAGCTTTTCAACTCCCCCTTCGTGCTACACCTAAAACACCTCCCAAACTAGCAGCATTGGTGGTGGGCGGGGGCCATTTCGGGCTGCAGACAGGAGAGAGGAGATGAGAATGTTGTGCTCTGGGGGCAGAAATCCTTCCATCCACAGAAATGGTCCAGTGGATCCCAGCCACTGTGTAATATCCTGCAGGAACAAATAAAGTTGCCTTCAATGTACTTCGAAAGGAAGAGACTCCCCATGGAGAGAAAAATCTTTTGCAATTCCTGCTCTTTGAAATCTTTACAGGGAGATACCAGGAATTAAACCACAGACCTTCTGCACGCAAGGCGGGCACTATACCAGAGAGCTATAGGCACTCTCCTTTGTGGAGTTTTAATTTGTTTAACTCATATATTATTTTTTTTAAATGCCTATTCCACATTCTCCACAATCTGCCCAATTCAGATTTAACTGCTGCTTAGAAATTCTTCTGCAATTATCCTCAGGGGGTTGGCGGGTTCTCCCCATCCTGCACACCATTTCCTTCCCAGCAATGCTTTTCTTACCACCTTTAAAGCAAACAGGTGGCTCCCAAGATCTTTGTGGTGTGTGACAAAGATGGAGCCTTGCCAAGCATTTCTCCACTCGCAGCTCAGCAAGGCACAACCCATATCTAGTTTGGTTTTTACATCATAGCTCAGCTCTTGATCACGTTGGTGCGATAAGAGAACAGGGAGTGTTTCTGACCATGTGCCAAGTGCTTCCTCCCCACCACTGAATTGCCCCAACCAATCCTTGGCCTAAATATCTGGGATTATAGGGACAATCCTACAGACTGCATACGCCTGTGAGACTTCCCCATTAACAAGTCAGAAGTCCTTCCCTCCATTCCTCTGCATTTGGAATTTAGGTAATAGGAAACAAGGCCTTTTCCATGATGCTGCCCTGGTTGCGGAACTCTTTCCTTGCTGAGAGCCAAGCTACAAGTGACCCCTGACACAGGTTGGACACTTGTCAGCTTACCTCAAGTTTTGATGGGAAATGTAGGCATCCTGGTCTTGCAGCTGCAATGGAGAGCCAAGCTGTAAAACCAGGATGCCTACATTTCCCATCAAAACTTGAGGGAAGCTGACAAGTGTCCAACCTGTGTAAGGCGTCACTTGTAGCTTGGCTCTCAGACTCACCTGGCACCTGCATTAACACTTTTAGATCATACGATGGATCCTGAGGACCCACTTCACTGGAGAGAAGTGCAAAATCCAGAGTTAGCCTCCCTCCTTAATAGGGTTGCCAGGTCCAGGTTGCAAAATTCCTGGAGATTTGGGGGGGTGGAGCCTGGAGAGAGTGGGGTTTGGGGAGGGGAGGAGCCTCAGTGGGGTATAATGCCATAGAGTTCACTTTTCAGAGCAGCCATTTTCTCCAGGGGAACTGGTCTCTGTTGCCTGGGGACCAGTTGTAATTCCGGGAGATCTCCAGCCACCACCTGGGGCAAATCCACATTACTCATTCTAAGTCGCATGTTCCCCGCATTCCCCACGCAATCCCGAGTGCCGGTCACATTACCTCATTAAACAGACGCATTTCATTCGCATTTCTCCCAAATATGTGGTCACAGGTTTTCAACGGGAGTTTCACGGTGGCCGTGAACGGGCCAATGCGCAATTTACGTGGTTTTTTTAAAAAACCACCCCCCTTCCTGTCTCTCCGGCCGTTCTGAGAGTTCCTATTGGCTGATTCAACTTGCAAGTGCTCCGTAGTCTGCAAAAGACTGTTTTTGACTTCATAGCATTGGATTTATTGATTATGCTGTTTCTGAATCAAATCTAGTAGTTTGAAAAATCATTTTGGGGTGAATTCACCCTCAGAACGGACTCGCAAAACTTCCTTTTTAACTGTTTTTTATTTTTTTTATTTTATATTACTGTAATATCAAAATTATGAAATATCAAAATAATGACACTCCAAGGAAGTGAAACTTCAGTAAAATTCAGGCACTGAACTGTCCTGCATAGGAAATGCCCACAAAAGCTTCCCAAATGCTTCCAAATTTCCAAAAAAGAAACAGGAGAGAGCCATCAGTGTTGTCAGTGGGGGAAAGAGAGGCAACATTATCTTCAATGATGTTTCTTTATAAGGAAAGATTGAAATAACGGAAAAGTGCGCTCAAAAAAATTTTAAAAAATGGGTGGGGAAAAAAGGTCCCGCCCCAAAAAGCGGTTTTCGAGCAGCCGTGTGACCGGAGGGACGCGCGAGAAAGACGGATTGGAAGCAGGAATGTGAACGAAGAGGAAAAAATCGCGCATTGGAGGCAAACGGAAGATATCCGATAAACATGCGGGTAATGGGTGAATGTGGATTCGACCCTGGAGGCTGGCAACCCTACTCCTTAACTGTGTACAGTCCTTGTTTTTTTTCTCCAGCACATGATAAAACACTTTCCCAATGTTGTCATCATTTTTGCCTTAGGGAATACATTGTTAAAATGTCGCCAATGCGATTTGCTAGTATTGTTTACATAACAAATGTGGAATGTGTTTGAGTTTGGCAGTGTAGCCGTTAGAGGTAGGGGTGGGTGGGTGGATGTGTGTGAGAGAGGCCCAAGATCACCCAGCGAGCTTCCATGACAGAGTGGGGATTCAAATCTGGATCTCCCAGATTCTCATTAGGCACTCTAACCAAGACACAACCATTGGACTGCTCTTATGAATGGGAAGATTTCCCTCCTGCTCCATTGAAAGCGATCCCATTAGCAAGTTAGATCTAGAGGAGTCTTCATGCCTTCCGGATCAGCAGAGAAAAAGTCTTTGCCCTCTTGCATGGGACAGTGTCAAAAGCCCAGGGGCCATGGTGTACAGAAGGTAAACACAGAAAAATACCGTGTACACAAAAATAACGCTGAGCTATAAACTGTATTGGAATGAATTCTATATGCAATAAAGACATTGTATTTCTTCATATCTGCCTTTTCCCTTGAATACTAGTATTTATTCTTTATTGCATACAAAATTCATTCCATGACAATGGATATGTCTAACATTATTTTTGTGTACATGGTGTTTTTCAGTGTTTACCTCTTCCATGGACAGCCATTCATGTATCTGAAGAGCGTGATCATATCTCTCTTCTCTTCTGCAAGCTAAATGTACCCAAATCCTTCAACCTTTTTATTAAATTTGTTATTTCCTGGATTTATGATGTTTTATTATTTTAGAGCTTGCCTTTAGAGCAGAAAGATAAGGCCAACATTTCTTGAACGAATGAAGAGAATGAGCTTCCAGATGTTCCAATCCTCTGAACATGCACAGAGTGTGTTTTGTTGGTTCTAAAGCAACCACAGTCAATTTTTTTTTTAAGTCTGGATTTATCAAGTGAGGATATTTGTACTGACCATTGCTAAATCCAAATAGATTTCAGATTCAGGCCTAGTCTACACATACAGTAAACTTAAGATGGTAGAATTCTGAGATGCAAAAATGTCAGCCTGCAGGGTAGGGTAGGGTAGGGTAGGGTCCGGGAGGGGGAAGGGTTCACATTTTTCATATTTCCCTCCGTAAGAATTCCTCACAGATTAAAAAAATAGCACATCTGGTTAGCACATCTGGGAGAAAAGTTGTTTCCCTTTTATACAAAAGTATAGCCCAGGTGAGCCTGATCTCCGCAGACCTCAGAAGCTAAGCAGGTTGGCCTTGGTCAGTAATTGGACGGGAGACCTCCATTGAAGACCAGGCCTGAAGAGGCAGGCAATAACATGAAAACCCCACCAGGGGTCGCCATAAGTCAACTCTGACTTGAGGGCACTCTCCACCGCATTTATGCAGGGAAACTTTGAAAAATGTATTTCCTTATCAGCCGTCCTAAAGTGGTACAGTCTACCTTGCCACCTCCTTAACATGTCATTCTGCTGCAAGTGTACAGCAGGCCTTAAATTGTCTAGAATCCCCTAATTCCACATGGGCACAATTCAGAAAAAGTTCGTTCTGATTCCACACCACCCCCTTTTAAACCAGAGAAAGAAGAGTGTGCGTTTTGTATCCAAACTATATGAAAGTCTATAGCACCTCCTAGTGGACAAAATAGCACACATCCAGTTGATCATAAACCAAATGGTGTATGCAAGGATGCTATAGGCAGTTCACTATAGTTAGCCTTGTCCTAAGGTTTCATGGAGTTGCACATTTGGGGCAGAGGGATATTAAGGTACCTGAGTGCAATAGGGAGACAGGCCTGATCCTAGTCCAGTCCACTGGGTACACTGTGTTTCTGTTCATTTCAATAGTTTGTGCAGGAGAAGGAAGGCCTCAGTGGAAGAGGCCCAGGTTCAATTCCTAGTATTTCCAGTTAAAAGGACTAGGCAGCAGGTGATGTGAAAGTCTGCACCCGGAAGAGCAGTTTCCAGCCTGAGTAGACAATTCTGACCTTCATGAACTGATTTAGTATAAGGCAGCTTGAAGGTCATGGGGTATAATCCCAGGTCCTCTGCCACTTACCTCATTCTATGGCCTTGGGCAAATCATTTAACCCCAAATGTTGACATGGGGTGCAAGAGAATTTTGGAAAGGGAAGGTGATGGAAGCCTCAATCCCCTCCCCCCTTTTGATATAGGTCGGTCTATACTTCACACAAAGCAACCCAGCACCACAGGGCTGTTGTGAGGAAAATGTGCGTACATCAACATAAGGGGGAAAAGATATGGGTGATTAGGCAATGAACAAAGAAATCCACGACTTGTCTGCTAACTTAGAGACGTATACTGTATCCTAAAGGCTTTAGAACAGTTAACAGTCTGTTAATTATTCTCTTTTAAAAGACAAAAGAGCTGGTTCAAATAAAATTTCTTAGAGGGCTTCCAGAATATGCACAGGCTCAGGTCTGGGGTGGAAAGCCTGCAGGCAGCAGAGAATTCCAGCGTTCTCAGACAGTGGCTCAAGCAGCTGGTCTCCACCCACTTGTGGATCAGGCTGGGCTCATGGACTGTATTCCTGAGAGAACCCTCCCCATCAATCTCAAAGATCAATTTGAGATGTCAAGTCAGAAGAAAAGCAAAGGAGCATAGTAGGCCCAGAAAACTGTAGGGTGTTGAAACCCTAATAGCGTTAACTGCTCGAGTCCTTTCTTCTGCCATGAATACAGTATGTAGTTTTAGAAGGGCTTGGCTCAGTGGCAGAGCACTTGCAGGCAGAAAAGCTGCCCCAGGGCCAATCCCTAGTACCTCTTCTCAGGCATTCAGCATTGGGAAAAGCCTGAGATCCTAGACAGCTGCTTCCAGACAATGTAGTCTAGATGGATCTTTCCCAGATTCTCTAAATTGGCATAAGATAACTTCATGTGTTCATAGATGGTTCTTAAGCAAGCCACTTCTTTATTTCTATCCCCCCTTTCTTCCTGTGGAGCCAAGGTGGCTTTCAGAAATGAAAGCAGATAAAAAAACCAATGTGAAATAATACTGTAACACTTTCAAGGTTATTGGGAGTTCATTAGAAGTACTCATAAGCTCAGTAACAGATGAGGAGGGGGGTTCTAAGCAAGGAAATCTGTGGCTTGGTTTATTGCTTATTTAGAGGCTTATAATGCACCAAATGGCTTTGGACAGGTCAGAATTTATTAACTATTCTACCTTATGTTGAAAGAGAGAAAAGGAATGGGAGGGAGAGGCTCTCCCAAAGCAGGACTGAAAAGGCCACTCTTACCCCGAGATCAGAGAATTGATGCCACGCACAGAAGACAATACAGTACTGAACTCAATGGACCATTTTCATAGGTTGATCGTGAACATTTCTCTTTCGAGGCTTACAACTAGCCAAGGAAGGGGGACGCTAAGCACAGCATCTGTAAAAGTACAAACCTAGAGCAGATTCTTACCTGTCTGGCTGACGTCCAACCCACCACACTGAAGATCAGGTTCCCAGATGGTGGGCTCAAAATCCTTGGAGGCTCTAATCTCCTGTCCTAGGCACATGTGGTTAGGCCCATAAAAGAAACTCCCAAGTCAGAAGCCATTCGGAAGAGGCTGAGATCCAGGGATAAAGAATTTGCTCTGGTCCAAGCAAGGGGACACACCAGTCAGGTTTGCCCTATCCATGGAGGTTCTCTCGTTCACCAACGGAGCCCAGTTATTGCTCTTTTTTCATGCCGGCTCCATCCAAGAGGAGTGAGCCGGCAGCAACAGACGTTTGGCTGAGGGGGTGAGGAATCCTGCAAAGTGCTGCAGCAACAAAAGCCACAGTGTTTGCTCACAGGAAAAAAAAGCCTACGAGGGCTTTTTTGCCTACACCGCAGAATTCAGCGAGAACGGGGCCCCGTGTGGCGAACAGCTGAGAGTTCTGGCCTGATTTGTTCTCAAATCAGCCAAATTTAGAAGGCCTAAATAAACAGTGGGAAAACACAATGCATCACCGGGGCTCTGAGCATACCACAGCAGTACAGAAAAGACACTGTGAGATTTCGGCTGCAGAATGAGCTTCCTGAGAATCTGTTTTTTCCTTAAAAATACAAAGCAAGTTTCTAGTTCTTGTGAGTGCAGAAAATATGTTTGAAAAGCGTGGGAGGAGAATGCTGGCTGTAACCTCAGGAGCCAAAGGAACGGCTTAATAGGATTTCCAGTGACCCAAGGGCAGAGCTTCAGTAGCCCCCTGACTAGCAAAAGTATAATAAATTATGGAAAATATTAACCAAAAAAATCATGCAAAAAAGTCACAAATTCATGCTTCATTTATACGGGGTGCAGAACTCCTCTGGTCATGTTGCTGAATGCGCCTTAACACAGATTTCCTTAACCTCCATCTAATATGCCAACGGTCAACCCCACATTTTGCAGTAAGCAAATTATACATCAGGTCAAAAACCACCTTGGTTTCTCTGTCCCAGATCTGTGGCCTATCCTCTTTCTCCAGTGGTCTCGTGTTCACTTATTTAGGGGCAAAATTCACAAGCTGGCTTACAAAAATCGGCTTGCAAAATTCGCAAGCCGGCTTACATTCAAATCGCAATCTGCAAGTAATCAGGAAGTCCTTTAAAATAAAAAGGAGGCAGCAACATAAAATCCAGGGGCAGAGCTTTCAGGGCCTTGCCTTTTCCCATGACTAGTGAAAGCATTATGCATGTCTGCAGTTTGCAGAACCCCAACTGTTCACAGAATCACGGCTTCTTTGACACAGAATGTCCATCATTTCTTTTGCTCCTCTATACAACAGACGTGCTAAAGGATACCAACTTATTTTCCGTCTACTACTTCGAAATACACCAACTCAGAAGCGTCGCAGCGACTAAAGAGAAAAATAGAATCACACCAGATTCATCACTTGTGATTTATTTTTTTGTAATTAAAAAACCCTCCCACACAACATGACAGCGCTCTCTCTCTTTCTTTCAAACTAATATCAAAGTGTTCCAATTTAAATGCATTCGTGGCTCGGAGATCTCTCCTCCTAGGGCAAGCCTCTTTCTTTGAAGAAAAAAAAATGCTGGCTGAGAAAAGGAGGGGTTGGCGCAGAGGTGGTCTCCGTTAACGAAGCAGGATGGATCTTTCAACTGTGTGGCCAGAAGGGGACCACAGAGGAGACGAGAAAAGAAGGGGGGCAGCCTTGTGTATGGGAGGCTTGCTTCTCCAGCATCCTTTCAAATGGCAGCTGCTTCCCAAACAGCGACATACGAATTCCACATTTGAAAAAAGAGTTCTGAGCACGGAGCCGCTGTTCGCTTTGCCGTCACTCCCAAATACCGCCTCAGTGGTCACCTGGCGTGGTTCAGTTCTTCTTAGTCTTGGGAGTGTCGTACTTCCTTTTGCTTGAGTACCACAGCAGCAGGGGGATGCCGATGGAAGGAAGAGTCATGACCCCAAAGGCCGCCCAATCCAGCTTTAGAGAGAGAGAGAAAAGAGGAAGGAAAGAAATATTAGAAGTGAAATATTGCATCACGACGGTTGCAAGCATGGCCTCTCTGTGGAGAGCCAAAGAGCAACAGGCCTTGAAATGTAAAAGGAGGATGGCCATTCCAGGGAGGGGCTATAGCTCAGTGGCAGAGCATCAGCTTTGCATGCAGAAGATCCGGAGTTCAATCCCTGGCATCTCCATTTAGAAGAGGAACAGCAGAGATGGGAAAAGACCTTTTTATGCGTGAGACCCTGGAGAGCTTCTGCCCCTCACGGGAGCCAGTGATCAGCGAAAGGATTGTGGGTCTGACTCTGTACAGCAGCTTCACAGGGTCTATTCGCTCACCGCTATGTCATGCCAGCCCACGTGCGCACTAACCTTGCGGCTGAAACTCCCTTCAGTATATTGTGGAATTCACTGCCAACGGACATGATGATGGAAACAAGCAGGGATGGCTTTAAAAAGGGAACAGACGGACTCATGGAGGAGAAGTTCATCAGTGGCTACTAGCCACAGTAACTGAGGGAAAACCTCCACATTCAGAGGCAGTCAGTCTCTGAACACCAGTCCTAGAAGGCAACTTCAGAGGAAGGCCTCAGGCTTTATGCCCTGCTGCTGGCTTTCCAGAGTAACTGGTTGGCCACTGTGTGAAACAAGATGCTGGACTCAATGGACCACTGGCCTGACCAAGCAGGCCACCAGCAGTTTGGTGTAATGGTTAAGAGCGACAGGACTCTAATCCGGAGAACTGAGTCTGATTCCCCACTCCTCCCCTTGAAGCCAGCTGGGTGACCTTGAGTCAGTCACAGCTCTCCCAGAGCTCTCTCAGCCCCACCCACCTCACAGGGTGATTATCGTGAGGATAACAACAACACACTTTGTAAACCGCTCTGAGTATGGTATTAAATTGTCCTGAAGGGTATATAAATCGAATGTTGTTGTTATCATTATCTTGCATTGTTTATTGTATGCAGATAGATCAAGATGGGTAGCCATGTAAGTCTGTCTGTAGCAGCAGAAAACAGCAAGAGTTCTGTAGCACCAATATCTATAATAAGACTAACAAAATTTGTGGAAGGGTATGAGCTTTCGTGAGCCACAGCTCACTTACCTGAAGAAGTGAGCTGTGCCTCATGAAAGCTTATATCTTTCCACAAATTTTGTTACTTTTGTTATAGGTACTACGGGACTCTGGCTCTTTTTATTGTATGCTGCTCTTTAGAGCATTACTTTTTTCCATTCTGTATTCTGTCTAATTCTGTAATCTGCAAGGGTCCTGAGCTGAGAGCCAGGCTCGTTTGATCTCATCAAATCTTGGAAGCTAAGCAGGGTTGACACTGGCTGGTACTTGGATGGGAGACCACCAAGGAAGTCTGGGCTTTCTACACAGTGGCAGACAATAGTAAACCACTTCTGAATGCCTCTTGCCTTGAAATCCCTACAGGGTCGCCATAAGTCAGCTGCAACTTGATGGCATTTTACACACAATCAGCCTTGATAGAAAGACGAACAATACATGAAGTCAGTAAACAAATAAAGTCAGAGTTGCCCACTCTGGCCGTCGCTCTCCAGGATCTCAGACAGAAGTCTTTATTCATATCACCTATAACCTGATCCTTTTAACTGGAGATGCTGGGGATCGAACCTGGGACCTTCTGCAAGCAAGCCATTTGCTTTACCACTCAGTCATGGCTCTTCAGCCCTGGGACTCGGTTGAGACTCTAGAAGGAAGAAAGTTCCAGAGTCTTGGAGAAACCAAGTTTCAGTCTTTAATTTCAGCCACTGTTTAAACAGTACACCAACAGCACTGCCAATACAGAGCACCTTGGTCAGCCTGTAGAATTAGAGGCACTTACAGATTCTCTGAGGTAGGCTAGTATTTACTTACAAAGTGTGGTGAAAATCTCCTATCGAATTCTCGCTGGGCCAGGATCCCCCCTTGCCCTGGAGCACTGGTGAAGCCAACCTGAAAGATCAGAAGAGGGGAGGGCAATTAGTTTGGAGCCTGGAAATACCCCCCAACGAAGCTGTTCAAGACCTCAGACAGACACTCGCCCCACTGCCCAACTCCACTGATCATGAAGAACACCTAGATTGACCATCAGCTTGTTGCTGACCTTCACCCACCTCCAGGAGTTCCAGGATATCTAAGCAATCAAAACTCAACATGTGGCTATTGGTCAATTTCTAGCGGCCACCACAGATAGGGCCAACCACCACTACCACCACCGCTCATCTGTCTTTTATAGAGGTGTGCATGTCTGTGAGAGAATGATTTCTTTTTATTCCACCCCAACTGACTTGCATCTTTGAAGTTCTCCCTATAAGCCAGGTAAGGCCCCACTAAGCATCACAAGGGGCAGCCATTTACCCCCGACTCTAGATCCTCAAGGACAGAAGGTGGGAAAAAGTCTTGTTCCTAGATTGTGCAGTTGAATGGTCAAAGGTTCTGCAAGTTCACAAAACTCCCTATGAGGAACATGCATCCCTTTCTGTCGCCAGTGAGCACTTATGCATGACTTCCAGCAAAAACTCAGCTCATGGGAGAGAAACCACCTTTCCTCCTCCAAGTTCTCCAGGAAGGAAAGGAAGCCTGGTTTCTCTGCCTTTCTGGCAAGGCACTCCTTTTGGCCTTCTCTAAAAGAACAGTACGAGGGCAAATTTGTGATTTGGGGCAGGCGTGGCCAGTGCCCACCCAAAGTAACAAGCTGAGAAGCCAAAAGAAATGGACCCTGCAGACCTGGCAAGGGCCTTAGATTCCACCCCGGAACAAGTGATACTTACCACCACTTGTCCCCCTTCCTGCGCCAGGTATGTGATAGTAGCTGATGTGAAGTTGAAGTAGCCGGCTTTCAAGGGTCTCAGGACCACTGTGTGGGAGACGTTGCTGGCACTGAGCAGCCAGTGGTTAAGAAAGCAAATTTCATCACAGGAGGGGAACAAAAAAGGAGCCAAACTTAAGGGGATTCAAAGCCCAGGCTGAGGGGGCATTCAGTATTATTGCTCCTTTCATAGCCCCTGACGTTTGCTCTGTGGTTCAAAGAAAACCGAGATCCCAAGTCCTTGACCAGAGACCAGACAGAGGAGAGAAATGGCCGTCAATATTTGCAACAAAGCATTAAGTGTACGCTATCGCCAAGTGACGTTGCCTTTTATTTTTAAAAAAGTTAATGAATGAGACCCAAAGTTCCACAAGCACAACTGTGTTAACGGAAGCTTCCAACTCCCTGCAGTCCCCCAAATCACTGTCCCTAGGGATCAGGTGACTCTCCACGGCCAAGTGTGATGGAGTCAATAATAAACCAGGATCCAAAGCAGGTTCTCCAAAGAGACAAAGACTGCACTCACGGGGCTGAGTCCAAAAAACTCCAGGTTCTGTGTCTGAAAGATTATAGGTGCAGTGTTCATGGGCAGAGCACATGAAAATCCTGCACAATGCAGGGAAGGCATACAACTGCCTTGTTATGTGCTTCAGAAGGAGAGAACCACACACCCTTTTTTTCCTGACACTGCTACAAGCCCAGGCCAGTACAATAAGAAACCCAAGGAGAAGCCAAAGGGAACATGGAGGAGAGTTATGGGTTCTTTATTTGCTTCCTGAGAGATTAGAACAGTACTGCCAATCTTCCTCCAACCAGGGTCCCCACACTTTTTGAACCTGCAGGCTCCTTTGGAATTCTGCCATAGGTTGGTGGGCTCAGCCATAAAATGGCTGCTGCAGAAGACAACGCAAACCACAAAATGGCTGCCATGGGAGACAAAGCCAACTGCAAAATGTCAGGGAGTGAGATTATGCACAGCTCTGATAGTAACTCTTAACATTTTAGGCAGAAGCTTTGTTTAAGAGTATGCCCTTTAAAATGAACGTATTATTTAAAAATATTTTCTAGCATACACCTTCAGTAACATAGTGACGATCCTTGTGCTATGGGGACAGCTGCTGCAGAAGCAGCTTTTTAAAAATCTGCATAGCTAATCAAGTCTCCAATAGCCAATCAAAAGTCCTGCTGGGCAAAAGCCCCACTGGCCCTGCCCACTTTCTAGAAGCATTTGGCGGACACCAGAAACGGTGTTGGCAAGCACCATGTTGGGGACCTCTGCTCTACAGCGAGAAACATAGCTGAGACATTCAGCATTCTAATAAGAGCCTCCCAACCACCTCTCTGAACAAAAAGATACGGTGCAATCCTGTCCCATTTGACACTGAGCATTCCAGACACGATCCCAAAGTCTTCTGGAGGAAACGAATCATCAGACAGCTCCACTTCTAAGGCTGCACTGCAGATAAACAGATCGGGGTGGGGGATATATTAGGAACAATATATGATCTGAAGATGAGAAAAAAAACATAGAGAATGTATACTAGGGAGCTGTACATTCTGAATTTCCGGTTCCAAACTCAGGAGTCCCCACTTGGGTGTCAGGAACATGATTGAGACAAGGGGAGTTACTCCATAACTCTATGGGAAAGGTTTTAGTAGGCAGGCATTCAAATAGCTGGAATCAATTTTGTACTGGATTGTCCAAAAAGACTGCACTGGGATGCCTTGGGAAAGAAAACAGGAAGTGCATACCACCCTTCCACTCAACCACTGCAATGGTCCTTCCCTGAAAGATGGCATCCACCTGAGCCTTAAAGCTACCATAACGGCTCTTAACATGAGCCCTCCCTCAACACCTTCCCAGGATTTACCTGGAACCCACGTTGTAGATGTTGTACTGCAAAGTGAGGTCCCTGCCTTCCACAGCATATCTGTTCAACAGAGCCTTGGAGGCCAAGAGCCTGGCTCCTTCTTCACAGTGGACAGCGGCAAAGAGGACCAGCACAAATAGGACTAACAGCTTCATCTGCCAAGAAAGAAGAGAAGGTCTAATGCATTTATTTCCAGAAAGGAGATGGCACCAAAGGATGGACACTTTGGAAAAGAAACGGGAGGACGCTGGAAGCAAGCAAGCAAGCTACAGCACTACAACTTTCAAAGTGTGTGGAAAGCAATGAAAATTGAGGAGGGAAGCTAAGTGGCAAAAAATGAAGAATGTTGTGTCACACCCACCTTCATATAGCCAGGTTCATTAGGACAGAACTAGACATGATGTGAAGGTCTGCAATGTCCCCTTGTCAGACTTTCTTTCCTCAGATAAAGCAGATGCTGGTGCTTCCACATTAAAAGGGGGAGGGGAGGCCTGAGAAAGGGCTAACTTTTTTCCTCGCAAGTCATCTGTCCATTCAAAAAAAAAAAAGCATGCTCCCCTTGTGACTTTTTTGAGAGATTAAAAGAAAGGGTGGACCTATTGTCTTCTAACTCAATGAGAGAAGCAGCAGGTGAGAATGCTTGAGAAAACAGAGTGCTACAGTTACAATTTATCTTATTCAGAAAAAAAATTATGCCACCTCTCCAGGAACCTGCCTGAGGTGGCTTACAAAACAAAAATATAAACAAGGTATTAGAAGATATTAAAATCCACTCCAGTATTAAACAGACCCCTTCCTCCACAGTACACTTAATCTGGAGTCAGCCAGCCCCATTCTGAACTCACAGTCATTAAACAGAGGTCTGAATCCTCGCTTCACATCTGAATGAACATACTTTAGAGTTGGTTAAAGGTTGCTTAAAGACTGTTCAAAGGATAACTGCTCATTTTAAACAATAATAACAACCCTTCTGAACAAATTACTGCCCACTCAGAGTGGTGATCAAAGTCAGTGTTGTTATTATTCCCCACAATACAGCTGGGGAGCTGGAGCTAAGAGGAGTGGCTGACCCAAGGCCACCTGCTGCGCTCACAGCAGTAGTGGGATTAGAACCAGCAGAGTGTTGATCTTTAGCTCAACCACTTAACCACTATGCTATTCCCACTTGTAGTCAAAAGCAAGAAAGAAAACAAGGGAAAAAGTTTAACCCGTGTAGCATTCAGACAATACCAAGAGACTAGGCATATCAGGGGAAAGATTGGAACAGATTTCTGAGGTACACATTAAGATTTTGAAAAACCGTAACTAACATCAGTCCACAATGAACCCCAGACCAACATCTGGAGAAGCCTGTAGGATAACAACCCATGTAAGGAACAAGGCTTCCCATGCCTGTCCCAGAATCTCTTGCTTGCCTCCGGGTCTGCTAACAACCTCCCCAATCCCATCCTATTCTGCAACAGAGCTAACCCTACCAGGAGGTCAGGGGAGGCAGCTGTTTCAGGTGCCTGATCTGAAGTCCTATGAAGGCAGCAGGTCAGGAAACACGTGACCCATCCAGAAGAATACCTGCATAAGCCCAGCTAAATGGATGGGACAGAGTATTTCCACGCAATCTCATTCATTTCAATGGCTCTTGTGCAGACAAACTTCCCAGTAGATTGGCTCCCAATTCATTAGTGGGAAGCAGGGCACCATTATGATTTTCCACCTCAGGCACCATGTCATCTTGGGTCCAGTCTTTCCAAACCCCAACGAATGCTCTTTTAGAGACCCACTTTCCATCCTCCATGGCACAGATGCAGAGCATCTGCTTTGCTTGCAGAAGGCCCAAGGTTCAACTTCCAGTTAAAAGGATCAGGAAGCAGGCGATATGAAAAACTTCAGCCCGAGACCCTCAAGAGTCACTGCCAGTCAGAGTAGACAATGCTGACCTTGATAGACTGAGGGTCTAACTCACTGTAACGCATTCACCTATAACCACATCCTAGGGCACTCCACTCACCTCTGTGCTCCAATTCCATTTACTTCATTCTTTTTTAAAAACCTACTATGCAACACGGTCTAATCTTGTTTGCCACCCCTCTTCAAACCCTCTAACCAAATCAAAATTACGTTTCTGGGATCCTATCTCTCCCCCTCTAATGACCCAAGACCTCTCGCCTCAACTAGCACCCTTCCCTATGAGCCTCCTCACAAAGCCCCCCCCCCCCATCTTATCTTTCCCTAACAGCCGCTTACGTGTTTCTGCCTCCATTCAAACATGCCCTTTACTTTACTGGCACCCATACACATAAACACCAAACCACCCCTTTACTCCCTCTCCCAACTTTGCTTTTCTCTGCCAGGACCTCCCAGCAACCCTCTGCCACCCCAGGACCTGGATTCTCCCACCTTTGCTTCTGCCGCTGCCAACAGAACGGAAGAGAGCGTCAGCGCTCCCTCGTCCGAACGAGCTCGCCGGAACCCCGCCCCCTCGCAGGTGTCATGTGGTTACCCCTGCAGCCGCAGCGCTTGCAGGGAAATGTAGTTGTGGGGCTCAGCAAGGCGCACGTGTCTGGCGTTTCCCGTAGACGAAAAAGAAAAACCTCTTAGACAAATTAAGTGGGGCTAAAAGGTGCAGCGGCGCAATATTTTGATCGGACAAACTTAGATCTTGGTGGCTTTTTTAAAACGTGGTCTATCGCACCAAGGCTCTGTTGCTGTACGGCGCAACCCCTTCTACAAAACCCGTCCCCTGATGTTACCTTTCCTTTCCCCCTAATAATAGATGTGTGAAGGTTGATCTTCTCTGGAGGTGCATTCTGCCGATGCCGCTCATAATCTTCATATTTGAGAGGTGAGAAGACCAGCACGCCAAGATGGTTCTGTTCTGATGTGCTTAAACGTCCAGGATTCTGATCAAATCTCTCAGTATACATTATTTTATGACTGGTTGTAAATTGTAATAAGCGATTGTTTTATTTATTGAAAATATTTTAAAGCTGTCCTCCTACCTAACTTAGGGTTTCACTGCAATTAAAGTTAGCCCTTTGCACTTGCTGGATCCTGGCTGCTGTACACCAAGCCCAAGGACTAAGTTTGTACCACCCTTCAGGGACATAGACTAGCTCAGGTTTGTATAGATGTCCAGAAGAAAA
Source organism: Eublepharis macularius (assembly GCF_028583425.1). NCBI lineage: Eukaryota > Metazoa > Chordata > Lepidosauria > Squamata > Eublepharidae > Eublepharis > Eublepharis macularius. The sequence continues at coordinate 228,753,970 of NC_072790.1, read as the reverse complement.
GAGCCTCCCAGCTTTGGGTCGACATCTCTCTAGGCAACTTTGCTATTGAAACATGGTGTACACTTCTGGGCCTGTCAAGAAAGCTTGTTTGGTTGATATCAGTGGTTGAGATGGGACCAAAAGAGAACACGTGGTCTTGGATGTCTCTCAAGGCCAGAGCCCAGCACTTACCCCTGTCACCATCATTTGTGCCTCTGTAATTGTGTTAGTCATACTTCATAACCTCCGTTAGTGTTACAAAACTGAAAAAACACAACTCACGTAGAAAAGGGAAATTAGACTGCTGCAGTAGCCTGTCTTGGGCTGCCAGGTTTTTTTTTTTTTACTGGTTCAGCACAAATTTGTCCCTGTTGTCTGATTTACAGAGATGGACTACGTCTGAACATGAGAGTTCTGTTTAGTTGTGGCTAATAGCTGTTGACTGCTCTATTCTCCATGAATTTGTATAATACAAAGAAACTTACTCAGGGCTGTTTTTCTGGGGAAAGAGGTGGTGGAACTCAGTGGGTTGCCCTCGGAGAAAATGGTCACATGGCTGGTGGTCCCGCCCCCTGATCTCCAGACAGAGGGGAGTTTAGATTGCCCTCCACGCCACTCTAAACTCCCCTCTGTCTGGAGATCAGGGGGCGGGGCCACCAGCCATGTGACCATTTTCAAGAGGTTCCGGAACTCCGTTCCACCGCATTCCAGCTGAAAAAAAGCCCTGAATTTACTAGTGAATTGTGGTTATACAGGGAAGACACGAGCCTCACCAGAGATCCTTGGGAAAGTCACTTTTGCACAGCCTAACCTACTTCACAGAGGTTGTTGTGAAAACTAGTAATGCTGTAAGAATTGACTTGGCTTGGTAGAAAAGCTGTAGATCAGAAGTGACTACTAAACTTTTTATTTACAACCAACTCTATCACACTGGGCTAACAGGCTGAACTAACTTACTGCTTCAGATATTTTCCCCACATCTACAATGCTCGGCATAAGAAGTTAGTACAAAGGTAGGAAGGAAGACGGATACTGCAGAATGTGTAACTATTTTTATTGTCAAGTTCTATCACATTCTGCATCCCATGGCATTCCCGGCTGCCAAATTTTGCAGCCATAAGTAAAATACAAAGACCTTGTGTTGTCACAGAAAGTGATCTGGAGGTACAGTTGCTCTCGGCGCAGAGCAAGGGCTTTGAGTTGGAGAAAGTCATTGGCGTGTGCTGTTAGCTGAGGGGATGGGGCAAGGAAGGTGAGCCTTTCTGGGTGCGTTGCTCTGGCTGCCCAGTGGTCTCGGGGCTTTGCTGCTCCTGCCGGGAGAGGAGGCTGTTAATGGACTCTCGCATGTCCTCCAGCAGGGACAGCTGCGCCTGGGCGATCTGCGTTTGCACCTGGATGTTGTTGTGCATGCACTCAAGGAGACCGAAGCATTCCTGGGGCTGGTGATCAGGCACTGGGGAGGGAAAAGAAATACAGGCATGCGCTGGCTTGCTGGGTTTTGCTTATACAGTTCTACAGTCATACCCTTTCCAGTTCCCTGACATTTTTCTTCCCTTTCCCAGGGAGCTTCCACATAGAGCTGATGGGCCATTTTGCTCTCACTGCTACAACAGAGCTTCCACAAAGAGGTTTTTCTTTCCTCTCATGCCCATTATTTACTCCTCCTTGCTTCTGGCAGGCTTTTTGCTAGGTGTGTGTTTGTTTTGGTAGGAATATCACTGTAGTGTTAGGATGTTACAGCAATATATCTACTGATTTCTTTAACAGGCAAAAAAACCACTGGTGTATGAAGACGGGGTGGTGGCAGGCAGGAGAAATGAGACTGAATATGGGCAGGGAGCTGTGGAATTCCATGCCTTCCCATCTACACTGTCCTCAAACCCACTTTCGGTACAATCTTTCAGGAATGATAGTACCATGAGCAAATTTTGGGAAACTGCAGCACAAAACCAGGGAAAACCCACAAGCACAACAATATGGAAGACCAATTTAAAACCTGTGCAGTTTTGGGGGGGAGAAAACAGCAAGATGTGGAAACAATCCTGAAGACAGGCCCAAACAGGAAGGCCTTGCAGCTGATCTTAAAAAGTGCTCAGGCCTTGGTTAGTTTCCAATGGAAGAAAGTTCTGTAAGTGGGAGGCAGCCAAAAGAATGCATCTCTTCAGGCTTTTGGTGACTGTACCTGATGGAGAGATGCGTCTCTAACAACATGTCTTTTCTTCAGATTCCTCCTCAGTCTATTGCTTGCTCTATACTCTTCCTTCAGTCTTCCTGCTTCTACCTGTCTCCTAACTTCCCATGACCTCTTCCCAGTCTCCAACCATTCTTGTGTGAAGTTCTAAACTCTACCTAGATAGACAATTTCCCTATACCTCATAGAATCTGGACTGCAAACTACTCAATTCCCTGAGCAGCTGAACATACCATGGCATCAAACCAACACAGACAATCGGTCTCAGATGTTTACCATCCCAAATGCCTCTTAGACATTGGATTTCGCTTATTGCACAATCACCCCAAATGCTGAATGCTACTGGGTTACAGCTTCCAGGAAAACTGACTGCACTCACACATGAAGCATAACAGGGTTTCCGTCACTTACAGAAATGTTTCTTTCCTTTCCCTATCCTAGCCGTCTGAGTATATGTAAGGCCTGGGCTAGGCCTCCATTGAGTAGATGGAAGTTCTAGGAAACTGGGTGAGGGTTTGGCAGGATAGAGGGGCTTAAAAGAAGCAGGTGGGCCTTCAAATTCGTCTCCTGTTGAGAAAGAAAGAAAAAGAACAGAGAAGGGGAAAATTTTTTTCCATGGCTTGAATGTTTGGAAACATGGGATCAATTCATACATTATTTGCTGGGGTGCTGAATGGTCTCACGTCACTCATTACAGAGGCTCCACTAACAGCTGGTATTTCCTGTCTGATGGAGAAACGATTCTCCTGCTCGAAAATGAGAAGCAAATGTGAAAAATGGCACGTGTGAGTCTAATTTCATTGTATGTTCTGACATCATGGCATTCCATGTATCCTCCTCTGCATCACTAGCTGCTGCTGGCAGGGTGTGGGAGAAACAGAATAATGATGTCAGGAAACGGGTGAGAGGTGGCGGAACTCTCAAGAGGAAAATGAGGAAGAAACGGGATTCTTTGAAATATTTTCACGCACTATTGCCGAGTATTTTCAAGGGGTGCCGGAACTCCGTTCCACCACGTTCCCACTGAAAAAAAGCCCTGGATGTCACAGATAGGCGGCTGAGCTAAACATATGGCTGCCATATTTGGCAACAGTCATCTGTTTAGTAGGTCTTGAACTTCTTGGGCAGGTAAATACCAGCTTTCACCATGTGGGGACAGTATTCAAGGGAACGTGAACCCATGGCAATTAGTTTATGGCTGTTGAACTGTGGGGCTAAAACCTGCCCCTCCTGTTCTGCTTTTTGCATTTTAAAGGGGAAAAAAGATGTGACCTTTAAAATGCAAATAGCAATTCAGGGAATTTAGGTTGATTTGACAGAACTGGACACAAGTTGAAGGGTTCAACCTCCCTCAGTGCATCCTCAGTACAAATCCTCATGTCTACACTGAAATGGGATTGTTTCGGAATATCCCTTGTCCCCCAATCTTAGACTTTCGGTAACACCCCCGCATCCACCCTTTGCTGTGATCTTTCCCAAGCATCTCTGCATAGACAGGAGGATGTGGATTTTGACTTTTAAGTTAGATCTACATGTCAATTACCCATTTGAAGCTATAGTGATATGTCAATTACCAGGTAATTACCAAAAATGGGGGAGAGGAGACCAGATGTGCTAAGGAAAGTGCAAGGAAAAGTACCATGCAGGTACTTCGCTGCCTTAGTGAATGCCTCTGCATTTATAGTGGAAATGGAAGTATCAGGTAGGAAGGGTTCAGGCCACTCTGACTGGCATAGATTGCACCATCCTGGGCAGCCACCAGGGAGATTCTCCCAGGAGGGGTTGGGGCAGCAGATGCCAGGGGTGTGTGGTCTTTCTTCCAATGCCCAGGAGGAAGAGGGTGCACATTGAGCTTTCATTACCAAGGCGTGGGACAGCCAGGACCTGTGCAAGGAGACCATAGTGGGGGGGGGGGGTTGATGCAGTGATGCTCTGTATTCTTGGTGCTTGGGGAGGCAATCAGCGGGAGGGCTTCTAGTGTCCCTTCCCCACTGGCAGACCTGATGACACCTGTTTTTTTGGCCACTGTGTGACACAGAGTGTTGGACTGGAAGGGCCATTGGCCTGACCCAACATGGCTTCTCTTATGTTCTTATGATGCCCTCTCTCCTCCAGGAAGGAACACAGAAACTCATCACAGCCAAAGGTAATCCTTGTCTCATGAGTTTTTGTTCCAATTAACCATCTCCGTAAGCAGTGTTGTCAAGCAACAGATCCACAGCGATATGGCTAAAGGCACCTAAAGCTATTTATAGAGGATCAGCTTCACCGGTCTGACAATGAAATAGTAAGGGCCAGACTAGACATTATGGCATCCACAGGCTGAACCCATGGACACCGATGCCATTTTAGATGTGTATTCTTCCATTTAATAATGCTGCAAGGCGGTGCAGTGGACCAGGTGATCTTGCCTCGCCCCACCCCGTCCCCATCCAATGCATTTTCAAGTGCCAAAACAACTGTGGGGGACTCTTTCAGCCCTTGAAAAGGAGTGTGGTGGGGAAACAAGATCAATGCATTTTTAAATGGCCAAATCCATCTCTAAAGGACCCGTAGATGCTGAGCCATCTAGCTTGGCCCTAACAAAGGGGACACTGCACACTTCTATGGAAGGAAGCCTGTAACTGCGGTGCTCCTACCAAGCAGGCCCTGAACAAGCCACCTGTTGCTCAGAAGGTGGGGGCACACCTCCAAGGTTGGCAGCCCTAATTAAATTACTTGATATAATTCACGGATTGAACTTGGGTTGGGTTATCTAAAGACAGCAAGAATCAAAATACCTACGTGGGACTTGCGAGGATCTTCTTGTTGTGCCTGTAAAAGACAACAATTATTGTGCGGGGGCTGATACTTTTTCCAAAGTAATGTGGTAAGTTTTCTTCATATACAGGCATGATCACTGTAACCTAAAGTTCTTCCTTCTGATGCTGAACTCCCCGCACTACATCCTTAATCAAAATTGGGGTCCCATGCAGCTACTTTTTAAAAAATGCTAGGAAGATCCACTCACAGATCTTCGAGGGCCTTGATTGGTTGGGCACTAAGCCTTGCAGAAAATGAGGGTCAAGCTAAATGAGACACCGGGCATGGATTGAAACCCATGTCCTGTGATGCAATTTTACCTGGGAACTAGTTTTCAAAGACAGAGCCCCATGGGCTGGCTGGAGGACAGGGCAGGGGAGGGATTCCCTTGCAGCCTCTGCCTAGCCACTCCCTCTGCCAGCAGCTTGACCAGCTCCCTCCCTGCCCCTCTCCAGCTACTTGTTCACCTCTGGGGTGGGAAATTGCTGGAGGTTTGGGTGTGGAACCTGGGGGAGGCGTTATGCCACAGAGTTCACTCTTCAAACAGCCATTTCTTCAGAGGAAGTGATCTCTGTAAATCTGGAGGTCAACTGTAATTCCAGGATGTCTCCAGGCCCCACTTGGTGACTTGAAAATTTTACAGATTTCTCTTCCATGCTCTCAGGAGCTGGGGTGGGGGAGTCCTCAGCTGAGGGCCCAGGAGCAAGAGGACAAGCTACTTTGTGCTCGGCTTCTGCTCTTCCATCAGGAATCTCTATCTCAGAGACAGCATGCACAGACAAACTGTGCCCCCTGACCCACAAGGCTCTACCGCCTCAAAAGCTGAGTCCCATTAGACCCCAGCAGCAGCACCGTGGGGTCGGGGCAAGACAGAGCCTGAGCTTGCAGACTCCTTTGCCTCTGGAGCAGGGTGGCCAACCTACTTTTCCGATGCTGCTTTTCATCCTGGGGGTTTGCATCAGGGTCCATCCGAACAGGACTGGTGCCTACAGAGGTGGGAAAGAAAAGGAAGCATAGTTACAAGAGAGTTTATGGAAGAGCGGGGAGGGGGAATTAAGTCTGAGACTGGAAAGCAACTCCCCTTTGATATGCAGTGGAGGGAGAGGGTTAGGTCTCTTATTTAAGCCCAAGACGGTCTTCTGGTTTCTCCCCAGTTTCATGCTGCTGTGGTTAGAAATAAATGACAAATTAGAGCATACTCAACAGTCTGTCCACTGGCTTTCCCAGGGCTTTTGCCACTTGAAACAGCATAGACAATCCTTTGATAGGTCTGTGAGTGAGATCAGGGTCCTCCATGTGCTTGTGGGTGCCATAGCCCCAGCCGACTCTTTCCTGCCACCTGCCAATTGTTTCTAGAAAGTGGGAGGGGCCAGAGGTGTTATTTAGAAACATTAAGAGGCATCCCATGAAACAGTTTCTCCATGAAATGTTGAAGACTTGCTAGCAGACTTATGCCCAACCATGCTCCCTGATTTTTTGTGGTTAGCTCTGCTGCCTGCAGCAGCTATTTTGTAGTTGCACCCGTCACCCAGAGTCAGAATTCCACAGGCTCAAAAGGCTGGGGATGCCCAAGTTATAGCCTTGGCACAGTGACAAAGTGCACAATTCACATGTAGAAGATCCCCAACTCAATCCCAGGCCTCTCCATTTAAGGATTGAGAAAGTCCTTTTTTAGCCTGAGTCTAAAGAACTTCTACCAATCTAGGCTACGGAGATGAATGGCCTAACCTCAGTATAAAGTTGCTTCCAAGGCTTCTATGTTTCCATTGCTTGGTTCAGCAGGCAGCTGCCTTTTCCCAGATAAGACCACTGTGCAACTGGAACACAGATTTGGGCATGAGACAGAGACAGGAGTATTTTGAGGGCCTCTGCTTTCATTGTTTTAAATGAAAACACATGTCTAGGTCTTCAGGTTATCATGATGCCCCAGAGAATGTTTTTCAGTGTTGCCAGGTGCAGCTCCCATCACATGACAACTAGCTGCACTTTTTGTCTTCTGTGCAGCCATTTAAACCCCACAATCCTTCTCCCTTGTCACATTTGAATACCCAGAGCCACTGGTGGCCTGTGAGCCAATCCTGGCCCCTCAGTTTAGAGGCAAGAAGGCTGGCGGGAGGTGGTGGCAGTGAAAGCAAGGAGGTGTTTTGGGGGTTTATCATAAGACAAGAGTCCCCGGTGGGTTCCTATAGACTCAATGATGCTCACTGACACCCTTCCTGGTGCCCATCAAATGTTTTTTAAAAGTGGGTGGGGCCATGTGGGGTTCTTGCCCAAAAAGGGTTCTGATTGGCTGTGCAGATTAAAATAATATTGTTTCAGTGGCAGCTGCCACCACAGTGTTGGTTTGATTTTCTCTCATCTTTCCCAATGCATTTGTTACATTACTTCTCCCCTACACTTCATCTCTGTGTGTCGTTCCACCTGCTGCAGCAGTGGGGTTACCAGGTCCCCCTGGCCCCTGGGTGGGAGGTGGAAGGCCTAGCACTTACCATTGTGGTCTCCTTGCGCTCACACTCTGTGCCAGGAAGTGAAATCATTGTGCAGGGCATGTGCTGCCCTGGGAGTGCTCCCATGCTACACAGGGGATTGATCCGGGCCAATTTGGAGCCAGGCCCGGACTGGTCCCATTCAGCCCAAATTGGGCCAATTTGGCCTGGATTGGGCTGCTGAGGAGGGCGGGAACACTGCTGTGCTCTGCAACGGCCTGATTCAGGCCATTTCAGCTAACAATTTGGGTTAATTAAGCATACATCGGGCCACTGTGGTGCACGGGAGTGCTGCTGTGCTCTGCAGCAGCCCAATCCGGGCCAATTTAGAGCCAATCCAGGTCTGGACTGGGCCAATTGCTGCTGTGCTCTACAGCAGTCCAATCTGAACCAATTAGGCCCCAATTCAGTCTGATTCAGCCCTGATTTGGCCCCCAAAATGGGCAGCTGTGGCACACAGGAGCGCGCTGTGCTGCCTGGGAGCTCGCCACCCCACCAACCTCTGGGAGCTTGCCACCTCCCGCCGACCACTAGCAGGTCAGCAGTCAAGATGGCAAACTCCCAAGTTTGCCCGCCACCAGCAGGCAGTGGGCACCTTGAGAACTCTATGCAGCTGCCATTTTCTGGGTGCACCTACTACCCCGTGTCAGAATTCCAGATGTTCACAGACGCAAAAAGGTTGGTGACTTCTGTCATAAGATGTTTACAAAATAATGCATGGTGTGGAGAAAAGATTTCTTCTCCGTTTCTAGGCATTCATCTTATTTGTGGAGAACCAGCATGAGGAAGCAGTTAAGTGTCAGTCTAGAATCCAAGTTCAAATAATTGCTCTGTCAGGGAAGTTGCTGGATGACCTTGGGCCAGTCACACACACTGTTGTGAGAATAAAATGAAGGATGGGAGAATGTGAGCCACTGTGGATTCCCTCTGAGAAGCAAAGTGGGGTATAAATGAAGAAAATAAAGAAAATCCCAGTGCCTCTTAATATCAGTCTTACAGTACAGTACAGTACAGCCTTGGACTTCAGTGAGAAAGGCAGACCATAAATAAAATAAGAATAATTATTATTATCAAGTGCAGTGGTTTATGCAGTTACTTGAGGATTCAGAAGAATTTATTTCTGAGGAAGCCTTGCCTACAAAGGACCAGTCTAGACCCTGGCTTGCAAAGCAAACTATAGCTTGTGCGAGTTTCATCAGTGGGCAAGCCACGCCCGCCCAGCCTCATCACCATATGAAGTTAATAATACTGGCTCGTTTTACAAGACTGCTGAAAAATCTGCAACAGTGTGTGAAGTGCTTAGAACACATGGATAGACTAGAGACACGTCGAACACACGGGTAAAGACCACGCGTCCAGTATATTTGGTTCCGGGCATAAAGCACGACAAAGCTCTATGTATATGCCTATATGAACTGGACCCATTCACCAGACTTTGTTCAGTGAGTAGGAACTTGCTGCACGCCGGGCGCTTTTAACAAGGAACGTTTTACCCCGAAAAGCAAATTGTGGCAAAGAGTAGACTACAGCTCCCATAATACATAGCGATAATGGCGTCAGCCAAGCCGGTACTACAATTCCCAGGATGCCCTTACGGTGAAAACCTAACCAGACTACAAATCCGATCAAGCCAAGGTCCGGGCTTGGGAGAACTTCGCAGCTCCTTTGACGTTCCCCAAAACTCGCCTTTGGGGTGTTCCCAGTCGGAACTGGAGCGCGGCAACTGCTGTAGCGACCGCCTGTGCGACGGCTTTCCGCTTCCATCCATCCAACCGCTGACTGGAGACTAAGCGCATGCGCACTTCCCCTTGGGAGTCTTGAAAATCTCTGCGCAGGTGCAATGGATTTTACCACATCTCGTCCAATTCTGCCATACGCATGCGTTTCGAGGTGTGGCCACGCAAGCGCGTTGCTTTATCCGTCCTCAGTGGGTCTGCACGCGCTGTAGTGAATAGAAGGGCGGGGGAAAGAGCAGCTGCAGAAGTCTAGCCCGTTGTCCTGTCAACCAATCTTGCTTGAAGAGTAATGGGTGGGGCTGACGGGCCTGGAGCTGTTTTCCTATTGGTCGAAGTTGTAGTGGTTCCTGAGTTGATTGGCGGAGCGCCCGCGAGGGGCCGTTAGGCTGTCCGGGCGCGGTGAAGCAGCGGTTTTTCCCTCCCCCTCCCCTTTTCTCCTCCTCCTCCAGAAGGTTCCGCGCCGGTTTCTTCTCGCCTCGCCGCGAAGATGATGGGCCCGCGCCCCGTCCTCGTGCTCAGTGAGTCGGGGGAGGACTGAGAAGGGAAGCGGGACCTTTTCTCTCGTTGAGGGGCCCCCGAACTGGTCTTTCTTTCCGCCCTGAAAGACCCCCCCCCCTTCACGTCTTTCTACTGCCCCCCTCCAGTGTAACTGCCCCGCTTCTCCCTTGTTCTAACCCGTGGGAAGATCGTTAGGAGCCCCCCCCATTCCCTTATCCATAAACATCTTTAGTAAACTTTTTGCTTCATTTACACTCCCCCCAGGAGGATTTTCCTTATAATTTCTTGCTCCTTGTGTCTTTTCCTATGCAGAGTGATTTTTAAGGTTCCCTTTGATGGCCTTCTCATTATTCCCTACTCCTTTAACCAACTCCCAGCTGTTATATGTAGAGCCCGTCCTGCCCCCCGCCCCAACAGTATTCCCTGCCATCATTTACTTCACTTCTTTTCCGCAAGTGTATATGGGGATTTTCTGTTCAGATGTGGTGTCTCCAGCTCGTTCTCATGCCTTCCAGGGTGATCAAGCTAATACCCCGGTGTGCTTTAACGTGTGTTTAGGTTGGAAACTGCTAACATTGTCTATTTCATACTCAGTTATGTGCTTGTGAGTTCACCTCCTTTGTGCTCGTCCTGTCGCCTTTCATGTGCCCTTCCCTTTACACTTTGTTCAGGACCCTTCCATGTGCCTATTTTATGTGGGCTGTTTCATTGTGGTCCACAACCATCGCCTCTTAGTTAATCATCTATTCTTATCCTTTTTGTGTCTCCACCACCAAGTCATAGAGTGCGGGTGCTTTATTTTACTCTGTCAAATCTATCATATCTGTTCAAAATCCCCAACCTACCCCATATCATTTTTCTTTCCATGTTGAAATCTAGTCCCATCATGCTTTCTGAAGTTATAATGTGCTTCCAAATTTCCTTCATTTTGTTTTGTTTAAAAATGCCCAGATCATTACAGAAATAAAAAATCCTCTACTTTGAGGCCTGCCCCAAAAGTCTTTTCCATTGACCCTGGCAATTGCTTTTCTCTGTATTCTCTCAATGGGAGAGCTTTCCTTTTTTTGTTGTTGTTGGCCTTCGGTACTCCCCTTGAATATTGCATTACTCCCCTATTCAGTTTCCTACGCCACTTTGGGTCCTCCTTTCATTCATAAAAAAGAGAATCACAGTGAGATTTGATGCTACAGTAGATTTATTGAGTACAGGAAATCACCTAATATGGGTGTGGATCCCTGGCACAGAACCCATCATATGTGTGTGGCAGATTATGGGTTTTCAAAATGTTAGTGGGGCAGTAGAGAATTTCTGAATTAGGCAAAATGTCATTTGTTAAGGCATATAAGAGAAGGGAAAAGAGAGCCTCAGATCATGTTTTTGGTTTACCTTACAGCTTTTGTTGCAGGCATATAATTTGTGAGATAGTTTGGCATGTCTCCATTGAAAGGCAGTTGGACTTAACTCTTTGCTGGAAAATAATTGCTCTTTAAGGTCTCTTATCCTGTAGTCTTTTATTCAGTAAGAGGGTTAATTATTGCTTAGAGAAAATAAATATTTTTCAGTAAGGAATTTTTTCTGTGTGTGTTTAGGGTTTTATATTTTATGGTGTATGTGGCTTGGGAAACTGGCAATGTATGCGGAGTCTAGCCAGTGTCAGACATGAAGCTTACTCTGTCTTGGCCCAACTTTACTTCAAGGGATTCTTGCGAGGATAAAATTATAGAAAGATTTTGTACACCATTATGAGCTGGGGGGGGCAGGGTAAAAAAGTGACACAACTAAATATTACAGAGTACAGATTAATCTACATGTCACAGTAATTTGTCAAATGGGACTTACTGGTTATTGAACAAATAGGGGGCTCCAGCAGGTGTGCTAGAGCAGCAGTGTAAAAAGGATAACATTGTGAACAACTCTGTCTTTTAAGACAACTTGGTTCTTTTGGCCTTATAATAGGTGCTGCAGAAGTTATTTGCTTGCTTTCTTGGGAAGTGCTGTGGAAGATGTTGATATATCCAAGATCCACTTTTAGTGTGCACCTCATGGAACTTTCTCCCCTTCCTGCTACAGCCTACTGAGAGCCCCTCCCCTTTAGTTTTGTTCATGCGGGGTCAGCATACTCTGAGGAACAACATAGGGAAGGTAGAGATCTGTAGGAGGAGGAATTGACAGAAAACTTTGCCCCATCTCCAGAAGTTGGAAGTGCCCTTGGAACTTCATAGATGGATTAAGTGGATTGTCTTTTTGCAGAAACTTATGTGAACTAAACCTTGTCACAATTTTTTGGTAGTTTTTTATTGTTTTGCCATCAGTTTACATGAATAAGCAAACAAGACAGGTCCCTGTAGCATTTATGAGTTAGTTTCTGAATTCTGGTCTTGGGACAGGTAGGATAACAAAGAATGGGTGTGAACAAATGCAAGTATTTATCCTAACTTTTTGTTGCGACTGGGGGTAAGGTAAAGATTTTGAGGAGGGATTTAGAGGAAGAGAGGCTAGAGAGAGAGTGAGTGTATGTGTTAGATCAAGTGGTTGTAGTAATCTGTGTTTTTTCCATTCTGTTTTAGGTCAAAACACAAAGCGTGAGTCTGGAAGGAAAGTCCAGGCAGGAAACATTAGTGCTGCTAAGGTATGTTTTCTTGATGTGAAACATCTTGGAGATGTGGCAAGGAAAGAAGTGCAGTTTTGTTTTAGTTTGCCAAGTTGCAGTATAAAAACTGGCCTGTAGCCAGAGTGCTAATAAACAGTGGGTTGGATTCTTCTGCAAATGGTGCCATCTGCCCTCTTAACAAGGAGCCTTCTCCTGTCAAGAAGGAATTTTATTTATTTAAAATTTTGCTATGCCAGCTCTTTAGAGTTCTGTTCATGATGTCTTACATTTAAAACAATGTAACAATATAAAACAAGCCATTGGACATAAACAGCATAAAAACTATCTATAAAACATAAACAGACCATTTTAAAAGTTGGTAAAATAAAATCTCTTAAAGCCTGGGTAAAAAGGTTATGCAAGGTTATCCAAGCCAGTTTAGTACCTTGGCGCATGAAGTCCATGATTAATAAAATTGTGAGGGCTTAGAACTCGGGGCTTAAAGGAATGAAAGCACAAAGTCCAGCCGGGTGCTCATTGAAGAACAGAGGTGTAACTGGAGCATTAAGTGTAGCTGGGCACAATCCAGCAGGAAACCTTCCTGTTCAGCTCTCACTGAAATTGCCCCGTTCTAGGCTGTTGCATGCTGATGCAGTGACTTTTAGGCACAAGTGTATCAACAAGCATGTCAGCTCAGGATCAGTAAACATGGAATGACTGTAGGCAGGCATCCTAGTGATAGGGTGCTTGTCTGTTTCAGTTGTTGGCTTGCTTATGTGCTGCATTGGGTGCACATGACTCAACTGGCAATGTTGCCTAGATGCAGCCGGTTGCACATAATCCCAAATCTTGCTGTTCTGCCCTTCGGTTTCTGTCGTCCTTGTATGCCAGAGAAGGTATAGCTCTCTGAATGGCAGAAGGTGTTCAAACCATGCATGTCATGGAAGTATTGTAATGCTTCTGCATGGGCAGACACCTGGAGAACATTATAGGGTTATACAGCCAGGGTAGCACAGGCTGTATTGTGAGTGCCTGCCCCTCAATCCCTGGAGCCATGACCACACACATTCCTGTTTCCACCAGCTGGATACCTTAATTGCTTTTCTTTCTGCTACTGTTCACACAGAGGTAAAAGTGAGGATCTGGGCAATATTATTTCTCTTCAAAGAATGGTACCTCTTGTAGTCTTATATTCTTATTCATCATACTATATATAAAAGGATAAGCATATTCAATACAACTCACTTCTTCCCTTGGGGCGCCTCCAGAGGGTGCTGCTGTGGAGGGAAGCCCAGATGAGGCAGCCAGACCCACAGAGAGCATGCCACAGTGGGAAGCCCGACCCCCGTCTTAACCCAGCTGAGATCAGGAGCAAAGCAGGGGGCATTGCCCATTCCTATCTTCACCCAGCTGGGATCAGGAGTGGAGCAGGTGGCAATGCCCACCCTCCACCTTCACCCAGCTGAGATCAGACGTGGAACAGGTGGCAATGCCTGCCCACCCTTTACCCAGCTGGGATCAGGCATGGAGCAGGAGGCAATGCCCGCCCTCCGCCTTCACTCAGTTGGGATCAGGAGCAGAGCAGGTAGCAATGCCCATCCTCCCTTAACCCAGTTCAGATCAGGAGCAAAGCAGGTGACAATGCCTGCTCCTCCCTTCACCTGGCCGAGATCAGCAGCGGAGCAGGTGGCAATGTCTGCACCCTGCCTTCACCCAGCTGGAATCGGGAGCAGAGCAGTTGGAAATGTCCACACACACACCCTTCACCAAGCTGGGATCAAGAGTGGAACAGATGGCAACACCTGTCCCCCTTCACCCAGCTGGGATCAGAAGCAGAGCAGGTGGTAATGCCCACCCATATTCACCTGGGCTGAATCAGGCACGGAGCAAGAGGCAATGCCTGCTCCCCCCAATCCATCTGTGATTAGGAGCAGAGCAGGTGGTAATGCCCACCACTATTCACCTGGCCAGAATCAGGCACAGAGGAGGAGACAGTGCCTGTCCCCCTTCACCCAGCTGGGATCATGCACAAAGCAGGAAGTAATGCCTGCCCCTGTTGTGGCTGGAATCAGGCACGGAGCAGGAGGCAATGCCCCCCCCTTCATCTGTCTTGGATCAGGAGCAGAGCAGGTGGCAATGCCCACTGCACCTTCACCCGGTGGGGATCAGGTGCGGAGCAGGTAGTAATGCCCATCCCCCCCCTTCATGTGGCTGGGATCAAATGCAGAGCAGGTGGCCATGCCCGCCCCCCTTCAGTTGACTGGGATCAAATGCAGAGGAGGTGGCCATGGTGCCCCCCCGCCCCGGCCTTCATCCTGCCGGGATCAGTGACGGAGGAGGAGGGAATGCCCACCTACCTGCCCTCCCCTTTCTAGAGCCCGTTGTATTTTTTCCCACAACGGGCTTTGTTACTAGTATACATATATATCTGTACATAACAATTGACAGAAGTGAGACAACCAGTCCAGAATGTAGCATAAGGTGAACTCAGTTGCTATTGAATGAAACTTTGGATTGTAATCAGTGGGCTGAATCCCACGGATCTGTTCTGCCGCTTAATGGCACTTCCCCTGATGTGAGTTTCTTGGTTGGTTGGTTGAAATCAGTATTTCAAATTCAGCCCATGACCTCTTTGGAGAAATGTAATTGATTTCATTATTTTCCTACAAATCTTATTGATGGAGCCATCACCCTGTAGGAGCAGTCTTTGTCCATGAGCACCAAACCATAGCAAGAAACCTGGTTGAATTGTCTGTGCATGCTGCAGAATCTTTTGAAACCTCTTTGGACTCAGGTTACGTTTAGGTTTGGAGGAAAGCTATTGTGCTTTGGCACCTGTACTTGACTGTTAGCCTTCAAAAGTCCTTACACCTATTTCTTTTGATCACCTTCTTCTGGTTGGAGACTAGTCATTCTCTAGACCAGAGGTCTCCAACAGGCCTCCGACAAGTAACTCTTTGTCTGCTGCAGAGTAGCTTGTGTATCCCTCAAAAGACCCAGGAAGGAATTACAATAAAGGATTTGCTCTCTTTATATATTTTTAAACAGCACCAATACTTATTTCTTAGGATTTTTTCCTCTGTACTGCTTGGCTGATAGCTTCATTTCTAGTGATCTTTCTAATCCATGTCTTGTTTCTAGGACAACAACAAAACTAGTAAAGTGCAGTGTTTGATGGGAAGGGGGAGAAGCTTTGGCTGTCTTTCATTAAAGAGAAGATTGGTGGCCCCTGCTGTAGACCCTTGTTATTTTGTTGTTGATTTCATGGGCGTGCCAGTTTACTGCAAAGCAATGAATTGGTTAACCAAATGAAAACATGCAACTGCCTTATACAGGTTGACCATTGTGTTGCATTGTGTGGTCTATTGAGTTGGCAGAAAAAGTTTTCCCACATACATATCTGAGATTCTTTATCTGGATATGCCAGGGATTGCACAGGCGACCTTCTGCATGCAAAGCAGTCTGCAGACTCTTCTCCTTAGAGATGATCAGTGGCAAGAACTATGGTAAAGCCAGAACTGTGTATTAAGAAAAAACTCTGATGTACTTAAATTAATACCTGAAACTTGGATGTTTTCCTCAAGCACCACTCTCTTGACTTAAGAAGCAGGCCTGGGATCAGTATTTGCCAGGGCCTGTTGAAGGGTGAGGCCCTATCAGTGTGTGCCTTGCAGTGTTCGTTGTTGATCTTTTGTTGCTAAGCAAGTCCCCATTTTCAGCTGTTCACTGAATCTTCTGCATACTGCAGTCACTTGGGTCTTGCTTCAGTGAAGATGTTAAGAGTGCAGTCTTAAGCAGAGGTTCCCTCTTCTAAAGTCCTTGACCTCAGCTGGCTAAGACGTAACTGTGCTTAGGATTGCACTGTTAAGTATCTGCTTGCCCCACGTTTTAAAAGACAAATGGCCTGCCTCTTTACAACTTTAGGAACTATCGGAATCTGGTTGCTAATAGAAGAGAATTTGGGGGGATTTGCATTGTGATCTAGTGTGTCGCACACATGGTCTAAATGCCTCTGTGCCACAAAATCAATCTTACTTGCCTCATCTTTTCTCATTTCCAGAGTTTCCTTTTCTGTCCCCTCCCTTGCCTGTCCTTGTGTGAAGTTTTTCCTAACCAGACTAACCTTTCTTTGCCCTTTGCACTACACTATTTGTCAACATCTATTGGTAGGTTCTTTCTGAACAGTTGGAATGTTCATGAAAAAAAATTGTTTCTTGTTTTGTTTCAGACGATAGCTGATATTATCAGAACATGCTTGGGACCAAGAGCCATGATGAAAGTAAGAAATGCCTTTTTACTGTATTGGTTTTTTTAAAAAACTCATTATAGAGATTGAATATAGCTGTGCTTGTGTTTTGACTAATGCATTTTTGGACACTAACATACCTATTCTTAAATCTCCCAAACAGATGCTGTTGGACCCCATGGGCGGGATCGTCATGACCAACGATGGCAATGCTATCCTTAGAGAAGTAAGTGTGACCAAAGTATGCGGTAAAATCTGAAAATTAAATAGTGTTTCCCACTAGATAGTGTTTGAGACTTGGAGAAGCAAGTTAGGATGCCCCAGATATAAGCTTGCCTTTGGATGGCCAGGTTGCTTTAAGTTTCCAGCACTACATTCATGTGGCTGATACATACAGTTCCTCTTACTGCTTTTCCAAATAGACCTTTTTCTCTTACTGCTTTTCCAAATAAGCCCAAACCTAGCAAGTTCCTGCTTTTCGTATTGATTAGTACCTGTCCATCCCATTGATCCTTCTCTCATTTGCTCAGTATTGGTGTTCCTCTACTTTAGGGCATCCTGCTAATTCTACTGCCGCCACCACCTCCTCCTAAGTTTGACAGGTATTCTTGCCCTGAATTCGATTTTACTCACCTTCACTGGATGGTCAAAACGGCAGATGCAAAATAAGTCATACATTAGACTGTTCATGGTACAAATATTTAAGAGTGCATTTGAGAATAGAGATCTCCTCCTGAAAAATAAAATGTTTCTTTCTATAGTAAATGATTTTTCAGCTTTAACAGAATTATTTGCAAAAGTACACTTTGTAGTCTTGGAACAAGTCACTCTGTGTTAAAGATTCATACCCTGCTTTTTGACCAGTTGTTCTCTGGGTCAGAACCACAGAAAACAGCTTCAGATAGAATGTGGCTCCTGACTCGTATCTTAACAGTAAAGCAGTTGGGAAAGATGCTGATTAATATAAAACATCTCTCCCTGGTGTTCTGGCTGCTGCTGCTGTCATCCAGTGGACCTGAGGGAAACCGCCACCCCTGGAAGTATGCTGCCAGGCTTTCTTTGTTGGTTATATTCCACCCTTCCTCCATGGAATGCAGCTAACATACGGTACATACAAGCACTGCTTGGGGCCAGCCCCCTTTGCTTCAGCCGTGGTATCTGAATATGCACCTCCTCCAGCTCTAGATTGGTCCCATTCAATTCTTTAGTATATTTGATGAGGTTTCAGTTGAGCTCCAAGGAGCAGATGTGCTTCAAAATTCCAGACATGTGCTTCCTCCTTTCCTCCTTACAGATTCAGGTCCAACATCCAGCTGCCAAGTCCATGATTGAAATCAGCCGCACTCAGGATGAAGAAGTGGGTGATGGGACCACATCTGTCATTATTCTTGGTAAGAGCTGTGTCTGTATTTGATACTTTTTGTCTGGTACATGATACAGTGGATGGCCACACAACTGTTGTTCCTGTAAAACCAGAGGTAGCCCCAGCAGTGGAGTAAAAGTGAGGTTATTGCCTTGGATGCTATGTTTTAGATGTCATGAAGGCTAAACAAGGTGTGAAATTGGCAGGTCTGAACCACAGAATGTAGTCCATTAGGATGTTTTTCTGCTGCACGCCCCGTTGAAATGATTGAAAAAATCCCATGATAGTTCTTGTAGTGTAGTTCCCATTCATTTCAGCAGGGCTTATAGCGGAGACTGCTGTAGTGGATCAGGGTTCAGGTGGGTAGCTGTGTTGGTCTGTAATAGAAGAGCAGGATTTGGGAGCTCTTGACTCTCGAAAGCTCGTACTGTGGAAATCTAGTTGGCCTTTATGGTGCTACTGGACATGAATCTTGCTCTGAATCAGGTTTGTTTTATTTATAGGCTACTTTTCAACATGAATGTTGCCAAAGTGATTAACATAAAAGTAAAATAATTAAAACATCATACAATGAACAATATGTAAGATCATTTTTAATGAATGAAACTTGATCCAGGCATAGTGGAGGTTTGCAAAGCTACTGCCTCCCTTTCCTCTGATGTTCTTTGCAATGGCAGTTGGAAACCAGAGGAAGGGGATATGCCCCATGTTTGGGGGTGGAGGCACTTGCCTGTTGGTCAGCCAGTTCAGAAGGTATCTTTTCTTGATACAAGGCTTCCTTTAGCAAACCAAGTGGAGACACTACAGGGCTCATGTTACGGCAGAATAAGAAAGGCCGTAGCCTGTTCATCTAGCTCAGCTCTTGGTGTCTTACGCCACAATGAGTGTTGCTGCCTGCCTAAAAGACTCTTCCTGTTGTTCCATGACCAGAACTGCTGATATTTCCAAGCCTTTGCTTTCCTTTCACACCAGTTGGCAGAAAATGAAGTTGGGGGACAGCTGGAGGATTGGACTCAAAGCACATTCTAGTTTTAAAAGCATGCCATTCATAAGCATTTATGTCAGTGGGAATTGCTTCATTGTGGTGGTGCGTCTTCATGATACAGCTCTAATAAATGGCACATGCAGTAGCTCTGCCTCACTGGCATCTGCTTGCTCTTTAGCCGGAGAGATGCTGGCGGTTGCAGAGCACTTCCTGGAGCAGAAGATGCATCCGACGGTAGTCATTGGGGCATACCGGAAGGCGCTGGACGACATGATCAGCGCACTGAAAAAAATCAGGTGAGCAGGATGGCTGGAAATGGGAGTAGGGGGAAGGGAGCACAGTGGGGGTGTGGATCACAAAGTGCTGGTTGCATCTCTGGACACTCATGGGAGGAAGCAGTAAGGGGAGCAAAGCCTGTGGCAGGCACCGAGTAGGGGTCAAGTGGTACCAGAGGCATATCAATCAGGTTAGTTCAAAACACTTGTCTATTAGATCTGGGTTCAGATCTGCATTTAAGGGTAGGGACTGTAGCTTGATGATGGGGCCTGCTATGCATGCAGAAGGATTCAGTTTCCCTCACTGCCATTTCCAGATAAGGCTCTCTAGACAGAGCTAGCAAAGACCTTGGCTTGAATCCTTGAAGAGCTGCTTTCAGTCAGAATAAAACACAGGGCTGGATGGACCAATGGTAAAGCGATATGAGGAAGGTTCCTGTATTTAGGAGAGGCTATAGAGCAAAGGCTTAATTCCAGCTTCTCCCAGTTAAAGGATCTTAGATAACAGGGGTGGAAATGATTTTTCCCTAACTGAGGCCTTGGAGAGCTGCAGTTGGAGTAGATTGTATTGATTCAGATGAGCCATTGATGCGATTTGGGTGGCATTACAATTACAACTTGAAGCCAGTTTTAAACCAGTCAGACTGCTGTGGCTTCCCGCCAAGGAAACACAGGTATTGGAGCTTTCCGAAGCAGCTGTAGGGAGTTCTGGCAGAGAATTCTTAACGCTTTCAAAGTAAAGTTCAGGAGTTCATTTGGAAGAACAGAACTTTTTTTGTGATGGTACTGGGTACTGGCACCTTCCCCTCCCCCCCCCCAGGCTCTCCCAAATTCTGATCCTCATACACCAGCCCATCCCATTCAGCCAGAGAAAGAGACAGTGGACTCTCAGGAACTGCCTAGAGGGGGTGCACAAAGGGAGTGGAAAATTAGTGGAAATTGGTGCAACCTTATATGCAAGTACTAGCACTATTTTTGTTTTTTTACAAAAAAAGCACTAGCGGTAACCATAACTGCGAATTCAGTTTCAGGCACTTACATTTGCTATATCAACATGCTAAAAAGTGACCTCCTGCTCAGGCAATTAGGAAAGTGAATAGAGCTCAGTTAACATCCTTTCCCCCCTTCTGGTTTGTTTGCCTTTGTGTCCGGTTTCCACAGCACTCCAGTCGATGTGAACAGCCGTGAAAACATGCTCAAAATCATTAATAGCGCCATCAACACCAAGACGATCAGTCGCTGGTCGGACCTGGCCTGCAGCATTGCCCTGGATGCTGTCAAGACTGTGGAATTTGAAGAAAACGGCAGGAAAGAAATTGACATCAAGAAATACGCCAAAGTAGAGAAGGTGCAAAAAGGAATTTTGTGTGCGTGCTGCTTCAGCTAGGTGATGCTGACTGTTGAACTGGGAATAGAGATTTGAGAATAGATGACATTTCTTTAATTCTAGTTTCTTCAGTATGTAGAGAAGGAATTGATCCCACTCAGCTCATACTTTGTCACGTTGGAAGAGCTTTTTTGAAGGGAAGGCACTGCAGCATTTTCCATTCTCTTCTGATATTTCTGCTAATAAATTCATGAGTGACATAAGCCACTTGCTTTCTTCTTGCTCTGGCAAGATCCAGCACTTTGTCCCCACCAGAATGTACTTCAAGGTATTATCACTTTTCAGCATGTTTAGATTTTTTATAAGAGGTAGACTCATAAAAGCTGAATGATTCTTGGCCACAGCCATGTCTAGGCTCAATGGGCACCTTTCCTCTTCTGTGGTTTTCTCCCCTGCCCATCACTTAGGAGGATGAGGCTGAGAGCGACTTCCAGGCCTAGGGAGGTTTTGGCTCAGTGTCTGCTTGACATAAATATCCAGGATCACTGGGCTGTTTTAGGTTTAATAGTTCCTTTTGCTTACACCAAAACTTAAGTTGATCATGTAGCTAAGACATGGAAGGAAATTCAGTTATAAGTCTCCCATACAGCTTTGCCTTCCTACAAAGTCTGACTACTTCTCATCCTCCAGATTCCTGGCGGCATTATTGAGGATTCGTGTGTCCTGCGTGGGGTCATGATCAATAAAGATGTTACTCACCCGCGAATGCGTCGCACCATCAAGAATCCTCGCATTGTCTTGTTGGACTGCTCCCTGGAGTACAAGAAAGGAGAGAGTCAGGTATATTGGCTGACAAGACAGACTTGTCAGACTTCCAAGTGTGTCTTGGCAACCACATTGACTAGAAGCTTGTTCTGTATGGTAATGGGGGGAGGTTATCCAGGAGTGGATTATTACTACTTTGTGTAACCAGTTAAGCAGCCTTCCATTGGCTTCAGAGGTAGGGCTAAGCAAATAAATTTTGTACTTGGTCCTTCCCAGTCCGAGGGACACCCCCCCCCAGTTCAGAGCAACAGGGCTTTGGGGTGCACCAGCTCTGTGACCCTTTCCTGTTATGTATACAGTTCCAGTAGGCTGGGACTCATGTTTTTATCTGATAGTCTCCCACCAGTCAAGGAGCTTTCTTGTTTTCATTTGACATAAATGACAAGTTGTCTGCACAGAGGGAAAACACTCAAGCTAGCCACAAGAGTGGAAGGCCGCTGTTGAGAAAGCAGTGCACCACTATGTCTAGAAGCTTACCTTTCTTTAAAAAAGGAAAGCTGAGTTTCTTAAGCAGCTGAATTCTGTACTCATGATGACTGCATCTTACACTCTTTCTGTGCTTGAATATAATCACATTGCGCACACAGCTCTGACTTTAGTGCATTTGAGAAAGCTATTCCCGAAGCTAATAGTGCCCTGTGGAAAATGGGGTGCAGAATTACAAGCATTGATTAGGTGTAGCACAAAAGTGCTTACACACTGCAGTCCACCATGGATACATGTTTAAACAGATCTGTTCTCTAATCAAAATTCTGGATTTGTTTAGAAGTGTTAGCATTCTTTTCATGCAGACTGACATTGAAATCACCCGTGAGGAGGATTTTGCCCGCATCCTGCAGATGGAGGAGGAGTTCATTCAGCAGATGTGTGAGCAACTAATCAAAGCCAAGCCAGATCTTATCATCACAGAGAAGGGAATCTCAGGTAAACAGACTGCATGCTTTTTTGCATGTGGTGGGGATAGCGGGGAGACCTCTGGCTACAAAGCCTCTGTGTTAACTATGTGGGGTACTTAGTGAAGTTTTATTTTGGATTCAGACTTGGCCCAGCACTTCCTGATGAGAGCCAACATTACTGCTATCCGCCGAGTGAGGAAAACAGACAACAACCGGATTGCTAGGTAAGACTGACAGGAGTTGCTGCAAGCTATACTGAGACCCCTGGTGTGTGCGTGCGAGAGAGAGAGAGAGAGAGAGAGAGAGAGAGAGAAATTTCATTCCTCTGGTGCATGTGCTTCTCTTGCACTTCAGCAATTTTCATGGAATTGTTAAGGTAGCACCTCGTATAACCAGGGCAAAGCAGGAGGATGGGAGGGGGTGCCAGATTTCCCATTTTCTTCCCTGCATCTACCAGCTGTCTAAATGAAATCCTTAAAATGACCTGCCTCACTTTTGGGGGGGGGGAGTTTGGGAAGCAGGGTGGGGGTTGTCCATGGGAAATTTCTTCCCTTTCCTCCTGATGCTAGCTGTATGTTGTTACTACTATCCATAAATATTGCTAATAAATAGTGCTGATGGTTTTAAAAGGCTCCATTATAATTGCTACGGTTTTAAGCTTAAGAAGCCTCCCTGCCTAGCTTATTGCAAACTTGTCTGAACCTAGACAGAGCGAGGGAATAGGCATCTTAACAAGGCTACACTGCTGTGAAATTTCAGAGACCCAGCACTTCAATCTTTAGAAGTCACCACTAGTGGGGCTGTACCATAGTGACAAAGTCCGTCCCACCAAGGAAGAAGAGTGGATGAATGCAGAATCCTAATGTTGCTTTCAGATACAAACAAAAACTCAGCATGGGTGGGCTTCTCTCTTGCTCTTATGTGGTAGGGCTTGCGGGGCTCGTATTGTTAGCCGTCCAGATGAGTTGCGTGAAGAAGATGTTGGGACGGGGGCAGGAGTTTTTGAAGTGAAGAAAATCGGAGATGAGTACTTCACCTTCATCACTGACTGCAAGGAGCCCAAGGCCTGCACCATTTTGCTTCGGGGTGCCAGCAAAGAGATTCTAGCAGTGAGTAATCTTTGGTTGAGGCTAAGAGACAAGCCTGCTGGAACATCACTAGGAAACAACAGACATTATCCTTTCTGAAATTTTTCTGGAGAAAATAAGAACAATGAGTCTTGACTGAGAGTGTGAACATAACTTTAAAAACATCCTCAAATAAGAGATGGCCTTTTTGAGTCACATGATTAAAACTAGTTCAGTGTCCCATGCTGATGCTGCATGGTGTCCAGTACCTAAAGTGGTACTTACCATACTGCTGACAGCTCATGACACTTTAAATTTTGGAAGAAGTTGGAGGCACACTTCAGCCTTAATACTCCCAAAGATTTGCCCTTAGAACGTTAAGGAATAAAAATTACCTCCCTTCTGAAGAGTCTAATTCTGATTGGAAGGAGGCAGCTGGAGGAGGGGACATGGCTTAGTGGTACAGCATGTGATTTGTATGCTGAAGGTCCCAAGTTCAGTCCCTGGTACATCTAATGTGCTCAAGTAGTAGTTGTTAATGAGGTGGAATGTCTATTCTCGGTCTCCAGAGTTTCAGAGACAATACTGAGCAAGATCAATCTAGTGGTCTGACAATATATAAGGTTGCATCACGTCTTCATAAGAGACTAT
Source organism: Eublepharis macularius (assembly GCF_028583425.1). NCBI lineage: Eukaryota > Metazoa > Chordata > Lepidosauria > Squamata > Eublepharidae > Eublepharis > Eublepharis macularius. The sequence goes on along the minus strand of NC_072790.1, from coordinate 228,730,053 downwards.
ACTAGGGCAGTGACTCCTGCAGAGAGACAGCTTTTTTTAGATGTGAGTGGTATCTCTGAGCACTTGGAACACTCCCACTGCAATTTGCATCCAGTGCAGAGGCCTTGGCCAAACTACCAGAAATGGAGGCTGGTTGGAAGGTAGCAAGGCTAGAGTTGTTTCATGCAGAAACTCAGTAGTCAGTTCCCTCTATTGGCAGGTTAACTTGGGCTTATAGTAGACTTTATTATTTTATTAGTTCATATCTTGCCACATTCGAGTTGTTCTTTGAGCATCTCTGTAGCTTGTTGAACCTCGTTCACCCTTTGCACAACCCTCACTTCTCACAGGAGGTGGAGCGTAACCTCCATGATGCCATGCAAGTCTGCCGCAATGTCATGATTGATGCCCAGCTGGTGCCAGGAGGTGGAGCTTCTGAGATGGCAGTTTCTCATTACTTGACAGAGAAGTCAAAGGTCATGACCGGGGTGGAACAGTGGCCCTACCGTGCAGCTGCCCAGGCTCTGGAAGTAATTCCCAGGACACTTATTCAGAACTGTGGTGCCAGCACCATCCGCGTACTCACCTCGCTACGGGTAAGCGCCATGTTCACGCTGCTCTGCTATGGCATGCCACTCAGTTGACTACCTGTTATCTGACTGTGATGAGATCTTGTCAGGTATTTCATACAGGTGGCCACCAAAGAGAGCACTTCAGTGAATTGCTCACATGCCCAACACTGATCAATTAAATTATAAATCATTTGTTTCACCATTACAGTTAACTGATTTGGTTAAGGCGTCACACCCATTGATAATTAAACTACCCTTATTTTCTAATAAAGTTAATTTTGTTAATAATAACTGAAAATGGCCAAGCAGGTAGTCCAATCAGGTAGCAGGTAGTCAACTGATCAATAATTTTCTAAACTTTCTTTCAACAGTCTAATGCCCATCCCTAGTATATTGTTAATAAGAGGCTGAACTAAATTGCACTCTTGCTGCTACTGTTTGATGGTTGTCTAAAACAGTACTTTTTGCTTGGTACTGTCCGTAGAAGACCAGTGCCAGTGGGGGAAGGGAGGGAAAATGGGGGCTACAGTGTGGATCTGGAAATCTTAAGATCTCAGTTTCATTTATTAAGAAAGCTGGGCCTGAGCAGAAGATTAGAAGGGGTCCTTAAATTACTACACAGCTAACATCTGTTTTTGTCTGTGCTTTAGAGACCGGGTGCTGAGGTGGGGTGTGGACTGAGCCATCAGTGGAAATTGGCCCTTCTGACATCTTGACATTAATTGCTGTGAACTCTTTTACAGGCAAAACACACCCAGGAAGGCAGTCAGACCTGGGGGGTGAATGGAGAGACTGGAACCTTGGCAGACATGAAGGAGCTGGGTATATGGGATCCTTTGTCAGTCAAATTGCAGACATACAAGACGGCAGTGGAGGTGAGGAGAAGCTTGAAGCACAAGTCTCTTGGGACTTCATGGTAGAGCCTCTGGCTGGAGAGGGGCTTGTCAGTATCACCTTGTTCATTTCCAGTGAAATGTCGAAGCTGCATCATCCCTCCTGGGTTTTCTTGTCTTCTGAGGAAAATGAAGTGCTCTTTCTCTGAAGGAGCAAATCTAGGCTGGTTATTCCTCCCACTTAGAAAGCAGGGCTGTGCATGAGCCGAGTTTTTTATCACAGAGAAAGGGCCTCTTGGTTCTAGTCCTTTGCAGTTGGGCTCTGATGTTCTCTCACTTAGAACTTGCCACCTTTCTTGTTACTTTGTTACTACTGTTTGCTTGTGTGCATGCTCTCTTTTGTGTGGCTAATAAATGTGAGCTACTGTTGTGCAACGAGGAGCAAGTCCAGCATAGTAAGTGTGCTTATGCTGCTCTTCTAGACAAATTAGTGCCCACTAAGAGTGGTGAACAAAGTCAGTGTTATCTCCACGGTACAGCTAGGATGCTGGGGCTGAGAGGAGTGGCTTACCCAAGGCCACTGCTACGCCCATGGCAGTAATGGGATTCAAACTAGCAGAGTGCTGTCTTGCAGCCCAACCACAGCAGCTACGTAGAATAGAAGTGAGCATTTTAATAGAATCATAGTTTTGTTTCAAAATCTATAGAACCAAGCAAGGTACTAGCTCTCATGGAGTGGGAAGAACATTTGGAAGCAAAAGAGAGACTGGGGAAACCAGAGTTCAGTTCCCTTTTCTTCCATGCAACTTACTGGGCCAGTCATTATCCCTCAGCTTAACGTGCCTCACAGCATTGGGTGGCAGGGGAACCATTTCATTAGATACCTATACCCTACTGTCCTGCCTAGTAGGGATTCACAGCATTGTTCTCCCCTCCTCCATTCTTATAAAACCACCCTATGAGGTAGGTTAGACTGAGGGACAGTGACTGGCCCAGGGTCCCCAGCAAGCTTCCATGGCATAGAGGATTTGAGCCTTACAAACGCCTCTCCAAAATTCTCCTCTTATTAATGACTCACATCCTTTATATGCTTTCTCCCCCTCTCCCAGACTGCTGTCCTTCTCCTGCGTATCGATGACATTGTTTCGGGGCACAAGAAGAAAGGAGATGATCAAAATAAGCCGTCTGGAGCCCCAGATGCAGCCCAAGACTAACTCTGTTGGGTTAGGAAGCCTCTAAGGGAAAGCCACGCACCTTGGATTGCGGGATATGGAAGCAACATGAACAACAAGACCACTGCTTTCCTTCTCCACTCTAGGTTCAGGTGCAATCAGAGTCCAAATACTGGTTTGTTCAAAGTTGGCGAGAGAAAGGAGGAAGTGCTAATAATGCATTAGCTGCACCCAGTTCTGTTAAGGAGACACTGATGCTTTATTTAAATGTATACTGTAGCTTCTACGTGGCTTTGATAATAAAAATGTCAGTTCACATTCATGACTAAGGCCTAATTTACTTTTTTACCCCCATCCCATAGCTGTAACAAGTTTTTCTCCTTGGGGTGATCTCCAGTCCAGCTGTTAGGGTCATTTGTTGCACAGCAGTAAATCTAGGATTGTCCTAGAGACTGAAGCCACTGGGGTGGGGGTATGTTCTGTCTTGGTTCTTTGTACAGTGCACGTGTCTTCAAACACCCAATTCACACATTCTCGTGTATAGTGTTTTTCACAGTGTTCGGACACATTTTCTCAGGGGATCCCTGACTTTGTTGAGGCTGCAGGCACTGCTGGATTTTTGAGAACAGCTAATGGGCACCACAGCCTAATGACTGTTACTTAGGTGGGGACAATAGCAAAATGGTGTGGAGGGAACCAAGTCCAATGGCAAAACATTAAAAGGTTGCATGAAATGTCAGGAGGCTCTAAGCCACGTATCCTCTGATAGAGGCAGTTTCCAAATGGGTGCACTGTGCAGACACACAAAAATGATGCCCCTGTCCTTTCTTGAAGCATCTCATGGTAGAAAGAAGCCAGAAATGGCTCTCTGGGGAATAAGCAACTGGGTGCCAGGAAACACACAGGCGTTCACAGGCACCGCATCAGAGATCACTGTGTTACCGTATTGGTTAAGTCAATATATCTGCTTTTTAAAAATGTTTTGGATGTCCACACCTAAACTGTACAATAGATAAAGATTCTCTTGGTCAGACTAATACCTTCCCTCCAGTTGTTGTCTTCCTCAACAGGTACCTTGGCCGGGTCTTTTCCTTTCAATGCAGCAATGTTTGTAGGTTGTCATGCTGACAGCACTGTTGTTGAAAATCCTAATTTTGAAGCCCTTAAAATTACTAGACAGCATATATGTTTTATTAAACAAGGCTAAACTTGGATGCTTACCATCTTAAAGTCAATATAATAGGGAAAGTAATGGAATAGACTGCGGTTGTGGTGGGAGAGCAATTACTTTACTAAAGTGCTATCAACATGCAAGGTTTATTACAGTGTACAAGACGGTGGTAAGGAGTCTTGTTTACCAAGAAACCTACAATTGTGGTTGCAGCAAAGGGGGGAATCCAGAATGTTGCACTTGCTGTCAATTCCTAGCTTAGCATAGGGATATGTTCATTCTTGGAGGTCTCAGTCCGACCACATATTTTCATTTGAATCTCCATCTATTTATCAAAAAGAGTCCAGTAGCACCTTTAAGACTAACCAACTTTATTGTAGCATAAGCTTTCGAGAATCACAGTTATCTTCATCAGATGCTTGCTTATGCTACAATAAAGTTGGTTAGTCTTAAAGGTGCTACTGGACCCTTTTTGATTTTGCTACTACAGACTAACATGGCTAACTCCTCTGCATCTATTTATCTTCTCCAAAGTTAAAATAAGAATTGACAGTGATCTCCTGCAAGAAAAGCATGGAAGTTCATACAGCATTCCAACACTGAAAGTCCTGTAATACTGTTATAAAGCACAGTTTGGACTTGTCCAGGCCATACATGCCAAGATGTGGTCTGTGCAGACCTTAGTTCAGAATCTGAACTCTGGTTTCAGCTTCCAAATTTGCAACAAGGTAGCTTAGAGCTGCTTGGTTGTTTTTGGTGTTTTTTTCTGCTCAGCTTGTTTTCTTCTGTCAGTAGGAGATTCCAGAGGTATCTATTAATAGGTACCTATTACCTAACAGGTACCTATTAGTTCAGGCACTACAGCAACCTCAGCCCAAAGCCAAGCTTGGCATACCCACACCAAATGGTTATTGATTCCATTCACCATGTCAAGACTTGGTTAAGCAGCTTGCAGTCTCAGTTTTCAAATGATTTCTGAACTGAGCCACAAAGAGAGGTTGGGTGACAAAGGTTTATCTTTAACCTTTTCAGAAGTGCTGCTACAAGCAAAGATGTGTGAACACCCAGGTAGAATTTAGATCGCTGTTATAAGCCTCATGTGATACTTTCTTCCCAAGGCCTGTTCATAACCCAATGAGTACACGTTGGTTTGCTGTGAAATGATTGTGTGCCCCCATCCCTGTAGTCTTACTACTCATGTATCCCAGGACATGAGATTTTTCTAGGATTCAGTGTTCAAATGAGTAAAGAAATGGGCTGAAGAATTAGGTTGCATCTGTACATTGTTAGATATGGAGCTATTGCTGCATTACAAGCATTCACCTCCTGTCTGGACAAGGCAGTCTAGGATAACTTCATTGCAAATGATTTCTATAGATTAAAGAAATGAGATGCAGCCTTAGCTGACTGAGGAGGGGAGAACAATTGTAACTTGTGGGCTGTAGGCATATATTTTATTATTTGATGTCTTGGGAAAGATGGCTGAAAAATTAGGAAGGGCTTTTTGTTGATAAGATTGTATGTTGTTTACACACTTTCTCCAGTCTCTCAGAAAACATGTTTTTAATGTGCTATAATCAACCTGTTAAAAGGTGACCAACTAGAAATGCTGCTAATGGATTAAGAGTCCTTTAAGAGCAGAGGGCATGAGAGATCAAGTCTTTATTCAAAAAAGGAAACCACTGCAGACCAAGGCCAGATTTAAACACACGACTGGTTGAGCCAAACACCGCTTTCCAGAAGGACTTTGCACTCATTCAGCAGCTCACTTAAACTGGCTTGCTGTCTAGGTACTGTGTAAGTGGAAACTTTCTTACATAAGTGCTTTTGCATTTAAAGTGTTGTATTTAAATTGGGCTTGATGTGGCTTTTACCCTTTAGTTCACCTGTTTTCAAAACCAGAAGTTGCACATACAAACTTGAAATGTTAAAATGTCACAACAACCTGTTGGGCTGAATGCCATGGAATTCCTGATGATTTGTAATATGGATCAAACTAAAGGTGCAGCAGGCTTCATGTGAAGAACAAGAGATCTGTTCCACAATGTCTAGGAAATCAAAGGAAAATTCAAAGCATAGGTAGGAACTCTGAAAGATCAACATGAAAATACAGTATCTGATCAGGGCAAAATAAAAGATGGTAACAATATGCTGATGAACTAAAATAAAGAAAAGATGGAAACAATATACTGAAGAATTATACAGAAGAGATGAAAGAATGACCAAATCCTTCAAAGAAGAATCGATGAAGAGCCTCAATTTTAAAAAGTGAAGTGAAAGCTGTGCAAAATCACCTGGAATAGATGAGATATTAGTAGAGCTATTTCAAGCAAATACGGGGGTGGGGGGAATGGCCCACAGTCTAGAAATGTTCGATCTACATTCCAGTTCTGAAAAAAGGCGGTGCCCAAGATCATAGCAACTATCAGACCACTGCATTAATTTCCCACACAAGCAGAGTGATGCTCAAGATTGTACAACAAAGATTCTCACTATAGATGGAATGAGAACTGCCAGATGTTCAAGCTGGAGTCAGAAAAGGGAGAGGTGCTAGAGTTCATATTGCGAATTTACAGTGGTTAATGGAGTACTCCAGAATGACCAAAAAGACATAAGTTGGTTCTAGATCAAGCCTGAATTCTCCCTAAAAGCTAAAATGACGAAACTATCATACTTTGGTCATATCATGAGAAGACAAAACTTGCTGGAAAAGATGATATTGCTAGGAAAGGTGGAAGGGAGCAGGAAAAGAGGAAGACCCAAAATGAGATGGCTTGTAAAGGAAGCTGCAGCCTCTGGTTTTCTAGATCTCTATAAGTCTGTTAAGGCTGGGATGTTTTGGAGGTTGTTAATAAAGTCAACATAAATTGGAAGCAATTTGACAGCACATAACACACACAGTCTTCCTATGCCCACCCCTGAAGCACAACCCCTCTTCTAATCAATCAAGTCTTATTTTAAAACAAGCTCTCACATTTTCAGTGAACCTCTTGTGTCAAAACCTTCAAAGCTGAAGAGTGGCTAATGGGTGCACTGTTCTGTCTAGAGCACTGATAATATTACTGGATCCAAGAATTTCTGGAGATTGGGTTTTTCAGCTTGTAACAAGGGAGCAAGAGCTTGTTTTTGAACTCGACGAACTCTGGTTAAACATTGAACACTGCTAAGTCTCTGTTTCCACCTACCAATCCAGCTCTGCAAATAAGGATAAACACAAATCCTATGGCACCTAAAATAGTTCCTCTGTGAGCTTTCAGGTGAGAGTCCACTTTTTCAACTGCAATGACTAATAATAACATTCGAGTTATATACCACCCTTCAGGACAATTTAATGCCCATTCAGAGCGGTTTACAAAGTACGTTGTTATCCCCACAACAACAATTACCCTGTGAGGTGTTGGGGCTGATCCAAGGTCACCCAGCTGGCTTCAAGTGGAGAAGTGGGGAATCAAACCCAGTTCTCCAGATTAGTCCCACGCTCTTAACCACTACACCAAAGTGGACCTCAGTATGCTGTTATACCTCTCTGCCACAGGGTGGATTTTCACAAGCATTCTATCACAATGCACTGTGAGTTGGGAAGGGTGCTGAAATTAGATGATTTGAGGAAATTGGTTAACAGTATCTGAACAACCAAAACATAACTGCTGATTATAAGTTTCTGGCACAAATCATAAACACTTAATAGGTAATGGGATTGCAGAAGTTTATGTTGGGTAGGAGTTAATCACAGATTTTTTTGTTTCTTTGAAGTCCCACCTGAACATCTGAAGAAGATGGATCATAGTGTTGAGTGGAGGGTGTCAACAAGTGGACAAGTTCTCAGGAGAGCAGGGGATTCTTTAGATAACTGGAGTGGAAAATCCCCTCACCTGAAACTCAGATCTTGCACTGGGTTATAAATTGCAACTCTACATGCAGGCACTATGCTCTGTATCTTTCCCCTCTGTTTCAAAGCTGTCAGGATATGAGCCATATACTCTTAAAGAGTTTTCTCAGGATATTACTTCTTTCAGGGGTCATGTCGTAGAAAAAGAGCTGGTGGAACTCATTAGCATAACTCATTAGCATATGCCACACCCCTTGCCATCACCGGAAGTGTGTCATTAGTATAACTGATTTGTGTATGCCACACCCCCTGACATCACCTATCCTGGCTGTTTTGGACCCAATCCTGGGCATTCAGGGCTGAAACTGGGCCCAAAATGGCCAAAAAAGGGGCCCAAAATGGTCAGGATCGGGCTGCTGCTGAGTGGGAGAGTGATCCACCACCCGTCAGAGGCCCGATCTGAGCCGTTTCAACCCCAATCCAGGCTGAAACAGGCCCAAAATGGCCGAGTCAGGTGGGCGGGGCCACCTGACATGTGACCTCTTTGGGGAACTGCCGGAACTGCGTTTCTGTGCGTTCCCCCTCGAAATGAGCCCTGACTTCTTCTCTGTATTATGGTGTTAGCACCTAAGGTGTTAGGGAATGGGAAGTTTTAAACCTTGAACCCCAGGTACACAGATTCTCCATCCAATTGTGATGGCTCATCAGATTCTCCCTATTTTCCAACTGCATATCCAAACATATCAACTTCCAATCTGAGCTCAAATTAACTCACGATATTCAATTGATGCAGAGACACAAGTGTCCATACTAAGCAGCTTCATTTACATGGCATCTGGTTTGCCCGAGTGTAAGGGGAGTCCCCAAAGAAATCGTTGGTTCACATCTGCCTTTTGTGTGCTGCCCTTCTTAACAGCACTGGTCATCTTGAGGCAGACCTCCCCAATTGAAGTTTCTTTTTTGAGGCCTGTGGGCAAGAGCATCTCAACTGCCTTTTCTTTCTGGACCAGTCGTATGGTTTTCTCTCATACCATAGACACACGACTTACAGCCTCATTTTAACTTCACCTCACTGGTACATGGCAGAAACAAATGTATTTTTCTTATGGAATACATGCTGGACAACATTCCTCTTTTACACACGTCTTCTTTGTTGTAGCTTTTCTATCCTTTGCCTTAGTAACCATTCCTTTGCTTTTGTATGCACTTTTGACAAAGCCTTATGTTAGATCTTAGAGGTTAAAAGACTGGCATTTACCTATGCCCTGCTGATAGGAGACGGCAAGCCTGACTTCTCTTGTTCAGGGTTTGTTGTAGTCTGGGCACTGATCATTGCTTTTGCTGCTATTCCTTTGTATGTCTATCTTTAATAAATCCTTTTTATAATCAAATAAAGGAATCCATCTGGGGTTACTTTAGAATCATAGAATTGGAAGGGATCTCCAGGGTCATATAGTTCAACCCCCTGCACAATGCAGAAAATTCACAACTACCTCCCGTCCTCAGTGACCCCTGCTCCATGCCCAGAAGATGGCAAAACACTATCAGGATTCCTAGCTGAACAGAAACCCTTCCATATTGGTAATGTTGGTTCCCCACTATATTGGGCTGTAACGTGGGAGGATCAAATAGTCTCCGGTCCCTAGTAAGTTTATCTTCCCACAGTAACAAGAGATCAAAGACTAAACATGGGACTTTCTGCATGCAAGTCACTCAAGCATGGCCTTTTCCCAGTTGGTCCCCCTTCACCAACAAAGTTCCACCTCAGCTGGAAAGAAATCTGTCAGGATTTATGCTGGATCTTGGGAAAAGCTGTTCTTATAGAATTTCTGTTTGTCAATAATGCAATTGTTGTAGGAGCAGAAAGCTGTATTTTGTATTATGGGCACAAATTTTAGGGTTGCCAACTCCAGGCTGAGAAATTCCTGGAGATTAGGGGAGGGGAGGGAGCTCGTCAGGAATTTGATGCCATAGAGTCTGCCCTGCCATATTTCTCTAGGGGAGCTGATCTCTGTAATCTGGAGATCCGTTCTAATTCCAGGAGATCTCCAGGTTCCACCTGGAAGTTGGCAACCCTAAACCCTTTAGACTTGCACAGCGAGGCATTGTCCTCTTCAGGTTCGTCAAGATTCTTCGTTGATGTTCTGCTGCAATAGCTCACCTATACTGAAACAAACCGTCTTTGGTTTGTGTGTTGTTTTTAATGAATATGAATTTTTAATTGTATTTTAATTGTATTTTTAATATGTTGTTATCCGCCCAAAGCCCGCTTGCGGGGAGGGCGGAATACAAATTTGAAATAAATAAATAAATAAATAAATAAAATATTCTCCCTACCTGGAAGGATTCAAATGCATCCTAATAATTTGGCTCACAACTGAGGGCCCTGGCATGCCGCGGCCCCTTTAAGAGGCGCCTGCCTTGCCCTTTTAAGAAAGAACCGGAATGATCAGGTGCTGAGTCATGTGGCCAGGCGTAGAATTGCTACATTGGAATCAACATGCTGGTTGAGAGAAGCTGTGTTTTTCTGCTTCTCCTCTGGCTAGTGGGGACTTTGGCAAGGGATCCAGTGGGCTACAGGCGGAAGGTAGGTTCGGGGACACAGGCAGCTGTCTAGAGGGCACACCTGTTGAGATTTATCTTTGAAGAAGTTTAATTGGTTTATAGATTCAACGACAGTCTTTTCTGTGGCTTTTTTAAAAAAGGTGCTGGGGCTTACACTTGCCCGTGTGTTACGCTGTCCGGGCTGGGAGGCTTATCTCTGAAGCCTTAGTGCATTGAAAGGAAGTAGGCATTGTACAGGAAGAAATGCACTCTGTGTACGATCAGAGGCACTCTCTTCCTTTGTTGGTCTCACCGGGAGGCTGTGGTTTCACTGGAAGTATCCTGTGCGACAGTAGGCCAGCTACTGTTCTTTTTTAAGCTGCTTGAAGAAAAACAGAGAATCACAGAGACTAAAATAAGTAAAACTAAAAGTGGGTGGTGTATTGGGCTGTGAGCGGGGAGACCTGAATTCAGATCTCGGTATGTCCCAGAGCTTGAAGAGAGTGAGTGAAGATCTGGGTGGTTGCCTGTTGCTATGGGCATGCCCCTCCCTTGCCTCATCAGCAATATGGGGCTGGCTATTAATTTGGGATTCTTATATACTGCAAGATAATGAGCCATCTGATTATGCAGCTTTTCTGTCCAAAGCAGATGTTGCTGGTTTTCCCCTCCTCTATCGTGATAAACTGGCGCCTCTTGAAATTTGTTTTGCATCTAGCACTACCTAATTCAATTAGGTCTGAAAAGAACCATGTTTTCCATTATAAAATACAACAAACTGCAGGGCATGAGCTTCTCTGTCAGGCCCTTATACAGTTTCCTGCCTTCCTCTCCCCCCTTAACCCTCCCCCCTAAGCTTCCAGCCTGACAGGGCAGCCTGAGGCACTGAAAAGCTTGCTCGCTGCTAGGGGATGCTTTAATTGGTCCTAATCAAAGATCATTAGGGCTGCTTACCATCTTTGCACCTATTTAAGTGGTACACTGAAAGTGAACTATAAACACTATTGTTATTAGGTGCCTTTGGGCCAGTCACCATCTCCTCCTTGGAGAGATAAAAGTCCAATAAAGGTGTGCATATATGGTTTAAAAACAATGGATGTGTCCCATTTTCAGGGTGTGGGTCTCCAGTCTGAGAAGTCTGGAGATAGCATGTTTTGGGATGAGCCTCACTTTTGATAAGGTTCTGGGGCTTAGCCCAGCTTCAGTGCAGTGCAGATCCTGTGATCTCAGGTGGGGTGCCTCTATGGAGCATGCCAACTCAGTGCATGCCGACCACGGGTTTCTGACACTATGAATTTGCTCTTTGCCCCTTTCAATACAGCAAAACATCCAGAATCTAGCATTAACGTTTATTTACTTGGCATTTGAAATGGACATTTGTCGACTTAGTATTTTTGCGGAAATCTGTTTCAGTTGCAGAGGCAGAAAGAGACTGTGTGAACACACGGCTGTCCTGTGGCTGAAGTTTTATGACTCTTTAAGTTGTTGTTGTTGTTATTTATTTATAGTCATCCTTTCTCTTTCTCACTGATATCCAAGGTGGATTACAAAATGCAAGTGAAAATACAATTATAACTTCTGCTTGCACAAAAAAAAAAGCACCAAAACTTAATTCCCCACCTTGAACCCAGATATATGAATTGGCTGTGTCTTCACAAGGTACACATTTTTCCTTGAGAAACTTACTGCCACAGAATGTGGCGTAATGCTGAGGGTGGATTTTTTTAAAGGATCGCGGAGGACGGAGGAGGAGAGTCTATCAACAGCTATTAGCCCCTATGACTGAATGAGGAGCCCCCATGTTTAGAAGCAGTATACCTCTGGGTACTGAATGGTAGGGGAAGACTATTATTTTGCAGCCCTAGTCATGGGCTTTCTGCAGTATCAAGCAGGCCCCTGGGACGGGGAGATGCTGCTCTAGGTTGACCATTGGTCTGATCCAGTAGCGCTGTTCTTCTAAGTGATTCTGTTTCATTTTCTTCCCCGGCTTCTTCCCTTGAGGCTACCTGTGACAGTAAATTCAATTGGACTGTTCCTTGTCAAGTTGAATCAAAGTTCGTGAAACTACTACAAATGGAATTACCTGTTTGGTGTGAGGCAGGTTATGGTGTTTTGTTTTTTAAGTGCCCTGCCCAATTAAAAGTCACTGAGCGAATGTTCCTTATTTGTTTAATCTCTGCAGTAAGTCAGTTTTGTTTTTCTCAGAGGAAGAAGTAGAACTGCTGAGGTGGTCATTTTTCTTGGAAACGTCAGAGGGTGTGGGCGGGGGGGGGTGCAGTTGGCTTGCCTGTCTACAATGCCTTTGATGCAAGTTAAATGAACAAAGTTCATAAATCTGCTCAAAAGTAATTTCATTTCCTCTTATGAGTGTACTACTACTTGTTCCCTGCTCTTTAACATCTGAAAAGGCAGCTACTGGGACTTCTAGTCCTAACCCTCAGATCTGGTAGCTGTGTACCTAATCCTAGAGGCATACGAAGACATTGTTGGAAGGTGCTCTGTACATGCTCAGGGGCACTTTTTAAATTCACGCTTACTCTTGGTAGGATTTGAAATCCATAGTAACTTAGAGACCAACAAGATTTCTAGGGTATAAGCCTTTGAGAGTCAAAGCTCCCTTCTTCAGATGCATGCTCTTGGTGTGAACTCTAGAGTAGAAAATGGGTGGTGTGACTTTTGGTCAGGAGAATACATCCAGCTTTCGTTGATCAAAATGCAGAAGGAAACCTCAGCTGGGTGAAGGAACAAGCTCATGAAAAGTTCAGATTTCTCTGAACGGATTTCAGAGAATAATAATATGGATTTCTTTACTTCTGGTTTAATGCCCTAGAGCCAGTGACTGCCACCTAGCTTGTGGCAGTGAATGGCATGCAGTCATTATGTCTTGTGAGTAGAAGTACTCTTTTTTCTCAGTTTAAAGCTACTGCCCATCCATCATTGGAGTTCTAAAATTCTAGGTGGAAAGAAGTATATACACTCTCTCAACACCCTGTGTAGTTTTATAAACCCTTTATAAAGTCCTTCCTTGTCACCTTTTTCTTTTCTAAAATAAAAATGCAACAGCAGATGAGAGACCCTGCCACAAAGAATGTGTTGTCCAGATCAGGCTCCTTTGCAGTGATTGTTCCCTGGCCTAGTTCAGGGTGCTTTTATTGATTTTTAAGCCCTAAATATCTCTGGATGCCTCCAATACTTGAGTGAGCCCTTGGCCTGTATGAGCCTGTCTGCTCTCTGAGATCTGTTCTGCCAAGCAACTCTGTAAAATTGGGAGGGATGCAGGACGGGGAGTTTTCAGCTGTTTTTTACGGTGTTTTGGTGTAAAACACCAGAAGATTTTTCTCTTTCTCTTCCACGTTTTTACTTGTACTGTTGAATATTTAATATATACATTTTAAATGCTATTATAATGCCTTGGTGTTTGTCTTAGGGGGGCTTATTTGGGTGGAAAGGTGGCATATATATGTTTTAAACATTGAAAAATGTTTAAGGGCTATGTTCAGGCTGCTGCTGGTGGTTCTCATTTCATTATTGTGTTAGACTTACTACTACATATTCTTGTTCCACCCACAATGATTAACTACTTAACGCTAACATGGACTCTGGTACCAAGGCCTGCAACAAACCAAGAGGCCAACTTTGCTCTTATATAGATCCCAGCAACACCACCAGTGGACCAACAATATCAGCCATACCGTCTCGGGTTCATGCTCCTGCTCATCCTCTAATGTGATTTATGTCATCACCTGTCAGCAGTGCCCTTCCACCCTCTACAATAGACGAACTGGCCAGTCCCTTCGACAAAGAATTAATGGACACAAGTCTGACGTCAGAAACCAAAATATTCAAAAACCAATGGAGAAACATTTTAATCTTCCAGGACATATAGTGGCTGATCTAAAAGTAGCAGTTATCCTGCAGAGGAGTTTCAAAGGGAGATTAGAAAAAGAGACTGCTGAATTGCAATTGATAACGAAGCTCAAAACTATGCATTCACCCGGACTGAATCGATACCTAGTCTTCCTGTCTCATAATTGCCAGTGCTGATTTCTCCACACCTACTACCCCTCTGCATACCCCACCCTATCCAATCATGACTCCTTTTTTCATTCACCTAGGCATGCCATCCCCCCGCTGGGGGTAGGGGATCTCCTCCTCCTGGCCACCAGGGGACGTGCCCTCCTGGGGTGCCCCTCAGGCGGCGCAGCACACCCCCGCACCCCACCATGGCATACTTCCGTGCCCTGCAATAGGCCCATTTCGGGACAAGTTGGGCCCATGGGGGGGTTGGATTCAACCCTTTGGGACGCGTGCACTCCCAGGCTGCCCGCTGGGAGACTTAAGGGACCTAGCAACCCTACATTCACTGGCTATTGTCATTTGGCTTCTGCAATCACCCCAAGATATATGGACAGATGGACTCACATTCCAGGTGTATCTGAAGAAGTGAGCTGTGACTCACGAAAGCTCATACCGTACCACAAATTTTGTTAGTCTTATAGATGCTACTGGACTCTTGCTCTTTTCTACTACCTATTCTTTTTGTATTCCTATATTTAATTTTTAATGGTATGACAAAAGCATAATTGCAAACATTGACTAGAAATACCGTAAAGAGAGCAAGGGAAAAGATAACAAGTTTATGGATCTGTAGACCCCTTCCTCCATGGCCTGTGCTTGGCAAAACTGTTCTCTGTAACCCATTTGAAAGAGGAGTCAATATTGCTAGCCTGATCCTGGTTTGTTATATTAGAGCAGGAGTTCACATACAGGCAACTGACTTAAACTTTGGCACAAATGTCATTTCCAGGTCTCTCTGGAATACAACCCTGGTTTAAACATCTCCTCTGTCAACCTCTTGCACATCCGGGCTGTGGGCAACAATGATACAATCCATTATGTATGGAGCACCATTGGGGCGCCCACAGCACTGCTGGTATACACAAGAAGCCAGAACAGCACCCTTCATGTGAACTGGACCAAGCTCTTCTCTCCCGCTCCCTCTGGAGCCGTCCACGTAGAACCCACTGACAGTGTCCTGTATTCCACAGCAGTGATCTTCTCCAAGGTGTGTTTTTGCAGAGCGTCTGGGAATTGTCAACCTTGTTGACCTTGTGAGCCCTTCTAGAATTTTGAGAGAGAAGCAGGTGCCATCACAAAATGGCCGCCATAAGGACAGGGTCAGTCACAAAATGGCTGCCATTGGGAGGAGCTGGTGGGAAAGCACTTTGCTTCAGGGAAGATATGTGGTTAGGTTTCAATTTCCAAAGTAAGGGAAGAGTTTGCTCCCAGGGTGGCACAGGAAGACACTATCAAGCCCAGAGACTAGGGTTGCCAGGTCCCCTTACCCTCCAAGTGAGGGGGCGGGGGAGACCTGGCTCTTACCTTCTTTCTTTCCTCCTTTTTTCTAGCGCATGTGGCCCCGTGGCTGTGTGGTAACATCACTTCCAACGATGTCACCATGCAGGCGCAAGGGGCACACCTGCTCCACAGCAGGCCAATTTGGGCCTCAGACAGGCCCCATTTGGCCCATTTGCGGCCCAATTCAACCTGCAGCAAAGCACAGGAGTGCTCCCAGGGTGGCACAACGATGTCAGTGACATTGTTGTCGTGGTGTCCCCCCCCCCCGAGCGTGCCCAGGAGGCCCCATTCTGATGCCTTCCTCCCCTGCCATCCAGGTAAGTGGAGGCAGGGGCCAGTGGGTGAAAGCAGGAATCCACTACCCCCACCAGGGGAATGGGATCCCTACCAGAGACATTAATAAGTCTGGGCTTATGACTACATGAAGTGCACACAGTTCCCTCAGATGAGCTTTGCTGGTCAGTCGGCAGAGAGGGGATCCGAAGCTCCCAATTTTCTTCATTTCCATTCTGGACCCTCAAAATTCAGGCAGCAGCCAGGAAACAAAAATGTATTGGGGTGTCATATTAGGGAGTCATTCAGACACAAGCAGGGACAGTAGTGTATGGTGGCAGGGTAGTGATAGCTGTGGTGTGAACATCATTGCTTAGTTCCTGAAATGAGAAGTACGGAGTCTGAGGCCTTCTGTCCAAGAAGATGTTGTCCCTAGTTACTGCTTGTAAACTCTTAGGTTGGAGAGACTGCAATCTCTTGAACCTGATTTTTAATATAGTTAGTTGGGTCTCACAAATACACTTCGCTGGTGGGAAAGCCTCCTGTATTAGGGGAACGTTCCTGGTAATTGATCCTGTGTATTTTTACTCAGAAGCAAGTTCTGCTAAATTCAATGCAACTTTCTTTCAGGTAAGTGTGCATAGAATTGCTATCTTGGGCTCTTGATTTTGCATAAGATAGCATTGGCTATCAGACTTCCTAGCAATGGGTGTTGGAGTTTCCGACCCTACCATGCCATGCAGGACCTATGCAATATTATCATCATGTTGTATCCGTCATTCTTACAACAGTCCTGTAAGGAAAGCCATTGTTACAACCATTATCTTGCTGATGGGATTAATTGGGAGTCTGAGTCTGAGAACAGAGTTTACTTAAGACTACATAGAGAGGTAACAATCAATGGGAGATTTGAACTCGGGGCATCCTGATTGCCCTTTTGCATGTGCTAGCATGCAGATACATTGCATTAAACAGTAGCTGACTTTGTGGTCTTCAATATTTTTCCATGTGACAAATGTGGGGGTTGAAGGGTAGCTGCCAAGGAGCCCTTGCTGGCTGTTTTAAGACTTAAGAGATGCACCAAAGTCTGAGACTGTGCATTTTCTAGCAGACTTATAAAGATGTGCATGCCTGGTTAGAATAGATGTTTTTTAAATAGATGCCCTTATTGGCTCATCGTGATCCTTTGAGATAATGCAAGTCTTAGCAACTGAAATGTGGAAACAAGCTATATGTTCATAGTTTTCTAATGTGGGTATTTCTAGGTGTTTGAGTACAATGGTGCCAACACGTCAGATCTCTTCAAGGTCCCTGCAGATCAGTTCTACCCTACCTACAATTTGGCCAACTTCACCTGGGAAAGCCTTGGTGATAAGATGAACAAGACCACGCTGACAGCTACATTTCGGGGTGCTGCCTCAGGCCCTGAGGGAACCTTTGGGAATGGCAGTATATCCTTCCAGGTAAATAGGGCAACTGAGGGGGGAAACTAGGGAGACCTGGGCAAGGTGGCACTGGGAGGGTGGCTATAAGATCCTTGAACCCCACCCCCCTTTGAAGGGAGGGGGAAAGCTTAACTTTGAGCTGGCCACTCTTTTTTTTTCCCTGTCTCTCTTTCAGCCAAACCTACCTCACAGGGTGCTTGTGAGGATAAAAAGGCAGGGGATCATGTACACTGCCCTGAATTTCTTGGAAGAAAGCTGGGATATTGATATGAGGAACAGAATGTGTGTGTGTGTAGTAGGGGGAACTATTGCACACACACAGGTAATATTAGCCTATTATCTCAAGTCACAGATTTTTTTCATACACTGTGTCAGGTCTGGGTGATGTGAGGGGACAGGGATTCATTGTCTGGGGGGCCCTGGGGGCTCTGAATGAAGCGGAATTTCTTGTCCTTGGCAGTTGGTGTAAGCCCAGAATCCTGAGAATTTTGGCTCTTTTTTAAAGCAATTCTCTAGCCCTTAGGGTTGTCAAATTGGGCCAAAAAGTGTAGAATCTCTACCTGAGCAGGATTTCCATTTATCAGGAAACAGATTGAGTGTCTGAGGACAACTTTGCCATTTCCAAATGCCTGCAGAAGACGAATTTGCATGCATATTTCACTGTACACTGTTTTGTATTTGCACTAATACCGAGCAGAGTTGCCAATTCCACACTGGGAATATAATAAAATTTGGAGGTGAAACCTGAGGAAGGTGGGGCTTGGGGAGGGAACTCAGTGAGATATAATGCCATAGAGTCCACCCTCCAAAACAGTCCTTTTCTCCAGGGGAACTGATCTCTGTAATCTGGAGTTCAGTTGTGATTCCTGGAGATCTCCAGGCCTCACCTGGAGGTTGATAATTCTGGTACCCTTTGCTGGACTTGCCCAATTCAGTTATGAAAATCAAACTGCCTTTACAAGCCTAAGAGATGATCCCTTCTGCCTGCAGCAGTATGGAAAAGAACAATGAGAGGTAGAATGGTTATGTTGTACTTTCTGGGAAGAATGAGGCAAGGGAAATACCCACTTTCTGTTTCTCTTCAGCATGGCCTGAGCCAAGTGAGAGAGCTCAGTAGAGAGATTTTCTTCAAATAAACTGGAACTTTGACCCATCCCAGCTCCTTATTTACTTTTCTATTGAAATACACAAAGCAACTATGAAAGGTAGGACCAGGGCCAGGCCTCACACCGAAGAAAGCATTCTGCGCTTCAAAAAAGCCCCAGATTGACTTTGCTGGGGGGGGGGGAATCAGGATATGCGTACAGGGAGAAAAGCTGCAGAAAAGCCAGGGAAAGATCGATTGAGCAGCAGACACAGCCTTTCTCTGTGCGGAATGCAACAATGAGAAGTAGTTTGGAGACTGAATTGGAGTATTTTGACCGTGTGTGTAGAACTCTGGGGAGAAATTGATGCAGTATGGGGCCGGAACCAGTGAAAAAGCCCCTTGTGGAAAAGACTCTAGTCAGAACATGGTGAGTGAAAGCCTTTACCAGACTGTAGCTGGGTTTCATCTAGGCTGGCCCAACCAGCAAAGTTATGAAGGCAGCAGAGCCAGTTTGGTGTAGTGGTTAAGAGCACAGGACTCTAATCTGGAGAACCAGGTTTGATTCCCCACTCCTCCACTGGAAGCCAGCTGGGTGACCTTGGGCTAGTCACAGTTCTCTGGAGCTTTCTCAGCCCCACCCACCTCACAGGGTGTTTTGTTGTGGGGATAATAGAAACATACTTTCTAAACCGCTCTGAGTGGGTGTTAAGTCATCCTGAAGGGCAATATATAAATCGAATGTTATTATTATTATTATTATTATAAGGCTAGATTGGGCTAGGTAATATTTTCAGGTTGAAACCTGAACCAATGAAACACCACAGAGAAATAAAATACATTATGTTTACTGGAAAGTGAATAAAATATTACTTTAGAGAGCGTGCAGGAAAAAAGGTAAAATAAATAATAAAAACCTAATACCTGACATGGCCGCTACATGAGGTACCTTTTACTGGGGCCCAAAGGTCAGAGGAGCCCAGCCCAGCTTGTAGTCCCCATTACCGTTATCAGCAGTTGGCTGATAAAGCTGTATTCCTAACTTGCAATTAGATAGCACCTTGTCCCTTCTCCTTGCTAGTAGACACACACACAAACTGGAAAGAAATTGCCAAATTATCTTCCAACATTGGCGTCGTCCTCAGGTCACAGCTTATGAAGAGAACAGCCGCGATGCCCGCCTCCCCCGGCTCCTCCACACAGCCAACTGTTCCAAGGTCAACTTTGTCATGAGTGGGGTTGCTCCACGGGGCAACCACTCTCGCTTTGCTCTGGAGATTGTCACAGTGGAAGAGAGAGAGGGGCGCAAACAGCTGGAATCCATCCGCTCCATTGATGACGAGTATACGCCAACGATATTTGAGGTACAGTGTGGGCTTGTTGCTGGAATTGTTTCAATGCCAGGGACTCCAGACCCAGGACAAACAATAAGAAAACCTTTGAAACTTGAAGAGTGCCTTTAGCTATATTAGACTAGGCTCCAAATACTTGAGGTTATAGAAGTTGACTTTCAGGATATGGCATTTGGTGCTGGGCATAGTGATTTCCCGACAAACTTCAACCCTTGTCTGGAACTGACCTACTGAGGAAAGAAACCATAACAAAGCTCTCTGGGGTCTCTCTAGCATGGCAGTTTTCGTGTTGTGTCCCATCAGAGTCTGGGTGACTTGATTTTTGTCTGAATTCTGGGCATGCCACCTGATACCCATTAAGGACTCACAGATTTCACTTTAAAAAAAAATTGCGTTTTTAATCCCATCGTCCTTCAAAGAGCCTGTAATCATGATACTCTATGTCTCTGTTTCACAACAGTCTTGTGATGAAGGTTAAGCATAGAGAGCATGGGTGTAAGTAGCCAGGTGAACTTTTGAGTGGAAATTTCAACCTGGAGTCTGCCTTGTCCTTAGCCACTATATCACACGGGCTATTTTGGATAAAATTCTAGCCCATATGGACCCAGAGATACAAGGCAGTATTCTACCTAGTCATAAATGAGAAACCAACCTATTTCTGCATTCCATAGTTCTAGCTAATGTGACGTCAAAGCTGTGACTGACATGCTTGACAGGCTGCATGGTATAGTGGTTATACTGTCAGACTAGGATCTGGGAGACCCATAATCAAATCTCCTTTCTGCCATCTACTTGGTGATCTTGGGCCAATAACTCAGTCTCAGTCTAATTTACCTCATAAGGCTGTTGTGTAATAAAATGGGGAATGGTTCAACACGTACACTGCTCTGAACTTTCCTTGGAAGAAAGGCAGGATAAAGAGAGGAAAACATGATCAAGTGTTCAGGGAAAAAAGATACTTCCTTTGATCCTCCTGCAATCTTTTGTAATAGTTGCCCAGAGGACACATGCAAGAGCTGATAGTTTTAGGTGTTGATCTGCAGTAGAAGAGCAAGATTTGAGTCCAGTAGCACCTTAACTGATGAGATTTCCAGGGTGTACAAGCATTTGAGAGTCAAGCTGACTTCCTTATCAGGCAATAAACACTACTAACAATTCATGTTCTTGATTTTTGTTTTTAGCCTGGATTTGGAACACTGGCATATGGCATGTTCCTGGGAGGCCTGGAGTTCACTAGAAAGTTTTTGATCATTTTCCCCAGTGAAAATATCAGCCCGATCCCCCCCACCCTGAAAATGGCATGGCCACTACTGAACTATAAATGAGGCAAACAATAAATACTGCTAACTCTCTCTGCTGCCTGAAAGGAGTATCAAATTAACTGATCAGTAGGCTTAACTAGTACTTGGTACGAACGAAGGCTTGACCTATATATGGTAAAATACTCAGGTGGGGTGGATTGAACTACAAATAAATACCACTTCTTTACGGCTTCCCAAGTTTACAGAAAACATTTCCTGAAAGCAGAAAGCTAGCAAATGGCAAGGAAAGGTTCTAACTCATCAACTTCTTGGTGTGCTAGTCTTCTGCTAAGATTGTCCCAAGTTTAAAGGAATGAATCGTATGAGTTTTAGGGGTTAAATTGACATAAGAATGTAATGGAAGGGGGAAATAGTTCTAAAAGAAAAAGGCATTCTTTGTTGTGCCTGCAATGTAGTAGTCCTCCTTTTAGAAGAAGTATTTCCTGCTTCTCCTGGAGGAGGCTATTCGTATTCTAAGGCAGTACTTGCCGTCTTCATTCTTACCATTATTTTTAAAAACATTTCTTCTGATTGATCTGACTGGCTAAGTTTGCAAACCTGTACATGCATCCTTAGATGTCAGTGGGACCTTCTCTCTTGAGACTTCCAAGTAAAGAAAAAGAGGTTTGGGCTGTCCCTGTTGCAGATCTAGTTCTTTGTGTAGGAAACTATTTTAAAAAGTGATTCAGTGCCACCTGTGCCCTGAATCGGTGCTGTCCTTGTCCGCTCAGGACTCTTCTACCTCATTCTCAGAATTTTTGGCAATGTCCAGGCTTCCATGGAAGAGCTTTTCAACAGAAAACATAACAAGGATTTCCTAAAGGAAGAAAACGTTTGGAAAAATCACTGGCCTTTTAAAAATTGTTAAATGTATGTGATGGTGGCCTCCCACCATATTTCTCCTGTCCAATTTGACAGCTGCCCCCTTTTTCACCTAACTCTTGGAGCAGATGGCGCAGTTGGTTTCTGTGCCCCGCAACCACAGCACCACGTCAAGCTTCCTCCAGTGGAAGACGACTGCGTACAGCTCCCAGCATGCTGAACGGGCAGACACCATCCATTGCCAGTATTACCCACTACAGACAACAAACTGCACGGTTCCCAGGTCTAGCATAGCCCATGCCTACTTTGGGGAGGATCTTGAGAGTCACCATGCTATAGCCGCCATCAATATTTCCTTTGGCAGTGAGGATGGCGAGGCCTATGAAGAGAAACGCTACTTGAGTTGGTGAGAGAGCATCTTTGAATTGTTGGGTGTTGTGTAGCTGTATCAAATAAGCTTTAAAAGAATCTGTAGCCTTTGCATGGGTTGTCATGATCCTCCTGGTATTCTTCCAGCCATACACAGCTGCTCAGGAGAAGCTGTCAGTCATAGAACATTGACAGCAGTTTAGGAAGTATAAGATTCTGAGCTTTTTGTTCAGGTGGTTTGGGGCAGAGAGAGAAAGTTCATGTTTACACCTGGTTACAGGAGGGATAAAGTGTGTTTGTAAGAAGATGCAAAAAAGAAGAGACGTTTAAGCAGTAGGGGATCTGTAGGCAGAATAGTTCAAGAGAAAGCATCAAAATGTGTGGAAAGCACTTGGGGAGAGGGAGACAGCAAACTGAACTCCCTGACCGCAAGCATATTACTAAAGAGTAGCCTGCCTCTTCTGCTAGAAACAAAAGAAAATGGCCTTCTTTTTCAGCCACATATTGGCTTCCAAAACTGCTCTCCACAATGCCCTAAAATCCAGCAATATTAAAACTGTAATGTCCAGTAACAAATCTATACAGGTTATTGCCAATAAACTTCTGTAGATGCCCTTGACTGTTCCTGTCTAGATAAAAGGAGAGTTTTAATCGTTTTGTTCAAAAAACCAGGAATGGATCATAGTTTCCATTCCCCACTTCACCCAGTTTTGCCCTTGCCCTTCCAATATAGAGCTGTCAATAATCCATTGCTATTGGCCTCCTCCAAGTACTTAGAGGAAGATACTGCCAATGGTAGAGACCTACCTCTAGTTCCCACCTGCTGAATTTCAGAGAGTAAGAGGATCCTCCAAGTTTATTTAATTTACAAAATTCAGGGTTCGTGTATTCTCCATTATGTAATAAGTGACCATGTGACACACACACACACACCCATTAATATTTGTTTCGTATTAAATAATCAACACTGTCAATATAGATGATACTGTAGAGCATCAAATGAATGATGGAACAAGCGATTCCTGTGCCAAATTTGGTAGTGGGGGAGATTGTGGGAGAGGGAAGGGAGCGACAATTACAAGTTGATCACTAATGAAAGTTTTTCCTCTTTTTCTTCCCCTCGCACCCCGTCCCACTGCCATCCTTTGTAGGTCCGCATTGATCGGATTTGGTGAACCTCCCAAGGACACTTTTTCCACTTTAGTGATTGCAATCCTTGCGGTGGGGTTAGGGACTCCAGTAGTGCTGCTCGTTGGGGGAAGCATCGCTGCATTTGTCTCACGGAAGAAACGGTATTCTGAATATGAACCTATCAACTGATCGCTGTGATGGTTGTTCTGGGCTGTGTGACCAAACTAACTTCAAACTGTTTTCTGGTGTCTGTTCCAAAGGGAAGCTGTTACTGGGATGAGTTGCTTACATTTGCTACAGGGTTGCCTCATGGTGGCATAACTGATCTCTAAATCAGGCTTTCACAGTGGGTGTTCTGGTACCTTTGACATGCTCTGGTATCCTTAATGAGCGTTACGGTGCTGCCTTGGGGCGGGCAGGGATTACTTTCTTGCCCTGACATACAGCTTATTGAGAAGTGAGGTGATGGAGAGCATGTTTAAAAGTTCAGCTGCTTCAAACGACCACTACTTAAGTGTTCACTTTCCAGTGCTCAAGTAATACTTGAAATTTTGCACCACTTAATGAGTTCTCCTGCTTTCAGTTCCATTGACACTTTGGTCCTACGTATAGTGCGTCCAAAGCAGTTGTTGTGCTTGGTTTTTGTTCTTTTTTTTTAAAAAAAAAAGTTAGGAACACTGGACAGGCTAAATTTATTTTCCTTCCTTGCATATATCCCAAGAACTGTTTTGGGCCCTAAGGAAGGTAGAATTTGTGGGCCTCTGTTTCTCACTTCACACAGTCAACTGAAAATGTTTATGTTACTATTATTGGGTTTGTTTGTTTTTTGCCTGTCTATGAAAACTTTTGCCTTAAGAGCAGGCAGAGGGCTTCCCTTATTTTCCCTCCTTCTCCCCTCCCTCCAAAAAGCTGGTTTGGAAATTGTTCCTCTCTTTAGCTTTGAGTTGTATTTTCAGGCAACATTCAACCCCCCCTCCCCCAACCCTTGGCTTAGCCAATAGATAAAAAACTGTCTTGTTAATGTAATGGTTGCATTCATGCAGAATTGCGAATATTTTTGATATTGCTGCTGTAAAATGCCTCATTTGGATGTTGCCGCCTTCTCCAGCTGAGGCTCCTGTATCCTTAAGATATGAAGCTCTTCTTCATGAAGTAATAGCAGCACTTCCTACAGATATGAACTCCTTTTTAAAAAAGCATCCTTTGAGTTCTTCCCCATATGTATACTGTCAAAAGTGTTTGAACTTTAGACAGGGAATGGACATTGGCTATTATTTTTCGTCGTTTTTAAAGAAAAGGCTTACTACTAGTTACGATGTTTACAGGCTGCTGTCCCGTAACGAGAGACAAAATTGCACTGATTATCAAGTAATGCACCTTCTTTATTGTAGAAGTTAGCTCCTGTTTCCCCACCCCCTCAAAAAAAATACTGGTATATTAATAGGTTCTTGACACCACTCTCACTTTCCCCAAGCCTCAAGGCTGGTTTGCTCCATTTGGCCTTCCAACTGTTCTCCTGAGCAGAGGAGGGCTGGATTAGGGCTTCTGCCAAGGCAAGGTTAAACCTTTCAAGCCTTGGTAGGGAGTCAAGTTATTGCAAGCTTGTTGAGTGCTGGTGTCAGCCATTTTGTTTCTCTCCCAGAGGGATACCTTTCCGTGTTGTGGTGCTTAATGTAGGGCTATGAGGCATTGCTACCAGATGGTTAAAAATGGACATGTTTCAGGAACCCTGACCCTGAACTTCCTGGTTCTTAGCAGGGTGCTTGATGGTACATACTCTTCACTAGCCCTACTTATAGCTTCTCAACCAAAGAGTATTTGAGGATCCTGTTTCCTGACACGTTTCCTGACAGTACCAGATGATCTACCATCCTGAAGTTCCTATTGAGATGTGGCCTTCAACTGAGCAGTGGTAACATTTTTATTTTTTTTGCCTATCAGGATGGATGTACTTGCGGTTTCTACTTTGCACAGCATTGTAATGTAGTCAAACTGATGCTTTTCCTTTTTGTGGCTTATGGAGGGGGCGGGCCCCTGGGTTATTTTCTCTCCCATTTTGTCTGTCTTGGACCAATTAAAATAAGTTTATTTTTTTCATACAGTTTTCCTTCAGTTGCTGCATGTTAGAGTTCTAAAGAGAGAATTAACAGAAGCAAAATGTTACCTAGGTAAGCTTTTGGGTCTATGAGGAACTGTGGTAAAGAACTGAGGGATCGGGTGTGAGGGACTATGTAAATTTGGGAATATCTTCCCTTCCAGGATTATTTATTTATGCTCTTTGGGACCTGATCAAACGGCCTCTTCCCCCAGCTTTCAACATTCTGTCCCAGTTGGAGCTGGAGCATACTCCGTCCCAGGATATTTTTTGTCAATTTTCAGTCATACATTTTCTGGGTACAGAGCAAATTTCCAAGTGACATCTGTGTTGTGTGTATTGGGCTTAGTTTTGCTTCTTTTCTTATCCCAAAAGGTGGCAACCAGCCCCTTTTATTATTGGTGCTGAGTTTATATAACCGCCATGTTTAATACCACCTGTAGTTGGTTCCGGCCTAAGTACTTTCCTCTCTGGTTAGGTGTTTCAAGAAAAGTACAATCAAGGTAATCAAGGGAGTACTTTCCCTGCCGAACTGCTGGATATCTTTTAACTTACGAAAGCTGACTGGGGAGAGCGATGCAAGAGTCCTCCAAAATCATAAATGGGGTGTGTGTGTCGTGCAATGAAACCAATTCGTAGATGTATGATCAGGATGCTGGACAAAGCACATAACTGATTTCCTGGATCACACCAAGGGTTCATCTAGTCAAGCATCCTCCAGGAAGCTCATGAAGGTAACAATCCTCCCATTGCTGGTGCTAAGAAGTACAGAACCTCTGAATGTGGGGGTTCCATTTAGTCACCATGGGCGATAGCTGTCAAACTTCCTATGAACGTATGTAATCCTCTTTTATACTCATGGAAGCCGGTCTTGGAATGGCAAGTTCCTTAAGAAAATTATGCTTTGTGCGAAGAATTGCAGGTGTATGTCCTGAATCTACTGCCCGCCAATTGTATTGGGTGACTCTGGGTTCTTCCATAAAAGGAAAAAACGTACTCTCCCCCCCCCCCACTACTTCCTCTGCACCAGTTGTGGTTTTATAAAATTCTATGATGTTCCCCCCTCTGCTGCTGGTTTCACACCTTAGCTTCTCTTCTGCACTTGCAGGGGCTCACAGAGTACGTACAGCTCTGAGAAAAGGTCTCCACTCCTCTGCCGTTTTGAGTTGGGCACATCCTTCGGTCAAGTGACTTTTATTAACTGCTGGCACTACAGTTTTCTGTGGCAAATGTGGGTGTAACCTGGGGAAATCAAGCAGGAGAACCAGACAGAAACTTCCCGCTCTAGTGTTAGAATTGCAGGCTCCTACTGACTTGAATGTTTGTTGATCAGTGAGGCTGTTTCAGATCTGTCCAGAAGGGGTTACTCTCTGGATTTGCATGGGTGTGTAGGAAGGAAGTGAGAGCAGAAGGTATCACATGGCAAGGCTGTGTTGGGAGGAAATTGCAGTTAAAAGATGTGAGATGGGGGTTTGCATTTGTGTTCTCTTTCCCACATCACCAGCTGACTTATGTTGCTTGAAGGAAACATAATTAATAATAGTTGGTTGTTGTGGGTTTTCCGGGCTGTATTGCCGTGGTCTTGGCATTGTAGTTCCTGACGTTTCGCCAGCAGCTGTGGCTGGCATCTTCAGAGGTGTAGCACCAAAAGACAGAGATCTCTCAGTGCTACACCTCTGAAGACGCCAGCCACAGCTGCTGGCGAAACGTCAGGAACTACAATGCCAAGACCACGGCAAGACAGCCCGGAAAACCCACAACAACCATTGTTCTCCGGCCGTGAAAGCCTTCGACAATACATAATTAATAATAACTGCTCTTCTAGAGAGATTTATGTCTCACTCAGAGCAATGAACTGTCAGTGTTGTTGTTATCCCCACAATACAGCTGGGGAGCTGGGGCTGAGAGGAGTGGCAGACCCAAGGCCCCCTGCTGAGCTCAGGGCAGTAGTGGGATTCGAACCAGAAGAGTGCTGATTTGCAGCCCAGCCACTATACTACAGTGGCTCATGTGCTTGAAACTCAAAAAACTGCCAGGTTTATTTTAGAGGGGCTGTGGTGGTTCAAGCTGCCTTCAGACTGTAATATCTTGCCTGGAAACTATCCAGCTGTCTTAATCCACCTGGTCAAATTAGACAGATGTCCATGGGGGGAGTATTCTTGCAGGATGTATGGGTGTGTTATACTTATTTTTTATTGGAAATGGAATCTGTGGGTGAGAAGAACCCTCCCATCTTTCTGCCTAAATCAGAGTGATTTGAGGAAAGAGGCAGGGTTTAACAATCTAGTTCTCAAATATTTTTTAAAAAATGAGACCCCCGCCATCCCAGATACACAGGTAGATATATTTCTATATTTTTATCTCACTTGCATTAGGAGTAGGGAGTGGTGTTAGCCAGCAGCTGTCTCTCTCCTCACCACACCTTGCATAACTGAGAATCAGGAACTACAAATTATACTTTTATTCTCCTTTTCAGCCAGAATTAAATCCCAAACCAGTGCACATAAATTAAAAAAGATACATGACAGTAAAATTCAGTACAAATGTTCTTGGAGAAGGGATTTGCGGTTGTAATCAGATCCAGTTGTGGCGGAGGGTGGCCAGCCAGTGATCAGCTGTTCCTCTGATGCCCTCATCAAGAACAATCGGTTGGTGAAGAGGGGCTTGCAGCAATAGCCAGTCAGCTAGCATACAAAGGTGTTCCCTCTTTCCAGACTGAAACAGAGGAAAAGAAGCCATCCCACTGTGGACCTCCACCCACCCCAGCCCAGGAAACGTAGACTCAAAAGGAACTGTATGACAAAATATTAACCTGAATATAACAAAATGTGCCATCTGATGCTACTGTGTCTCTGTGGACAGAGAACTGTATTTATCCCCATTTTCTTACGGCAAGAGAGGTTTTTGTGGTGCAGGAGGCAATGGCTGTTCTCTGACTAAGGTTATTCTTGCAAAGGTTAGCTGGTGTTCGAGCAAGCCACTCCATTAAATTAAAGTGGTCTGTCAGAGCCAGCAACCGAAATAAGACAAGATCCATCTGCCTTTATGTGATCTTGAGCAGTAGTGGAAAGGAAACCGTACTGGGACGAGTTGACAAATGGTCTAACTTAGCAGAAAAGGGACTGTTTTCTTTATAACCTAGTAAATTAAGTTTGTGTTGAGTAGGTCTAGGTGCTTGTCCCTGGCTTCTGCCAGAAATACCCTTTTCCCAGATTCAAAAATCTCAGAGGCAATGAAATCCAACCACTATTTCACCATGATTCTGATGCCGTTTGCAGTGTGTTGGAATGTTGTTCCCATCCGAATATTCACAGAGGTGAAATGTGTCTAGTTTTCACATTTTACTGAGCCTTGGTGTTATGGGACTACCATATTTCAGCCTTACAGGCAGGCCAGAAGTGCTGCCTAAAGGAACATTGCTTGCTAGGGTTGCCAACTCTGGGATTTGAGAGGTCTGCAGGGGGAGGGCCGAGTGTTCAGTAGGCATGTGATATCATAGAGCCTGTGCTCTAAAGCTGCCATTTCCTCCTCAGATACTAATCTCTGTAGGCCGGAGATAGCTTGGAATTCTGGGAGAATTCCAGGCCCTACCTTGAAGTCAGTAACTCTAGTCTCCCCCCGCCCCTCATTTTTAAGGACAGTTGTATGTGGCTCACCCCATTACTGTCAACCATTTTAAGAAAGCAAGGCTCCCTAGACAGACTGTTTCACATTTCCGTTGTGGAGCTTACCTGTTTTAAGGCACAGCCTGAGTATAACCTTGAGGTAAACTCTAGCGATTAAGATTTTTCTTGTTACTGGTGTAGCTTAGCCTGCACCTTTGACCAAATTAATGCTCGTGAGGAAGTACTTCACCCATTTCAACCCATCAGTCATTCACGCAGTAGAACATGAGCATCTTCTTGTAATATTTCTGTACGCTTCATGACTAGTTCAAGGCCTCTGGCCTAAAGCTTTAGGCAACACAACCATCAAGGATTGCTGTTGGGTTTCCCTTGTTTCAGACTTATTCCTTCCCCATCTGTCTCATCTCTGCCAATTTCTCTTCAACCCCAGTATCTAGGCTTGGAGGCTGACAACTGCTTTTCCTTCTCCAGTGATGTTTCTGCACTGCCGTCTCCTATGGCGAACATATTATCTGGATCCAAGAGAAACATGCTGTAGAGGTTGAACAGGAGCATGGCAACAAGAGGAAGGAATGTCAAGCCGAAGCCAAATCCTCGGAAAGAACGGCCCATGGCATAGGCCAGCCAGTAGAGGAGCCTGGGAGAAAAAACAGCGAGGATAGAGAGATGGTCAAAAGATGACAGAGCACTCCATAATGGGTCTTTCCTCTAAAAGGAACTTTAAGTCATTTTAGCAATACCTCAGCAGGGTGTGGGGAGGAGTGGGGTTAAGCAGACAAGTAATTTTGAGGGAGCAAAGGAGTGACAAAGACCACTAATGGGGGAGCAAGAATTTTGCTACATACATTAAAAATACATTCATGGAGGTAAATAACATTATAATCTTAACTATAGGACCCCAGTATCCATGAGGAACAAAAAGGCAGTGGGAAATATTTGAAGGAACAGACATTACCCCCTGGAGTTTTGGTCTTTGTGGAAGGAAGTGTCTTTATGGATACTTCTATCTGCCAAATACTATGTCGCTTTGTAGCCTGTGCCAGCAGCTTGGCCATTCTGGTGTTTCTCCAGAGATAAATAGACCCAGTTTGTGGGAAGTGTTTTTTCTTTGTGAAAGAGAACAAAATACAAACTCTCTTACCTCCCCGCCCCCCATCCCCAATTTGTGGAATTATCAGAGAACATCTGCTTTCTGAATATCTTTTGTTTATATAGCTACTAGATTTTTCTTTGGTTTCATGGACAGCTTCTTCACAACACCTCTTCTCAGCATGGTTTAATGGTTAGGGTTTCATGGTTAGAGTACTGGACTAAGAAACCCAGATTTCAACCCTCTTGCTGCTGAGAAAGTTCACTGGGTGACCTTAGGCCAGATGTTCTTTCTCAGCCTCACCTGTCTCATAGGGTTGCATTTGTGAGGAAAAAACAGAAGAGAGGAGAACAGTGTTGTAAGCCACTTTTGGGTCTTCACTGGGGAGAAAAGGCAGTATATAAATCAAATAACTAAACATTGGTTGCCTCTTGTAATGCACCAGAAATATCTCCCCCCTTTATCACATACATTTCCCCAGATGAAGCGAAACATTGGCCAACCAGTGAGAGTTTACTAAGACAGCCACACTTTTGGGGAAGATGCTGGCAAGAAAGCTGTTCTTACCGTGAAATAGCAAAGAGGGCTGTCAGCAGAGGGATGAGTTTAAGAGCTTCCTGAGGCAGGTAAGTGGAGAGAACTGCAATGTTGAAAAAGTACAGGATGAAGAGGTGGACCGACTGGGACACGTAATGGCGGTGGATCTCCACTTCCCGCCGCAGCTCTCCAAAGGGCTGTAGTGAGGAGAAGCAGAGGCGAGACACCCCATATACAACCATTCCTGGAGCAGAAAGGAAAGGCAGAGAGACAGCAAATCTGAACATCAAGACACAGTTTTTCTAGTAGACACGGGGACTAAGTATGTTCTGTGCTAAGGGAAAGCCAGCACCAGGAGCAATCCAAATCGCACACCAAGGCCCAAACTAGAGGGGATGACTTTTCATAAACTCAGTGTGGATTCCCCAACTGGGGTTACTATCAACCATGTGCAACACTTCCAGGAACTTATTTCCCAAGTGTACAGTGCAGTGTTTTGGAGCAGGACTGTATAACAGTGAAAAAGGGGCTTCAGGTTGTGGCACATAGTTTTCCCATCCTAAAACAGTCTGGGAGTACTATTTGACTTATTGGGGGGTAGTACATGTACTGTTTCAGATTAGAAAAACAGCACGAGTGGAGGCTAAAACCACCTCTCCCCTCCTGCCATGCTCCTATTCCCACTAGCATGATGGTCTGAAAGGCAGGGTGGAGGACCCACACCCAATTCATGAAAGACTGTAGTTTAGCTCTAAGGAAAGCTGGGATCTGGGACCTGCATAAATAATACAATATATCAGCTTTTCAGATATATTCCAAACTGTCTCAAGCTACCAGGCACAGCCCCAGTTTCCTGTTCCCTCTCCCTATTTGGGAATACCTTACTCATTTTTTAAATGCAAGTTCCTAGCTGTATCATTCTGTAGGGTTCAGCTCCTTTCCCAGTGACCCAGAAATGTCAGTCTCAGAGTGGGAAATAGATGTGGATATAGCACATATCTATGCTAGTGCCTGTGCGCAAAGACTGAGTGCTGTACAGCACACAGGTTTCCATGTCCCACACAGCAGTCACGGTGATATATTTCGACACATACTGAGTTACTGAAGAGAGACTCAAAGGCACAGAACAGAGATTAAACTTGCAGATCTGGATTCAAATCCCTATTTGGGTCAAGATGCTCATTAAATGATCTTGGTCCAATTATTTGCTTTCTCAGCTCGTCTTTGTATCTCACCCTTACCCCTCAAGTAGATGTAGCACAACTCTGTTTTTCTAGTATAGGTTTATTCCAAAGAACAACCCCCTTTCTTGGCTTTTAAATCTACCCAGTGTTTCCCGTGCCTTTTCAAACTCATATTCTGGCCTTCTGATAGACAATGGTGTTGAAGACTGTTAGTTTGAGTTTTCAGTTCTGCAGCTGTGTGGTAGAACCACGAAATGGTGCCTACCTGCCTGTGAGCTTCCTGGCACGGGGAAGTTGTAAATATAACCCTAGCCACCATCATTACCACAGCTTAATTTTTACAAGTTTAGATTAGGAAAGTGTTTTTTTAGTGCCTTTGACCATGTGGTATCAATGTGGGGGTTTCTGAGCATGTGCAGAATACTCCCCCTCCCCCCTGGTCAACACACATGTATCCACTACCATGGCTGTGCACTCACTCACATTATCTGTAGTGCCTTACACTGTATTTTTACTGCTTTGGGAGCCACACTTGGCTGGATAGCAAGTAATAAAGTATAATAATTTCTGAAGGATGGTAGCAATCAGTCCTGACACCTCTCTCCATTGCGGCATTACAGAGGTTGTGCAACACACCAATGTAATCAGTTTGGTTGTACATCCCCTAATTGGTTCATAAAAGCCAGCCAGTTAAACAACTTTACAGTAAGTGAGATCTCTAGTTGAGATACTTGGAATGCAACACCTGATATTCTTCCCTATTATCTTGGATCTTCTCAGCCTCATACTTTTCCAGAGGTTGTGAAACTAACACTCTACAAGCTCCTTGGAAAAAAAGGAGGCAGTGGCTACGGGTCATTGCCGGAAGCCTATTTCATTACAACATGTTGATTCCACACTTCCTGCAAGAAACTCAGAGTAGCAAATACAGTTCTCCTTCTTATGCTCATAATGCCCTGTAAGGTATATTAGGCTGGGAGTTAGTAAAAGTTATATGTACAGGGAAAAAAGCAGAACAGAAATATTTTAAACAAGTTAAATCAAAGTGACTTGGTTTCAGAGTAGAGTAGGAATTTCAGTCTTATCCTACTACTCATCCACACACTAGTACATTCTATATGTTCAGAGCATGTTCTCTAATCCATATCACACGCTGAAGATTTAAAAAGGGGACCTACCCTTAAAACAGAGCTCATATGTGTTTTTTCCTCTCTTATGGTGTGTGTCCTGCATCCACAGCCTTCACCATTTATTTGACACATGTACTAAACAGTATTCAAACACTGATTTTGGTCGTCTGGTCTTGTTCCTTCCCACAGTCTTTAAAGTGGACTGTCAACCTTCTAAGCTTTTCTTAAATGCAATTTCATATTTCCTCAATTCATTTTGTTGGGAAGGAAAATCCATTTTGTAAAATGGTTCTGAGGATGCTAGTAGGGGGAGATGGGGTGGTAATGTTGAAAACATTGGCCAATCAGTGCTGGGTAAAACCAGCTTTTGCTACAAACAGACAAAAACATGGCCGTTTCCAGATGGCTTACCTGCCTCCGGAACGTCGCGCCATCTTGCGGGGAAAACGCGAAATACCGCGTTTTCCCCGCAAGATGGCGCGACGTTCCAGGGGCAGGTAAGCCATCTGGAAACGGCCCAGGTTTTCCCAAAGCTCGCCCCTGTAGAGCAAGTGTACTTCCAAGGCTGTCGGACCTCAGATAATGTATGTTTCTAAACAACACAAGATTCTCAACAGGAACACAAAAATATCCTTTAAAAATACTAGTAGGAAGTTGGCATCACTTTAGAAGAACAGGCACTTCCTCCCTGCACAAATGCAAACTCTGGTGTTGGGCACAGAATTCAGCACTAAGAATCTCAGCTTCTCCCCATCCCCCATAAAAACAAGGTTCTAATTCTTATGAATACAAGAAGGAAAAAAAATAAAAATATCAGATGTGAAAGAGGGGATGAGCATGCGTGGGGCTTCACTGCTTTCCACATCCTCAGGACAAAAGATGAATATATAATGCGAAACAAATCTATGAAAATGTATTTGCACAAATAATGAGGACTGCAGATTACGGTTGGCTGTGAATGCATAAGTAGATGTAGCCTGGGATTCTCCCATCATGCTTTGCTCATGACCCCTTGCCTGAAGCCTCTAACTAGCTACTATTGGTAGACAGGATGCTAAGCTACTGACTGTGCTAGTAAATCCTTCCTTGCTTATAATAATATTTTTCTTGCTGAAGAGATATGAACCATAAAGTTCTGCTCACCTATAATGATTGGGAAAGTGGCAAACACCCCACAGCGAAGTGTGTAAACCAAACGGGCGCTCACAGTAGGCATTAGAGGTGCGTCAAAGGGCAAGAAGACATAGCCACCATAAATCAGGCAAGGGAAAATGATTGTGGCTCCAATCATGGAAGCCACAGCCTTAAGGCTGATAGAGTTGCAGTTGCGACACTGTAGGCACTGCAGCCTCTCAGACAATGATTTGGCTTGTTCTCCGTCATAGCTGGGCAAGTCATCAAAGTGTGCTGAATACCCGTGAACAATGAAGTTCTGTTTCTCAGAGTCGCCCTTCTCCTTTTCGCAGCGCACAATTTCCTCCTCGTATTCCTGTTGCTTCCTCTTCTTTGTGTCACCTGTTGGGGTGCGTTCGATGCAACAGGGGTCAATGGGGACGAAGACGTGAGCTGCCACTTCAGGCATCCCATTGCTACCCTCGTCATCCTCCCTGGTAGTGGGAGTTTTGGGGAAGGCTTCATCATCCATAACAGGCCGCTCTTTGGCATCTTCTCTGCTCCCCTCAGGACTAGGCCTCATGTCACTCTTGGACACACCAAGCACTGCAGTTTCACAAGTAGAACCGTGACAGGCATCACTCCATCGTAGGGTCGCTTCAGGATCCTCAGAATTGTGCTCCTGAGGATAGCTTTGTTTCAACTTGTCCTTCCCCAAAACCACCAACGCCACCTCTTCTGAAGGAATAATGGAAGCAGTGGCTGCCATTTTGGGTCTCCAATCCTTTCAGGGCTATTCCACTGTCGGGCAGACCCTTGTATGGCAAAGGTTTATCAAGCTAAATGTCCATGACTGTAATCTCTTTTCTTAACTCACGAACAATCGACTTCAGGAGAGCTAACTACCTCTGTGTAGATTTGGGGAGCACAGGTAGTAATCCGTGAAAATATTTAGGCTGCGGGCAATCTTATTTTCTCTGACGTAGTCCTTTTTCTACAAAGAAATGGAAAAACATTCATAAAGTATTACACACACGTATATGATGTAACAGACATTCTATAAATTAGGCCCGAGACAAGTCAAACTTGCCACTTGCAAGCAAATTGCAATGTCAATATTTTTAAGGGGCTTACAAAAGAATAAATAAAGGAGTTCTACTCCATGGTTAATCTTTAAGACAGAGACATCAAATGTCAATCTCAGAGTGGAAGCCACACAATCCTGTCTGGACTTTTCCTACTCCTGACTTCTATGGGATAGGAGTGGCCTCTGGCTACGGTACGGCTGTTGCTTGGGTAGAAACCAGAATCAAACTAACTTAACCAGACTGTTTCCTTCTTGGACTATTTCCAAGCTTGGAGGATGTTTATCCAGAAAATAATTTTTTTAGCCAAGCTAGCGCCAGCCAAGAGTTTCCTGCGCCTGTAACTTCTTCCCCAAATGTGGTACCAATCGCTCCCCTCCCTCTGCTTTTTCAAATCCTTCCTCAAAACTAATTTCTTTTGTAAAGATATTGACTTGGATCCAGACTCTCATTTCCACATGCAGAAGGGCCAGCACAGCACCATTTTCTTGCTTCCCCTCTCCTGCAGCATTTTGCTGGTGGGGCTTTCCAGGCTGCTTGGGGGAAGGGGAACATGGTGCTCTTCAAGCAGAAGTCCTGGTGCCTCTGCAAAAGTCAGTCTGGATCCAAGCCTCTGCCATTATTTCTCATGCCTCATCTCTGAGCTTGAAATTCCATTGCCACCAATATGTTATAAATAAAAATAAGATGTTTGCAATACTCCTTATACCAAAGATGGTTGCGCATGTCACCCTGAGCTCAGACACACTACTCATAGCTCTACTCTGCCTCCTGCATTAACTTATACTCTGCCATAGCTGGTCCTTTGTTGATTTAAGAGCCAAGATGGTGTTTGTTCAAGACTGATTAGAAAAGTACAATTGCCTGATAAGGTGCTACCACATTTCAAAGCAGACCTCAGCAACTGGAGGGTGTGAAATGGCAGCCAAGCTGCATCCACTCAAACAGAGATTTCACTTAACAGAGATGCTGGAAGCAATGAAACAATTTCCACACACCAGGTTTTAACAAAGCATCCCCCAAAGGCAAAATATAAAGAAAACAACATCAGTTTGCTAAGGATGAGTACCAAAAAACAGGAACTTTGCTTGGTAAATAAGGACAGTTGTAGCCTGTAAAGTACCTACCTTTACATGTGCTCATATTCATTTCACCTTACCCCTCTGGTATTCCCCCATATCAAAACTCGCACATTTTGGGGGCCAAGACCTGCCTTTTTTAACCCACAATCACCCTTGGGTTTCAGCGAGAAAGGCAGACCATAAAATAAATACATAAATAACACTTTTACAAAGCACTATACACATTCAAGTGGTTCTGCATAAATACTAAAGAATACAGATTTTGATGTATTGTCGAAGGCTTTCACGGCTGGAGAACGATGGTTGTTGGGGGTTTTCCGGGCTGTATTGCCGTGGTCTTGGCATTGTAGTCCCTGACGTTTCGCCAGCAGCTGTGGCTGGCATCTTCAGAGGTGTAGCACCAAAAGACAGAGATCTCTCAGTGCTACACCTCTGAAGACGCCAGCCACAGCTGCTGGCGAAACATCAGGAACTACAATGCCAAGACCACGGCAATACAGCTCGGAAAACCCACAACAATACAGATTTTGCTCCCTTTGTGCAGATGCAAACGCCTTTACAGCACACCAGTGTGTCACCATAGCTAACACTTACTATGGTTTGTGAATTCACTGGAAACTATGACTTGTAATTCTGGATTGCTGACAAATAAAACTGTTGTGTACTGCCTCAGCAAGACAAGGACGGCTCCCCTCAGTCAGCTGCCGGGCTCCAACCAGGCTCCACTCCCTCTTACCCCCCCCCCCAGTTGAGATTATCCTCATTCTCACGGTAGCTACAGGACTCGTGGTTGTTCTCACTGTGGTCCATCATCGTGACAACAAAAAGACTCACCAACAGCCACACATCTGCATTGTCAGAAGCCCTGCTGCAATCGGACACCTAGATGATGGTAATCATGGCGCCCTACCCTTTTTTGTTGTTGTTGACCATTTTGTCATTGGCTGCAGCAGTACATAGTGTTCCATGCACCTTCCCCGGGTGTTATACGGAAACATTCCTCGAGAAGATGGCATATCGCCAACAACTGTTTCTGCCATGTGGAATACAATATTTGGACCATTTAAGAAATCTACTATGGATGCTCCCTCAGATGCACCGAGTACAAAACGGGATTTCCAAAGATGCACAGATGAACTTGCCACCATTGAATTTCACTTTGATTCCAATTTTCTGAATTACAGATTTCATTGTTATAACCATCGCGACCTCCACTGTGCTTGCTCCTGTCTGTGGATTTGATGGATGCTGTGACATTTTTATGATTTTAAAATCTTCACATGAGAGAGCTTCGGGCAAAAAGAACAGGCAAGATGGAGATTCCCCTCATAGACTGTCTTCAGAATCTCAGTCCTGAAGCAGAGGAGGAGGCAGCAACACGTTTATCAGGAACATCTGACTCTGTTTGGCTCCTCTAATGAGGGGCTACCAGCTTCTGAGAAACCATGAGAATAAGCTGATATCAGACTAGCTTGTTTCTCTCATTTCCATATCATTGCTAAGTCACTACAGAAATGGCTGCATCGGGCCGTATTGAAGAATCTGATGTAAATCAACCAGTCTCTTGGGATTCCATTTGACATATTCATACTGTGGAAGGTCAATGCCTAGAAATTGTTGCCAATGTAGAGATAAATGGTCAGAAGTGTGAGGTGGAAGTCGACTCTGGGGCTAGATTCACCATAGGGTTACGAGGTCCCCTTAACCTCCCGGTGGGAGGGGGAAACCTGGCACTTACCTGGGTGATTTTCTTGCACATGCGCGAAGTGTGTGCACACTCCCAGCAGGTGCAATGACATCACTTCCGGAAGTGATGTCGTGCCCATGGAGAGCGCACTTACTGTTTCTTTCCTCCCGGGCCCATTCCCAGAGGTCTCCCCCCCCACTGCCAGCCAGGTGAGGGAGGGAGTGGGGGATCCTCACCCCCCACTGCCATGGGGACTGGCAGGCTTCATTCATCATCATAAACAGCAACACGTTTTCACAGCTATTCCAAGACCATTCTCCCAAATTACAGAGATGAAAATGTTGCCTTGGTGGCTACAGGAGAGAGATCGTTCAGATTCTTGGAAGCTGTGATGTAGATGTTTGCTAATGTCAGGCCGACATTACCTTTTTTGGTCACAAAAGTGAATTGTAAAAGCCTGCTGGGAATCAGTGTTCAAGGAGGGCATAGTATCTGTCCAGCAATACTGGTAGACCTAGCCTCCGAGTTCCCATGTGTATTCACTGAGGCATTAGGAGCTTACAAAGAGCCACCAATAATCTTCCAAATGGATCTACCTCCATCACCATATATTTTGTACAGGAAAAAAACAATGAAACACCCAGTTTCCCTAAACTTGAAGGTTTCTGTATTAACAGAAATTTTAACTAAGGCTGCTTCTTGTCTACTAGTCTCAGAGTAGGGTTCCCAGCCTCCAGGTGGTGGCTGGAGATCTCCCGGAATTACAACTAATCTCCAGGTGACAGAAATCAGTTCCCCTGGAGAAAATGGCAACTTTGGAGGGTGGACTCTATGGCATTCTACCCTGCTGAGGCCCCTCCCCTTCCCAAACCCCACCCTCTCCAGGCTCCACCCCCAAATCTCCCGGAATTTCCCGATCTGGACCTGGCAACCCTGGCTCAGGGTTATCCTGGCCTATTCTGAAGAGCTTCTTGACAGCTCCTGCACTCCTGCAGGCTTGTAACAGGGAAAGCGAAACTGCGTCCATCCTACCATACTGCTTGCACTAAGGCCTACTGGGATAGCCTCTTAAAGAGGCAATACACAAACACCATGCTCTGTCAATTCAAATATCACACCCAACAGAATGACAACTCTAGTCTTAACCATGGTTTGATACAGTAACTGAACTGAGCCATAATCCCAACAACAGCTTTGGAAGGTAGGTCAGTACTATCATCCCTTCGCTTTGGGCTAAGATCAGAAGAGCTTAAGACTGCTTAGTTCCTTCCAGAACAGAGATTCACACCAGGGACTTCCCAGTCTACAGGCTGTCCCGCATTGCTATGATGCTACTGCTGCAATCCTAAACACACTTTCCTGGAAGGAAGCCCCATAGAACAAAATGGGCCCTGCTTCTGAGTAGACGTACTTAGAATTGCTCCCTACAGCAGCAATATGGAGAACATAGGAGGGAAAATAATTTAGATCTAGGGAGAGAGAGGACTTCCACAGAGATGGGTAAACTAGAGAGAAAATGCTGGGCCTTCCCATTCCAAACTGTTAAACAACATTAGGATTTTCCAGTCATGAAAGACTGCTAAACAGAAAGTCGAGTGTGTTGCTTCATTCTTATTCTGGGACCCCCAACATTTGGGAGTGGG
The DNA here is from genome assembly GCF_028583425.1 of Eublepharis macularius. Taxonomy (NCBI): domain Eukaryota; kingdom Metazoa; phylum Chordata; class Lepidosauria; order Squamata; family Eublepharidae; genus Eublepharis; species Eublepharis macularius. The sequence continues at coordinate 228,690,546 of NC_072790.1, read as the reverse complement.
TCTGTTTCTACAGATAGAGGTGCTAGAGCTTAATCCGTGCCTGAAAATTGCCCACCTGAGACACGACCCGAGACTGTAAGGGCATTCTGTCATGCTTAGAAGGACCATTTTTTCCTTATTACTGAGCCCTGGCACTGAACACAAATTCCAGGGTTAAACCTTGACTTAACTTAAACCGCATTTTTTGGCACACAGTAAGCAGGATAATATTTCACAGATTATTACTAGGAGAATACTTAAACCGCAAGGGTAAGGGAAGACTAATCTGCTTCATTAGGGGGCACCTTGATCATTTTACGCTACTCTCACCCCTACTAAAAGTCCCACACACAGAAATCACAGCAGCCAGTGTAAAAGAGAAGGCAGTAACAGACCACAAAAAGGACACTGAAAAATGTTCCAATCCAGTTTAGAACAGGAGACAAATCATCTGGACAGAAACAAATTTGAAGGGGAAACAACAAAGAAGTACATAGAATTTTTTTTTTAAAGAAAAATTATCTTACCCTGCCTTGCCCCTCCCAGTGTCTGAAGAAGGGAGCTCTGACTCTCTGAAAATCTTGTTGGTCTCTAAGGTGCCACTGGATTCAAATCCTGCTGTTTCCCTTGTCCCTGTTACCTGCTTCACCCCAACCCACTTCCCCCTTTGCAACTCACTTTTCCACCTGGAGAAACAAAACGGGTCTTGCTCTGATCATTAGGAAGTAAATCCAGTTAATGAAGGACGGCTTCTTCTGGGAGCTGCAATTCTTTTACAATGCCTTGCCTCCGCTTTCCCTTGGACTTTCAAACCAGTCAAACCAGCCCAGGTGGGGCTGGAATTAAAGGGCAAGGGGGTTGGCTTGCTTGGCCCCACCCTCCAGGACTCTGAGTCGTCCAAAATGTTTTTTTAAAAACTACTCCAACGGAAAAATTTGGATGTGTTCACCCTCATACAGTAAACAATGCCTTTAAAAATTATTTATTTTAACAGAAGAACAAGTTTAGCAAGGTAGAAGACCAAGATACAACCCAAGGAAAGAATGAAAAATTATTACAACATTATAAAGGCCAACAATTATTATGGCATTCGCAGCCTGCAATTAAAGAGAACCACTTCCATGAAAGCCAAAAAGGGGAGGGAAAATGGATTTTTTAAAAAAATAGCAGCCAGAAACTCATTTGGTCTTTCAACATCCTACAATATGTTGTTTGGATATGCAAAAAAGGTGGGCCTTGTACGAACAAGCGAGTCATCCTTTAGGCTTGCGCAAAATAAATATACGTTTCGGAGAAGAAAGAGAGAGAGAAGGGAAACGACATCTTTTAAGGATAAGCTCAATCTCTCTATTTTTGTCTCTGGTAAATGACTGTCCCTATTTTTGGAAGCAATAGCAAACTATCTCTGTTTAGGGCTACTAAAGAGAAAAATAAATGCAATATACAGGAGGTGGAGTGAGTAAAGCCTACAGAAATGGGCTTTGACATTTGCATGTCTCCACTGGGCAAACACCTGCTGGCAGTCCCCATTCCCTGTTGGCAGTCAATGGAGTGGCACCCCGCCACACACACACACATATCACTTCCACCTGCATGTCCGGAAGTGATGTCACCGCATTGAGGGTTGCTCTAGCATTCATTGGAAGTTTTGGATAAATCCTAGAGCGTCCTGCAGTGCAGTGATGTCACTTCCAGTTACGCAGATGGAAGTGACTTCATGGTGTTGCACGATGAAGTCAGGGAAAGTCCCATCCCCACAAGACTCACAGGGGTTTCCAGCCCTTGATCGACAACCCTACCTGTGAACAATTCACTATTGTTCATTGATTGTTGACACACCTTGGCTGAAGAACACTTTCCTGGAGTAATATGAGGCTTACTTTGAAGTTGACTTGCTTGGGACTGCTTCCATAAAGAGCTATGCAGGTACTTCTCCTATCATCTCCTCCCATATATTCCTGTGTGCTGATTATGTTCTTCGGGCTGCCACCTGCCTGAGTGGGCATTAATCGATCTAGAAAAGCGTTATGTAAGTGCAGTTGTTGTTATACTTCTCCTTTTTATCTATATTAGGCCTGTACAACTTGTGAAGTATTAAGCCTAGTACTGCTTAATGCCATGAGGACCTGCTAGGTTCCAATAAGCTTCTTGTCTTTTTTTGCCTGACCCTGCAGCTTGATGAGTAAATAACTGCCTGCCCAAAAAATGGAATTGTAATGCTTTGAAAATATGCTCAGGGTAGAGTTCTGGAGAGCCTCCAGGGGGAAGCAAATGTAGAGCAGTTGCCAAGAACACCTCTCTGCACGTCTTCAGTGTTGTAATCAGCACATCCTCCAACATTTCAGAGATGCCAAGACCTCTATTCTTATACGAAGCTTTACTGTCCTCCCCTACAACGCACTTTGGATAGCAAGACCAAACAGGTGTGGTGTAGCTGCTGGAGTTACAGGCTAGGATCTGGGAGACCCAGGTTTGATTCACCACCTTGTGAAGGAAACTCAGTCGGTGACCTTGGGCCAGTCATACTTTCTCAGCCTAACCTACCTCTCACGGTGTGTTGTGAAGAAAAATGAAGGAAAGGGGAATTATGTAAGCCGCTTTGAGTTCCCATTGGGGAGAAAGGCTGGATATAAATGAAGGGTTTAAAAAGTGCTGTTCCCTCTTGGTTCTGGGAGGCTGGAAAACCCTGCGGCTATCCCAACTTTCTGCTTGTCACTACTGCCCCTTTTTCTTCCAATGGGGGGGGGTACCAAACTTCTCTGAGTAGTAACCACTACCACCAACAAATCTGTGTCTCTTGCTAGGTGCATATACATATCTAGCACTCTCTATCTGTATTACTGTTTAAAGGTTCCACTTACTTGGTGCATCTGCCTCTTTGCTTGTACTAGCTAGTGGGGGGATAATCAATTGAACTTTCTGTTTTAAGTTAATGTGGGATGGTGAATTTACCTGCTGTCCCTCCCCTTCACTGCACTTTGAATAGATCAGGGCCGTTTCCACACTACTCGCCTTCATCTGGAACGCCGCGGAACGTCACAAAAAACAAGTGGAAGATAGCGTCTTCTCATGAGAGAAGATGCTATCTTCCGCGTTTTTTCCGCGATGTTCCGCAGTGTTCCAGATGAAGGTGAGTAGTGTGGAAACAGACATGGTGTGTTTAAAGAGATCAGGCTTCAAGCATTTAAATTATAAGAAAGTTTAATAAACAAAAAGAGTACACATGATGTGTTAAAACATTGGGCTGAGCAAGGATACAAAGAAAAAGTGAAAACATGCAATCCTCTTACCCTAAATTCTACACTGATCCTGGCAATTTTGTTGCTAGGATAGCCTAGAAACTCTTGAAATTGCAGTATTTAAAAGTCCTTTGTTTTCAGGATTGGGACTTCTCCTTATTGTCCCTCGCCACACAGATAAAACAGAGTCCCTAGGTAAAAATTCCTTCATGGGTTGAGCCTCTGTGGCAAAAACAGAAAAAAAAATTATAATTGAGAGGTCACCTGCTTCCACCTCTGAGGTCATTTTGATCTTCCTGCTTTGAGAAGAAATTACTATCTAGCTTTTGGTTTTCCACGTCTCTGTCCCTTTAGATGTGACATTCTACCAAGGTGTGACACGGTAAACTTACTGTTGTTACTTTGGCCACACCCATTTATTTTTGTAAGCACTAATGTACTCTGTGCCTGGGGCTTGATGACCCCATTCCCTTTCTTTCCTGCTGCCTATGAGTTTGCACCTGGGTTCCAGCTCATAAACAGAGTGCAGTCCCTATGGTTGAATTCTTGGGGTGAATTCTACGGTGAATGGCATTTATACACACAGACACACACAGACACAGACACACACAGACACACACAGACACACACACACACAAAAATTGAAGAATCTGCCTCATCTCTATTTGCCAGATGTTTATTCATTTACTCTACCAGTTCCCTGACCAATACTGGTTTAAAAGCCAAGAAGTGTTTTTATTTTAGCCGAAAGACATGCTAGAAAAAGATGATTGTCCTTATCATCAGTTCAAAACAAATCCACAGCAGCTGCAGAATGGGAAATGGTAGCTTGTGCACTGCGTGGTGCCTTGGTGTTTGTATTTGTGCATTTATATCCATGTGCACTGAAGAAAAAACACAGCCATTCCCCGCTCAGCAAACTTCTAGAGTTTGAGGAGAAGGAGCTGAACTCTAGAGAGTGATAACACTAGCAGTTCACACTAAAAAGCCTTTAACAAGGTATCTTTTAAGATGCCTTGAACCACTGTTGGATGATGGGAGCATAGATATTTTAATAAATAAATTTCCTCAAAGGCCAAAGCAGGGATTGTGATTTATCAGAGGAAGGGACTTTCCCTGGGAAACAGAGGCAGCTGAAAAAGGTGCCTGGACTGTTTATTTAACAGATGGCTGAAGGCAATAGAGGCCAAGGCCCTCTCTGTACCATTACAGAGAGGATTTTGGCCAGCACTGTTTGTCATGTTGCATTACAAAAGTGAGACATGTACGGGTCAAAAACACCCTTTATTCATAATAATAAAAATGATCTGGAGTCTTGTCCTCTTTCATGACAGGTGTCCTGGTCAAATACACCATTGAGCTCACCCAGCTGGGGGCAGAAGGCTTCAAAGAGCACACTATTAGATGGATGAGAAGCCCCACAAACCTCATTTTGAGTGCTTGAAAATGTCCTTGACTCCATCCTTCTCTGCCAGTTTGGAGATGAAGCCAGAGGTTGGACCCAGTTGGCTTTTTCACTCAGTTTCAGCTAATTTCCTTTATTATATTTATTTATTTACAAGTTTTTTAAACAGAACATCAGGATTTTTCTTACATATACATTGGAATAAAATAAAAGATTTTGATTTATGTCATTTGTACCCCACTTTTCTCCACAATGGAAGATGGCTGTACTGTAACGAAGTGATCTCAAACTCTTACAGGATGACTCAGCCCAAACCCACCTTCCTGAGTAGATATAAATTACCTGCCAACATCTTCTCCACACTCTGACACTGAGAGATCTCTTGTCTTTCAGTGCTATACCTCTGAAGATGCCAGCCACAGCTGCTGGAAAAACGTCAGGAACTACAATGCCAAGACCACGGCTATACAGCCCGGAAAATCCACAACAACCATGATCTCAAAGAGTTGCATCAGTAAAGGGATAGAGGAGGAGGATGGACTCTACTACTATTGCTGTCTGATCCTGCTGAGAAGTTCCTACATTGTTCAAAATGTCAGAATTGCCTATGCTCTGTTCCAGCATTTCTTCAACTGTGTATTGGATTTCTGCTGGTTTTAAATCTTTGCTAATCTGCAAAAATTGCCTATTACATTGTTCATTGAAATGTCTTTGAAATTGACTGTACTGACTCAAGGCTGACTGAAACTTCCCACCACACGTAAAAGGGGAGCACACACAATACTATTTCATTGGTTTATGTTTCTCTTTATCTCCAGGATAAGCTTGGCAAGATAATTATTGACGAAAGTGTCCCATTGTTCGATCAATATTTGTTTTACGGAACTGTACATAGCAGCCTGAGCTGGAAAGAGGTATGCACTGCAGACTTTAAACTACCCAGCCTAGAAAAGAACCTACATGCTGCCTCTTTGTTTAGTGAGATCATTCTCCAAGTGAATGTTCCAAGGACTTGGGAGTTAAGGGGAAATTCTTTCCACGTGCCTTGCTGATTGAACTAAAGTCACCCTCCGCCATCCCCTCACACTAAGGTGTTAGTTATAGTCAGGGCTTTTTTTCTGGGGAAAGAGGTGGTAGAACTCAGTGGGTTACCCTAGGAGAAAATAGTCACATGGCTGGTGGCCCCACCCCCTGATCTCCAGACAGAAGGGAGTTTAGATTGCCCTCTGCACCGCCAAGCACTTTAAACTCCCCTCTGTCTGGAGATCAGGGGGTGGGGCCACCAGCCATGTGACCATTTTCAAGCGGTGCTAGAACTCCGTTCCACCGCATTCCAGCTGAAAAAATGCCCTGGTTATAGTGGAGATACATTAAAGGATTACATTAATTAACCTCTTGCTTGGTTCTTATTATTTATATTTATCATTTACTTCATTTACACCTTTGCCTTTCTCTCCCCACCCCCAGTGAACCCAAATTGGGTTATGTCATTCTCCTCCCTTTTAATATCACAACAACCCTGTAAGGAATGTTAGACTGAGAGTGTGTGACTGTCACTGGCTTGAGGTCACCAAGCGAGCATCCATGGCAGAGAGGGGATTTGAACCTGGGTCCCCCAGATCCTAGTCTGACACTCTAACTACTATATTACATCAAACTTGCCAGGTCCTCAGCATCAGAAACCCTGAGACTCCACAGGCAGGACCTGGTTATCGTGTAGTGATAGTACACAACATTAGTGATGCCTTACTGAATAGCAGTGTTAGTGGTTGTCCTTCCATACACCCTTAGGAATTGTTACCGCAAAGTACCTGTGAATGTGGGCAGTCATACTGATGCAGAGTTGAAGAAATGGACTGTTCATCTCTCCCACTCCAAGCCATGTAAATTAACTGCAGAATGTAAGCCATAGTAGTTACCATAAAGAGGCAAGCCTAGAAGGCTTAGGAGAAGCCATCAAGCATGTAGGCTAGCTGACATCTCTGAGATTTCAACCAGTTGTCCAGAAGGAGCCAAGAAATCTGAGTCTCGGGGGTCAGAGTTGGCAACCCTATATGTTGCTGCTGATTTTCGTAATTGTAGGGTTTCGTGAAAAGCAAAACCTAGCAGGTTGCACTTCACCAGATCTTATTGAGTAGCTGTAGCCTTTCACGTCCAATTTGGTGGTGCAGATGTAACTTCTCTTTTCATGGGTTCTATGGGGCGTAGGAAGCAACTTTCACACAGTTTTAAGAAATAACTTTTTTTCTTTTAAACTTTTTAACAATTAATAAAATACAACTTTTTTTAAAAAAATTAACTCTTAAGTGCAACCATCCAAAAAAAACCCCTCCAAATCAACAATGTCCTTGAAAAGGCGAACAGTTCCACATCCAAGAAGTGATGAGTCCTCTCTCATCCATTTGAAGCGACTGTACCCCAGGCTTCCGTCTTGTTGTTGGGAATTATAGCCCTGCAAAAAATAATACAACCCCAGTAACACCAACTACACACAATACACAAACACCACTTTAAATCATATTTTACATACAACATTTGATTACCTTATTCAAGGTGATAAGAGCTTATAATTTATTAAGCTCCCCAGCAAACAGCCTCCTCCTCAGCAGCCTGCCTCTAGCTTCTGACTCCACGCCACTGGGCTAAACCAATTAACCTCACAGGGGTTACACAGACACAATAGAACAAATCAAAATATATACAGGCTTGGAGAGACACATTAACTATGACAAGATGGGCTATGATTTTTTTAAATTTAAAAGTAATCCAATAAGTTTTCAGAGTTTCACATAACAGGAATCACTTCCCTTTCTTGTCCCCTTTACCTTTTGTGTTGCATCTTATTGTATGGTCAGATTGTATTGTATCATATCATTCTGAACTGTACGGTGCCTTGAATGGGAGATGAAATCAAACTCATGGCAACATTTTGTATTAAATTTAGTTGCCAAATTTAGATTCTCCAAAGAATATTTGAAGAGTCTCGGGTTCTTTGCAGCTAAACTGACAATAAAACAAAGGTTTGTGGATCTATGGTTCAAAACAGAGTTATGCTCTTGTAAACTCATTCAATTTCTAGGGTTTTGTGTGGGTAGCTGCATTGGTTTGCGCATGAACAGCAGGATTTGAGTCCAATGGCACCTTACAGACAAATTTAGGAGGGTGTAGCCCTCCCAAAATGAGATGGCTTGACTCAGTAAAGAAAGCCATGGCCTCCAGTTTGCAAGAGCTGAGCAAGTCGGTTAATGATAGGATGTTTTGGTGGTCTTTCATTCATAGGGTCGCCATAGGTCGGAGCTCGGAGGTGACTTGACGGCACATAACACACACAACTCTACTTAGGATTGCACTGTGACTTACAGGGTTGTTGTATGGATTCTGAAGAGATAAACTGTACAATGTTTATATAAATGCTAAGCATCACCACATTTACTATAACAAATTATTCTATATGTAAGAGGGAAAATAGAACAGAGGGAAATATCTCTACAGGAATACATAGTGGTAGCTATTACATCTAAATATATATCTATATTTCTATATCATATACAGATATATAAAAACGTGGAAGAGTGATCTTTCTCCCTGCCCTTTCCCAAAACCTAACCAAACATGCCTGTCACTACTATTGTCAATAAAGTTTATTTGAATGCTGCTTGATGCCGGAGGAGCAGCCATGTTGCCCTCACCCCAGTCCTGGCAAAACCTTGCGCGCCAAACTCTGGTCAGTCTCTCTTTTTGTCAAACTCTCGCGACGATCTCGCGGACTGAAGCCACCCTGGCCCTTTTCCCTTGCCAGCAGCTGGCGTCTGACGTAACAACATCCTCTCCGACAACCCCGAAGCAGGCTGCCATAGCGGAGAATGGTGCGCGCGGCCAAGGCGGGCGCGCCGGTTGTCGCGAGAGTTGAGGGCGAGGTCTCGCGCGATCGGGCTAAGGTGGGCAGCCGCCGCAGCCGCCAGAGGAGCCAAAGAGGGAGGGGAGAGAGGTAGGGCGCGATGGCGGCCGAGCGGGGCCGGTGGCGGCGGCCAGGGCTGAGGCGGGGACGGCCAGAGAGGCGGCAGCAGCCGCAGCAGCCGAGGGTGGAGTGGCGCTGCAGGGCGGGCCGAGCTTGGAGCGGCAGGTGGTGCTGCTGAGAGAGCCCCAGTGGGCCAGGCCGGGCGCCATGAGCCAGGGCAGCGGAAGCGGCGGCGGCGAGCCTGAGGCCAAGGCCCTCCATACCAAGCGACTCTACCGGTGAGTAAGGGAGGGAGGCCGGCGGAGCAGGGGACGCAGAAGAAGGAGAAAGGTGCCATGTCCCCGTATCCCTTGAAGGTTTATTATCCCCGTCCTCATATAGGCATCCTGCATTGAAGGGGTCGCCCAGAACTCTTGTCCCCCCTCCTTGTCTCTTCATAGCCCCATAAAGATTTCTAGTCAAAGACGATGCGCCCTTTTCTGTCTTCTTTCAAGACATTTAATGAAGATCTGTGGAGAACATCCCCCCCACACACACCAGTTCTCCCCCACATGTCCCTTGACCGAAGTAAATGGCAACTATGCATCCATTCTGTCTGAAGAAGGGAGCTCTGACTCATGAAAGCTTACACTCTGAAAATCTTACTGGTTTCTAAGGTGCCACTGGACTCAAATCCTGCTGTTCTACTGCAGATCAACATGGCTACCCACCTAAAACAACCCATTCAAAGTGGGCACTTTCTTCCTGGCCCCATAATTTCTGTGCAGTCCCATAGAGAGGGAAAAGATCTCTAAGGAAAGAGGCTCTGACTTTCTTACCACTCCTTCCTGTCCTTTTTATATCTTATTTATTTATATACTTATATCCTGACTTTCTCCTCGAAGTAGACTCAGAGCTGCTTATCTCATTCTCCACTCACAACAACCCAGTGAGGTGAGTTAGGCTGAGAGTGTGACTAGACCAAGGCCATCCAGCAAGTTTCTGTGGCAGAGTTGGGATTTGAACCTGGATTGCCCCGATCTTGTCTTGACACTAACCATTACACTATGTGTTGAAAAGGGCTCAGCAATTCTCCTTGTCTTTTTTTAGTCCTTCTAATTTCCCTTTGGAGACTCATCTCCTTGATTTATTCTTTTCCTTTAACGGAGCATCATGGTATACTGGCCTTGTATTCTGTGTGTCGCTTATGATTTTGCTGTGGTATGTAGCCAGAGCCAAAGAGGGTAGGGAGAGGCAGAGTGTGATGACTCTACTAAAACTTAGAGGGGAGAGTTTGCCAATACAAGAACCCTAATCATTCATTTACTTAATTCATTTATAGCCTGCTTTTCTTACTAATGAAACCCTGAACATTATACTCCTCTCCCTCATTTTATCCTTACAACAGCCTTGTGTGGCAGGTTAGTCTGAGTGTATGATAGGCCCAAGGTTACTCAGCAAGTTTCCATGACTCAGTGGGGATTTGAACCTGGGTCTTCTAAAGCCTACCTTGGTACTCTAACCACCACATCGTGCTGTTCTTGCACCTTCTTCTGTACGACACTACATTTCAGTCTCTGAAGAACTAGTCGCTTAGTCCATGAAAGTTTATCCTGTATAAAACTGTTAATTTTTAAAGTGCTACAAGACTGTTTATTTTTATGTTTGAGCAGTGCCCCCCCCACTCTATAGAGCTTTGGTTCTTTGTTTCCTGACATTTTCATAGAGCTGCACTGGGGCTAGATGTTTGCCTGTCATCTTGCAGGTCAGATGCTTGCCTTTGTGGGGGGAAAAGAGTATAAATGTTGTGAGAGTGACTTTTTCCCCAAGGTCATCTGGTGAGTTTGTGACTAGGCTGCCTGTTAAACCATGGACCGAAGCACACTGAGCATCCTCTGGATGACATGGACTCAAACATCAGACTAGAGTAGCTTGTTCTGGAAACAGGAATGATGGCAAAACGCTTGTAATTGGATTGTGTCCCTGGAGCTTGGCATGCGATGCAACTTCAGGGTCTTTTAATAGACTGTGGCATCTAATTTGTTTCTCTCCAATGAGCAAGTCCAGTAGCAGGTGTCGGAATGCACCAGCCAGTCCTGAAAGCAGCCTCTTAACGCCTCCAAAGTCACACTGCTGTCAAGTGTGGTGGAAATAGCAAATGGTAAAGATCATTTTCTGTTGCTGTTCTGTGCTTGGGCTTCGCTAGAGAGGTGGAACAGGTTTGCTTGTATCCAGGCACAGAATTAGTGGTGATTAACCCACTTCCCCATATTTCCTTGCACATATTTTTTGGGTACAGTATGTATATTATATCCTTAGTCCATCCGTTCCCCACAGCCAAGCAAGGGAATTTGCCAGTTTTAAGTAGACTTGTCCGCAGTCTTCTTTGCGTTGCTGTCAACTAGGCATCTGTAGGAAATACTGGGCACGCAGCCTCCATGCCCGCCTGCCAGCTGTTCAGTGGAAATTCAGCAGCTTAGCCCTGTGATTCTCTGCTCTGCCCTGCTGCTAAACGTAGTTTGGCCTACAGGGCATCTTTCTTGCAGAAGACTATACAACAGCGATTTAATTGGGGCATGCTACCTCTTAACACTTTTCACACTCTGTACTTGGAATTCATGCATATTTACAGCTGAGCAGGGATTCTAGTCCATCTTAGCAATGGCAAATTCAAAGCCTAATTGGTGGTTGGCAAGAATTTATTTTTCTTATAATAAACAACCTTGTGTATATGACACCAAGATGCCTTTGGTTCCCATTAATATGAGCATGTGAGCATCTGGTATCTCCTTTGGCCATCAAGGAAAGATACAATTCAGAGAAAGCAAAGGAGGAATCAGCCATGTAATGTCTAGATTAAACTATCTAGTCAGGATTTGGCCACAAGCAGTTGGAGATAGGGTCTTTGTTCCTTTTACAGATTTACCAGATAACAAAATTAAATTCCAGAAAATGGTTGTTGTGGATTTTCCGGGCTGTATAGCTGTGGTCGTGGCATTGTAGTTCCTGACGTTTCGCCAGCAGCTGTTGACTCTGTGACACTGAGAGATCTCTGTCTTTTGGTGCTACACCTTTGAAGATGCCAGCCACAGCTGCTGGCGAAACGTCAGGAACTACAATGCCAAGACCATGGCTATACAGCCCGGAAAATCCACAACAACCATCGTTCTCCAGCCGTGAAAGCCTTCGACAATAAATTCCAGAAGGTTTGGTGTGTGTGTTAGTTCCTTGTAGCAAAGCCAAAAGCCCAGTAACACCTTCAGAGCTAAGATGTTGTTGTGGCAGAACCATTCATGGGTTAAAGCCCCTTGTCAGGTGCTGCATCTTCAGCTGCCTTGCATAAGAATTGCTGCCTGCAAGCTGCAGCAGTGGTGCTGGTGAATATGCTGGCTCATTGCTACTGTGAGGCTGGTAGTGCTTGGAGGAATCTGGAAATGTCTGGACCAGCTGAATGGTGTTCACAAATGGGTGCCTTGCCTCAGTCTTACCCTGGAATACATGGAGCGAGGGTGATTCACCCAAGATAATTAGCTTGGGGTGTTCTGGTGCAGCATGATGAAATCCATCATTTCTGGAGACAGGTGTGGTTGTCTTGGGTTTCTAAGCTTGAGGTGACTTATTGTGAATCTCTGAATGTTTGCACAAGCCTTTGGTCGCCAGGGATAGGAAGGCAGTAATATACAATTCCTATGCAGATCCCAAAACAATATCCTCCTAACTTTAATGCCTTTTGCCCTTCTGTTTGTGTGTGTGTGTGTGTTTTTGCAGAGCGGTGGTAGAAGCAGTGCATAGATTGGATCTCATTCTTGGAAACAAGGCAGCTTATCAAGAAGTATTTAAACCGGAGAACATCAGCCTGAGAAACAAGTAAGCACATTGATTTCACATTGCCTTATGGTACAGAGGCTCAAAATGAAGCCTGCTGTAATAAGGAGGCTGTGCGGTTCCTCCAGCATAGGATCCTGCTGTTCACTGTCAATTCGTAAGATGCAGGTAGCAAAAGTAGTGCTCTCATGCGGAATGAGGTTCAGGAGCAGCCTTACAAATACTTGTATAAAAGGCAGTAGCCTGCATTTCATTTGTCTTGATCCACAAATTCTTCTCTTTCCTCAAATGAACCCACATACCACCCAAGATCTGCCCAGCAAGCCCTTGATGCTCATGGTGCTGGCTAGAATACATGCAATTTCACAGGTAGCTTCAGTAATTTGGAATAGACAGTCGAAGGAGGCTTGTGAGGCAAGTTATCTTTCTGTGAGGCCTATAAGATTGTTTTATTCTAAAAGCTGTGGTTTGCTTCATTTGGTTTATTAAATGGTAACTTGATTTAACTATTGGAATTCTGGATATGGTATTGATTGACTTGAATGCTGTCAAGAATGCCTAAGTGGGTATATAAAATAAATGCATGCCTGGATTTAATCATATTTGGCTTATCAAGAGCCTGAAAGGGAGAAAACCAAGGGCTCCCGTGCAGCTTCCATTACTTCAATGGGCTTATGCAGGTGAATTCCCCAACAGTGTTGCCTTAACTCTCCTCTCAAAGCTTCTTTGCCTTGAGCTCTTGGAAGCAATTCCTTCTTGTCTTGGGTGATCAGGCACGTGATTTATTTACCAGCCTACCTGGCCACTTCTTCCATTATCCATTCCCTTCCTTTTAGAAATCTTGTTTCTCACAACTAGTTTTTGTGGCAGAGATGGGTAACTTCAGACCATGGATGTATCCATGTTGTGGGATGGGTTAATGGTGTGAAATGGCTGTGTAAGTCAAGTTTAAAGTCTAATCGCTCCCTTTTTCCTCCTATCCCCAAAACAATTTCCTTCCTCAGGTTACGTGAACTATGTGTGAAGCTGATGTTCTTACACCCGGTGGATTATGGGAGGAAAGCGGAAGAATTGCTGTGGAGGAAAGTTTACTACGAGGTCATCCAGCTCATTAAAACAAATAAGAAGGCAAGTTATCAGTACCTCCTGAGCTTGGTCTAAGATGTGCTACATCTGTAGGATTGCCAGCAAGGGCAGAATGGTCTGTGGCAGGAGTTCTTAAGCTGGGTCTCTGGGCTTGACTGCAGAACATACAGAGCGGCTGATGCATGTGGTCCTGATTGCAGGCATTTTTCCTTCCTGTATCCAAATACTTGGATTGAATACAAGACAGTGAAGCAGTATGGAAAGGTTGTTCTTTCTGCCTCAGCACGCACTGCCCCGACGACAGTACCAACCCCCTCCCCTATTTAAGCAGTCCTAAGAAAAGCTAGAGCATCGTTTCTTTTCACTCTGGTCTAGTTCTGACAGAGGTGGGCGATTTGTGTCTGAGCCATTTCAGTTCAGGCTGCAAGTGAGGGGTTGTATGATCAAATGCTGCTCTGTGCAAAAAGCACGCTTTGCGTATAGATAACTAGCATGTCAAGGTGACATTCTCACTTCATCGTCTTCTCCCTGATGTGCTCGTTATGGAGGTGCATTCAAGACTTGAAGGTTACCTTGAGTCTCTCAACAGGAGATCTCTTACATGAGGATGCTCAAGTGAAGGGAGATGCAGTGTTAGCTGGGAAGCGTAGTTTAAAAAAACAGAGGCAAAGGCTGTCAATTTTCCCTCTACAAAGCCAGCAAAGATGACTCTTAACAGGGTTTGTTAATTTCCTCTTTGCCTCCCCAAAGGGGAGGTGAAATTGACAGAGCCTTCCCAAAGGCCCTGGAAGCGATACAGCCCGATGTGGATTAATTTATAAGGTGGGCGTGTGCGGGACCCACAGTCAGTGGTACACAGCCAGCGGTAAGTTACCAGCACCTGGTGCATATGTTGAAAGTTCTATAAGGGGCAATTATGAGACATCAGCACAGAAAGTATTATGTTGTGAGGTAATCTGGGACTCTGCCTGGTTCTGCGGAAGCGACTGGGTGTAGAATTTTCACTTTCTTTTCTCCACCCCACAGCACATTCATAGTCGCAGTACTCTGGAGTGTGCCTACCGTACTCACCTTATTGCCGGTATTGGGTTTTACCAGCACCTTCTTCTCTACATTCAGTCTCACTATCAGCTGGAGCTCCAGTGCTGTATTGACTGGACACATGTGACAGATCCTCTGATAGGTCAGTATGCAGGTATTGACGTATTTCATTGGCTCAGAATCTACGAAGTACATGCATAAGGATATAGGTGGCTGCTGTCCGTATTTCCCCTTCTCTTGTTCGCCAGTAGCTCCCCAAGACCTCTAAAAAGCTGATGCTGGCAGTTGTGGGATATGAGGTGCTGCACTGAGGGGGAGCTGGGATGGTGTTGCTTCTGTATCTATGGAACGTTTGTTGATCTGAGCAGAAGGCAAGGGTAGTTTTTCCCTGGCCACAGCCCCCTGGACTGCCTGGCCTTTTGTTCATGCAAGTCCTACAATCTCCAGCATCGGCCTTGTGGAGGTTTTGAAGAACTGCTAAAGAACGATGGGGAAGAACTGAACTCTGATACCTATGCTCTCCAGGATCCAAACCTTTTAATTGTATATGATGCTTGATGCCTTCATATCTGTCTGCTCTTTCTCTTTTGGGACAGGCCTTGGTTTGGGTTTTGTGTGTTGTTCTTCAGGGAGTATTTTTATTTGAATGCCACCATCCCTGCACTGGCCCGAGTTAAGCCCTAAAGAGGTTGAATCTCACTCAAGGAAAGCATTCTCTGGTATGAGGCCCCCTCCTTTCTTTGGGAATGTTAGGCAGGGAGCCGTCACCTTAGTGGTGTTTGCTCCCCAGAATCAACACACATATTAAAGTGTGCAGTTTCCTGGCCCTGCTGTTAGGTGGTGGATGCATTAAGACTGTAGGGACTCAGCTACATAAGACCATCTCACATGTTTGAATAAACCAAATACTGTCGCTAAGCTTGTACATGACCGGGAGTTGGTTATTAATGCTTGGAATAAGAGGTATGCAACAAAAAGTCTGTATGCAAATATTAGAAACGTTATAGATTAAAAATGGTAATTAATGAAAAATTTGTGCTGGAGAGAAGGAATAATTGACTACGAATTAAATGCTGCTGTGGATTTCTTTGTGCTGTCTTAAATGTGGGCTATTTAAACGCTTAAAGTTCTTATTTGTATGCATATTACATGGGACTTTTAAAAATGTTGGCTGTGTTAGTTGTGTTAACTTTGTAGTCTTTAGTTTTGAGTATACTGGGCTGGATCAAGAGAACTGTGAGCAGAGCAGCATTGGCTAAACAGACCCATTCCATCTCTTGCATTTTCCTATACCCCCGGCTAATCAAAAAGCTACATCCAAGAGCCATGGGTTCCTCCAGACCAGTGTAGGGGACCTGAACTCAGATGGGAAATCATGAAAATGTCCTTATGTGAGCTGCAGAAGGATGCCCCTGAATCTAACCCCACGATAAGATGTTTAGAATTTTGTGTAGGTCATATAGGATAGAAATTTCCAATACAGTGTGCATATTTTTGTCTTAGTGAGGGTATGGTATGGAAAGAGGTTATATTTGACTTGATGGTATTCTGAGCAGCTGATGGTATATCAGCTGGTTATTGGACATATTCAGTTCTTGAACAGTGGAAGTCTGTCATTGCCTTGTGTCTTGTCTCCCTGAACGATGTGCTAAAAGGCTGGTGTCCTTGGCAACCGTTGCTGTGAGAATCACATTGATATCACTGCAGAACTGATGGAATCCTTAGAATGACTTCCAGTCCAGGAGTTGTTTAACACGTTAAATGCATTTCATGTTCCTAAGTTGCTGAACGGTCTTTGTGAATTTTAACTTTTTTCAAAAGTAAAATGTATGCTCAGAAGCAGGTGGGAGAGATATCCACTATACTTACAAGGTTTCAGAGCTGGCTTTTTCATGCAACTGTTCCAGTGGTCTTTAAGTGCAAACTGTTTTAAAAAAGAAGGCAAGGTGGGTGGGTGTGAAGTGTATGCTTTCTATACCCTTGGCTCTTGTATCGAACATTGTAGCTATTTAATGCATTCGTGCCATGCCCATGTTCCTGTAATCAATCAGAACTGGCTTACGCTGCCCTGTGTTTCTGCATTGGTGAAGGAGAACCACTCTGGCTGGGAAAGGAACTCTCACTTGGAAAGAGCGAGTGTAGCTGCACTTGCTGTTTCTAGTAAACTTGAAGTATACAAGTGGCTCCTGGCTCCTGCTGCAGCAGTATAAACATAGTGAAGCTGCCAGTCTGTTGGTCCACCTCGCCTAGTATTGTCTCCTATGACTGTTGATGTGCAAAGTCTTGGGCCGAAAGAGGTCTTTCCTAGATTTGCCACCTGCTCCCCTCCCCCAGCTACCCGATTTTCCTTGGACAGAACTTGTTCAGAATCTAAACTTTGACCTTATTTACAAGGATCAGACCAAAGGTGCGTCCGCCCCAGTATCTGGTTTCTGGCAGCACCAAGCCCGATGCCTCATGGATGCTAATGAGCAGAGCACAAAGGCTTCAACCTTTCCCTGCTGTTTGTCCCCAGTATTTAATAGTTGGAACAATACTGCCTCAAAACCTGAAGGTTCCTTTGAACCATCTTCGCTAATAGATCTGCCTTCCTCCTGTTGTCTAAGCTAGTTGTCTAAGCTAGTTTCCATTGCCACATCTTGTAATAGTGAATTCCAAAAGTAAACTCTGTAAAATTAAAAACATATGTAATAAAATCACAACTAAAAACCATTAAAACCAACAAAAACACATAATCAAAACTAGAAATAAAGTACACATATGAAACCATAAAAATAGTAGTTAAAACATTGGGCAGGAAGGAGGGTTCACTGAGGGAATGCCAGATGAAACACAAAAGTCTTCACTGTGCTGATGGTAGATGTCAACAGAAGGTAATAGACGAGTCTCCTGGGGAATAGAGTTCCAGAGTTCTGGTGCCGCAACCAAGAAGGCCCTCTCCCAGGTTGCCATTTGCTTACATCTTAGAAGGTGGCAACACCCCGAGCAGGGCTCAGAAGATGACTGCAGTTATTGGGTAAATTCATAAGGGAGTAGACTGTTCTTCAAGTATGTTGGTTCCAAACCATAAATGCTTTAAAGGTCAGCGCTACTACCTTAAATTGTGCCTGGAAACAGATGGGTCAAGGCTGAAGTGATATGGTCCCTACGACCCACTCTAGTAAACATACTGGTTGCAGCATTCTGCACCAAGTGAAGTTTCCAAACTTTTCGGAAGGGCAGCCCTGCATAGAGTACATTCCAGTAATCTAATCTAGATATAATCAGAGCATGCACAACTGTGGCCAGATTGTTTCTTTCCATGAAGGGCTGCAGCTCACTGACCAGTTGAAGTGGGTAAAAGGCACTCCTAGGCACAGCTGCCACCTGCTTATCCAGTAGTAGGTGTGGGTCCAAGAGCACTGCCCCCCCCCATCAAGTTCCTTCAAGGGGAGTGCAGCACCTCCCAGAATGGGTGACATCTTATGTCCTGGGTGAGACCTTCTACTCACCAGTAGCATTTCTGCCTTGTTGGAGTTAAGCTTCAGTTTGTTACCCTGAATCTGCTTCAAAACTGCCTCCAGGCACTGGTTCGGTGTTTCTACAGCCTCCCTGGGATCACCTGGAAAAACAAAATAGAGCTGAGTCATCTGCATATTGGTAGCAACCCAGCCCAAATCTGGATGACCTCACTTTGCAGTTTCAGGTGAATATTAAAGAGCATAGGGGACAAGATAGAGCCTTGTGGTACTCCAAAGGCCAGAGGGCTATGTAGCAGGTCCTCCCCCTCCCCGCCACCAGCACGGCCTTCTGAAACCTGTCCTCCAGTTAGGACTGGAACCACTGCAAAACTGTGCCTCTTAGTGCCAGCCCAGAAAGGCCAGTCCAGAAGGGTGCTACGATTGATGGTATCAAAAGCCACAGAGAGGTCAATAGTTACTGCAATTAGATTATTGTAAGCGCACATTGCATCAGGTTTGCAGGGCTATGTGTACAAAAAAAAACCTCAGGCACCGAAAATTTCCAAGAAGAACTTGAGAAATCTGCACTGGGAATAAGTTACCACAATTTGCTGATTTTGTGCTATTTATTCCGATAGCCCTGGGAAGGTGGGGATATGTAGAGCACAGCACTGAAGCATCACTTCTTGGCCATGATAGGGAATCAACTTCCTTAGTATTAATGCCCACAGGCATTAATGCCCATTTCAAGCTTGGCTTTTTGTTTGATAAGAACAGAACTTGAGGTTCTTGCTATAGCTGATTCCACTACTGTGTGGCTGGCGTGGGGAGGTGTGGAATGTGCTTATGTCTTGTCATGTGGGCAAGGTCTTGTATGGGTTGTTGTCTGGGCATGCTTGCGCATGGTTGCCACAGCCAGCTTGATGTCCTGGTTATATCGCTTATCCAGGTTTCATTGATTTATCTCTTGCACAGGCTGCAAGAAACCTGTGTCTGCATCGGAGAAGGAGATGGAGTGGGCTCAGATGGCCTGCCACCGCTGTCTGGTTTATCTGGGAGATTTAGGTGAGAGCTGGTATGGGGTAAATGTTTAACACGTAATGGCCCTTGAAGTCTATGATCCACCTATAGCAAAAAGGAGAAGCAGATACTCTGTGTTGTTAATCAGTAAAACACTCGGGCTGATCCATGGTCCCTTGGAGACTTTCCAGACCCTGAGCCTCTTCTGAATGTCTGTGGGTTTTGCCAGCCAAGGATGACCCAATAGAGTGGAAAGGTTCTAGTGCTCTGTTTAGATATTATTTGGGGGGCCTACTGAGTTTTAATGGGGTTGTATATGTTTCCTTAAAGCCTAGAGAAGCAAATTTACTGAGCTTATTGAATGAAAGTTCATAATTTCACTTCTCCGTTGAGCCTGCTAAAAGGTTTTGTGGCGTTGTGCTTACTTACCAGTTCTTGGCCTCTCTCTGCTTTATTGTGAATCATAATATCACTACTTGAGTGTTTCTTTTCAGCTCGGTATCAGAACGAATTGGCAGGTGTGGACACAGAATTGCTGGCTGAGAGGTTTTACTATCAAGCCCTTTCTGTTGCACCACAAATAGGTAAGTGCATAGCCTGAATTTCTTCATAAAAGATGATGTATTGTGACGCTAGGAAGGTTATGGGGAGCTGGTGGTGAAGAGGCTGATGCATAGCATCTCTGGAAGTGTAAAGTATCTGAGTATGAGAAGCAGGAGGTAAGCAGAAAGAGGCAGGAAATCCAGGAGGCTACTTGGGTGAAGGGAGAATGGGTAATAAAGCTGCACGGGCATTGCGACGTTAGTCCAGGGTGTTGTGGTCTTGATGTGGGATATTGGAGTGTTGACAGGTTGCGTTTAGGGGAAGGAAACTCAATTTCTAGGGGAAAGCTGTTGGTAAGCATTCCCTTGCGGCTGTTTTGCTTCGGTTTCCCTTCTCTCTCTGAACATCATCAGTTCTGCTTTATTGCCTAAGATCTACTAAAATCTGTTTACAAAAAAAAAAATCTTCTGAATAAGGTCACAAGAAGTGGTCACAGCATGGTTTCCACAGGGTGGCAGGATAACCAGGCAGAGTTTCCTGCCTCACCCTTCCTTGCTCCATACTCTTTGTCATTGTCTGCTGTGCTGCCTGTTGGGTGGTGGCTCTTATTGAGGACAAGCTTGTCATTTGTTTCCTCTTTTGAGGCTTGAGATAGGCAACTATTGGCCTAGGAGCCCAGTCCAGCCCAGAGAGGCTTCCAGTCTTGTCCCTTGCTTATCCGTTTGTCCCAAGGACCGCCCCCCTTGCCTTTTTGTGCACCTCCCTTCCTTTCCCATCTAAGTAAGCTGCAAATAGAGGAGCACTTTAAGCCCTTCGACTTTCTTCTCTTCAAGCTTTGTGGCTGCTTAAACTCCTGTTTGAGATCCCAAAGCAAGGTAGATCCAGAGGAGTTAGCCGTGTTAGTCTGTAGTAGCAAAATCAAAAAGAGTCCAGTAGCACCTTTAAGACTAACCAATAAGACTAACCATTCCTTTGAGGAATGTTTGGGTTGCCTCCCCGCTAATTGCATCCTGTCCCCTTGTGATATATGTCCCCTTCTTTCTCCCCTCTCTCCCCTCCTCTTCTGTATTTGACCAGTTCGGATCATGCATCTGACGAAGAGAACTTGATTCTCGAAAGCTTATGCTACAATAAAATTGGTTAGTCTTAAAGGTGCTACTGGACTCTTTTTGACAAAGCAAGGTAGGTTAGTGGTGGTCAGCAGCTGAGGTCTATAATAAAGAGAGGCCCCTGCCAAAGCTTCTCTTCCAGTTCATTCTGGATAGAAGGGCATTCAAGGTCCAATTATCCATGTCTCTGCTCAGGTAGGAGTGAAGTCAGAGTACAGCCCTGGCCTGTCAGCCCGTGCAAAACGTGGCTCCTGTCAGACATGAAGCTGCTGGGACCAAGTGAGCAGGCTCAGAAACCATCAGGATTTCTGAAGCTAAGTAGGTGTGGACCTGGTGTAAACAGGCTACACCTGTGTGAACAGGCTATACATATATTTGAAAAACAATTAGCTGATTGCCCAGGCTTAAGAGTCATCAGCCCTAATGCCTCAAAGTTTAGACATTTGTTCAGACTTCACCTGCCTAATAGTCCATCAGCATGCCCTGTGATTCTTCTGCCACTTTGGGGTTCTTGGAAGTTCTGCCTCCCAGCTGCGCCCAAGTGAGTCAATCTCTTCTTTGCCTGGGAAGAGCCCATCTTCCCCTCACCCTTCCTCCCCCGCTCTTCCCCATCTTGCTTTTGCTAATCTGTCGCTTCAGTATGAGTGTGGCTCCTTCCACCTTGAACTTTCATGTTTCAAAAATACCATATCCTGCAATTTGTAGGTGGGGGGTGGGTGGGTAGTTCTTTGCGTTACTAGCCTATATATTTTATATATGTGTTTGAACAAATACAGGCTGCATTGTTCTCATTTTGCCTTGTTGCAATAGGCATGCCCTTTAACCAGCTGGGGACACTGGCTGGGAGCAAATACTACAACGTGGAAGCCACCTACTGCTACCTGCGCTGGTGAGTGTTTCCCACAGAGCATTCTTGGGGAGGAGAGTGTGTGTCTACTCATGCCTACTCTCTAGCCATTGCTGTTGCTCAGTGGCTTTGAAGCCTGTTTCTTTGTCCGCTGTTGGCCTCTGTATATAGCCGCTGGGGGCAAAAATCACAAGAATGCAGCTCAGGCAGCTGCCTAACCTGACCAACATAGATGACGGTCTCTCTCAGTCACAAGTAAACAGGTAGCTTGTAACATTTTGCTGCAAGTCGGTGAAAACGCAGTTGGGACTGTTATGTATATTTTGTAGTTCCTCTTACTGGCTATGAGATTTGGCAGCCAGAAAGTCTCTGTGCTGTTGCGTTACAACTTAAAAACAAAACTTTCCAGTCTTTGTGGTTGAGCTGAGGTCCACAGTTTTTTTACCTCTGTCTCCTAACCAGCCATTACTTGTGGTAGTCACCACCACCCTCTTTCCCTCTCATGTAGTTTCTTACCTTCTCCGGTCCCCATTGCCAGTGAGGGAAGACCCTTTCCTTTTCCCTGAGTGGGCACCATTGAAATTCTGACAAAGAGAGGTGGGCACAACCACAAAATGGCTGTCGGAGGAGGCAGAGCCAACTACAAAATGTCAGGGAGTGAAGTTATGCTTTTAATAACTCTTCTGCATTTCAGACAGGAGCTTTGTTTAACAGAATGCCTTTTAAAATGTAACTTTCTAAAAAATATTTTCTTGCATACACACACAGTAAAAATCCTTGTGCTATGGTAGCAGTTATTGCTGAAGCAACATTTAAAAAAAAAACTGCATAGCCAGTCAGATCTCTAGTGGCCCTGCTGGGCAAAAGCGCTGCCTGGCCTCACCTACTTTCTAAAAACACTTATAAGCACCAGGAAAAATATTGGTGCCCTGTGGTGCTCTTGTGCACCATGTCAGGATCCCTGCTATAGACTGTGGGATACAGCTCTTGTGATTTAAAAAAAGAAAAGAAAATGAAGTGAAAGGCCTATGAGAAATTTAACAGTTCCATTTTGTGGGACTTTGTGCCTGCTTAGTATCCAGTCAGAAGTGTCCTTCGAAGGTGCTTATGGGAACCTCAAACGCCTCTATGACAAGGCTGCCAAAATGTATCACCAGCTGAAGAAATGCGAAGCCAGGAAACTGTCACCAAGTAAAAAGAGGTAAGAACCACACAGGAATGATCAGATCCCAAGAGCATTTCAGACTCCAGTTGGTTGCTCATAGAGAAATTCGGTGGAAGGAAGCTGAAGAATCCCCAAATACTAGTTCATGTGGCCAGCTGTTGTTACCTGGAGTATGTTTGGTCTTCATTTTATCTAGCACCTCCCTCCCATGGCCACCCGTGCAGCCTTGCTAAACTTCAGTTGAATTGTATGTAGTCAAAAGTTTGTCTGCAGTTTTACTTGTACAGAGAAACGTTTTCAACTTGTAAGAAATAGACCTTTCTTAGATTTTCTAGTTTCCTGTCTGTGTTTGCTCCAACTCTGAACCCTTTACTACTAGATGGTCCCCACTTTATTATGAAGCCTGCTATCTTTGAACAGCAGAGTTTTCAGCCCCATGTCCAAGTTCCTGGAGAATAGGGCATAATATGGAAGCTAGTCATCCCAGATGTAAACAGAACACGATTACTACTCTGAAATTTTCCATAGAGAAACACAGGGATCAGTTCACTTTTTATAGATAGAAACTCCTAACATGCTTTAGGTAGGAATAAGCCCAGGGGTCCTTGAGCTCACACACTTCCTTTCCCTCTTCCCCAGGGATGCAGCTCAGTACTTGGATGTTTCTGCTTTCCTGAAAATTGTAAATTGTCATTCTTTCTGAACCAGTGGTGGATTAGGGTGTTAAAATAAAATTTTTAACGATTGTTATATAGAGATGGTTGCTGTAATTGCTTTCTTTTCTTGCTTTTTTCTTCTGTCTTAGGTAAAATGCATGGATTTGTTCGGCCTGTTCTGTCTGTAACACTTCGGGGCTTTTGTTAAATGTAACTTGTGAGAAACTTGTATTTAAACAAGTTAAAACAATAAAAATCAGCCCAGGAAATATTGCAAGGGCTGCTCAGCCCAGCCCTGGCTAGCAGCGATGCCAAGTGTACACTCCCCCATCAGCACTGGCTGGGTCCAAGCTGAACACCCTCCACCTATATCCATGGTCACTGCCTGAGTCCCAGTCGGGCAGCTCCTTTAGCATTTCTAGTGCCACTGGGGCTCTGTTTCATTTATTTTATTTTTATTTATCATTTATAGTCCACCTTTCTCAGTGAGACTCAAGGCGGATTACATAGCGTGAGATTAGTACAATCGATATCGGCAACGTTTCCATACAGTATCAAGGACATTTCCACACAGTGTTAAGGACGTTTCCACAACAATGTCATAGGATTTTACAAAGATGTAGCATTAGTAAGGATCCAATACAGAATTGAAGAATTGCTGAAACAGAGCAGCATCAATTCTAGGACTGACATTAGATAAACATGAAGTACAGGTAGTATAAGAGTACATATTCGAGCAACAAATAATATGCAAGGCAACATAGTGGTGAAGTCTGTGGTCCTTAACTCATTAGCGAAGCATTTGAGACCCTTTCCTAGAATACTTTCCTCCAATCTGAGTAAAAAAGCTTTTTGAATAATTCGGTTTTGCATCGTTTGTGGAAAGCCAGGAGAGTGGGGGTTCTCCTGACCTTCTCAGGCAGACTGTTCCATAGGGTGGGGGCCACCACAGAGAAAACCAATGTATGGGTTGCTGTTGATTTCACCCATGCGCAGGCCGGTACCTGCAAGAGACCCTGTTCAGATGAGCAAAGCTGCCGTGGAGGGACATAGGGAGGGAAGCGGTCCCATAGGTATGCTGGGCCAAGGCCATGAAGAGCTTTGTATGTAATAACCAGTACCTTGAATTGAGCATGTTAACTGATAGGTAGCCAATGGAGTGACTGTAGGATGGATGTTCATGCTCCTGCTCGCTCCTGCTAACAGTTGAGCTACAGCATTTTGCACCCATTGGAGCCCCCTAGTTAACTTAGATGGGAGACCAATGTATAGTGCATTACAATAGTCAAGTTTTGATATTACCATAGCATGGATCCAGGTGGCCAGGTTGGCCGTGTCAAGGTGTCAAGCCATCTTCCAGGCTAGAGTGAGATTGTAGTATGCATTTTTTGTGGCTGCCTTAACTTGTTTTTCTAGTAGTAGCGCTGGATCCAGTATAACCCCTAGGCTCTTAACCAAGTCTGCAAGGGTCAGACAAACTCCATCGAAAGTGGAGAGTACAATATCTTTCAAGATCTGTCTTCCCCAAAAGCATCACTTCAGTCTTGTCTGGGTTCAATTTCGTTATTTTCCAGCCATTTCACCACGGCTATCAGGCAGCGATCTAAGATTTCTACTGCATCCTGTGGGGCCTTGGATAACGAGATATAAAGCCCTAAACGACTGGGACCAGCATACCTAAGGGACTGTCTCTCCCCGTATGTGCCTCAAAGAGCACTTTGTTCAACCGGAAAACATCTACTGGTGGGTCCCTGGCCTTAGGGAGGCTCGGCTGGCCTTTTTGGTCCTGGCCCCAACCTGATGGAATTCTGTCTGAGGACACTTGGGCCTGCCATGATCTTGTATCATTTAGGTGGGCCTGTAAGACAGAAATGTTCCGCCAGGCATATGGTAGAGGCTAATTTTAGTCCATCAGTGCCGAGCCTTCCACCTTTCTCCTTCTATGAGGGGGTATAGAGGGTCCACTGCTGGCTGCCCTAAAAAGGGGTACAGTAATCTATCTGTCCGCTACTACCTCCCCTTTTTGTAAGCTGACGGGCAGGAGTGCAGGACTGCCCGTCTTGGAATGGTTTTATTGATTGCTGTTTTTATGCTGTGTTTAATGTTTTTATGTTGTATTTTAATCAATGTTGTACCTCGCCCTGAGCCCGCTTGTGGGGAGGGTGGGTTAAAAATATAATAAATAAATAAATAAATAAATAAATAAATAGAGTTAGGTGTCATCTGCATATTGATGATGTCCCAGTCCCTAGCTGCGAATGAGTTCACCTAAAGGTTTTACATAGAGGTTGAATAACATGGGAGATAAGATTGCGCCCTTCGGAACCCATCAAGTTAGTTCCCATTCTGGAGATGCTCCTTAGCGTGCTCCTGGGAACCAGTGGCCTTGCGGTTTTCTATAATATCAGAAATCTTTGCAGAGCCATGTGCTGGGGAAAGGCAGGAAAACAGAGGATCCTGTGGGCTTGTTGCTGTAATGACATATCATAGTTTACAGTTATGGCTGAAGCACTCGAAAGAAATGCTGATCATTGTGTGTTGTTAATTCGAAAGTGGTGTCCGCAAGATCTTGCAATAAATAACACAGGAGCACCTTGGGCTGTTGTAAGGCACTCACATAAATCTGTGCATAGTTTGCTCTTGGATTACTGCATTATTTCCCTTTCTGTAAAGTGTCTCCAAGAAGACATTTACAGCGCAATCCTGAAGCCTGCCAGGGTGCCCAGTGGCTGTGCACCGGCGTAACCGCAGCACCACTAGTCCACTCCTTGAGGACTTTGGCGGGAGAGCTAAGGTGGTGGCCGAGCCTGGCAAGGCACAGCCAGGAGAAAATGCACCCTAGTTGTCCTGGCGATGCCGGCAGACAGAGTGGTTGCAGTTGATGGTACCATGAGTGGCAGGGAAAGGCATAGCCAGTCTGCGGGCTGGGGCATGTTTGTCGTCGCTAGCTGCCTACGCTACTCCCCTGCCCTAAAGAGAGCAGATGCACAGGGCAGAAAGACCTCCACGATCAGGCTTGCCACTCTCCAACACAGGTGCCCCGTGGAGGGCAGTTACACTGAAAGTGTAGACCGAGCACCCGCCCACCGAACCCCCATTCCTGACAAGGGCCAGGCTGGCAGCTGAAGCACCACTTGCTTGCAAACTCCCTCCCTACTGCCACTGCTCTGAGAAACATACACCCCCTCCCTAAAGAGTAAGACAAGAAACAATAATAACAACAACATTTGATTTATATACCGCCCTTCGGAACAACTTAATGCTACACTCAGAGCGGTTTACAAAGTGTGTTGTTGTTATCCTCACAACAATCACCCTGTGAGGTGGGTGGGGCAGAGAGAGCTCCGAGAGACCTGTAACTGACCCAAGGTCACCCAGCTGACTTCAAGCGGAGGAGTGGGGAAACAAACCTGGTTCTCCAGACTAGATTCCTGCCGCTCTTAACCACAGAAAGGCAGCAGAACCCGGTAAGGGTTGCGCCCTCAACTCCCAGTACCCAGAATCAGCCCCCCAAGTCTCAGAGAGGCAGCTCCTTAGGGGCAAGTGGAGGGCAGGTCCTGAAACGAATGATGGGAATGCCCATTGGAAACAGCGGGAGAAGCTAGAAGGCCCGTTGGATATGATGGGAGCCATTAAACCCCATCGACTTGCAGTAGCTTCATTGAAATACATCACTGCATCAAAAAGATGCAAGGGGAATCTGGGGTGGACCTTGAGAGCCATGCTCCTGTGCTGGGATGATTGCCCCCTGAATGGAATTACTGACTCTGGTCCCAGAGAAACTGCTGCAGGGGCCATCATCCCGTCTCCAGCATAAGATTCCCAGAGTCCATCCCTGCCTCTGCAAACAGCAAAAGGGAGAATGGTTTGACTGTGTGGGGGAGGAGCCCCAGAGATCCCAGGACGTCCCTCTCCCATTCTAGCATCAACCTTGCCCTCAGCATGCAGCAGTCTTCTGCCTGGCTTATCAGACGCCAGTAGTGCTGTCAGAGGATGGGAGTCCTGCATGGGACGGGCATGGGCTGTGCTGGCTCATGGGCAGGGACAACCCCCTCCCAGCAAACCTCAACCACAGGAGCCCAGCATTTGTGGGGTTGCAGGTGAGCGGAGGGGGAGGCTGGTGTGAACGAGCAAGCTGAGGCAGCCACCCCCCTAGCTCCTTGCCTATCGGTGCGCCCTCATCCCTCCCTGAGCCAGCATTCAGAAGACATGTAACTTACAAGGTAACTTGGGCAGTAGTTGTTAGTCAAACATTCTGGACTTAGCTCTCCTCCCATATGTGAGTGTAAGGCACGGCCTGAATTTTCCCCTGCACACTTGTGCTCCGTCACTGCGAGCACCCTCTCCCATCTCGTGCTTTTCAAGTCCACATGGCAGGGAGCTCTGGGTAGAGCCTATGGCACCTCACTACTTACCTGGGGTCATGGGCCAGAGGTTATGTATGGTGCTTAAGAAGCTGATTGGGTGCAGAGGAGGAGCCTCGGCCACCATGGGGGGCACAAGTGAATTGGTCCCAGTGGTAGTTGGCAACCTATTCTCTTCACTGGGCCACTTGGGCGGGTCCAGGCATGGGGAGGTGTCATGATTTCAAGTAAATGTGTGCATGTGTCTTTAAATGCTTGGTGAGATAGGTGAAGAGTGGGGGTGAAAGAGAGGAATGAGTGAGTGATATGATTGGTTGATGACTGATAGTGTGGGCGGAGTGAATGGAGTCTGAGACTGACAGGGCAGAGAGAAAAGTTTCAGTCAGAAGAAAGCAGGCTAGCTGTGTGCTGCCTGAATATGTTGAAGGGTTTATGAGAGAAATATAACCTGTGTGGAACCTGAACTGAGCGTGTTTGTGAAAGGACACTCAGTCAGGGAAAGGGAGGCCAGCTGTGTGCTGCCTGAGGAGTTTTAAGCATTTCTGTGAGAGAAATATTGAGTCAAGAGAAAGCAGGCTAGCTGTGTGCTGCCTGAGTAACTTTAAGCACGTCTGTGAGAAATACTGAGTTAGAGAAAGAGGCTAACTGTGTGTGAAGCCTTAGAAGAGATCTGTGTGAATGAGTTTAAATGAAGTAACTTTAAGAACCACTTTTATGAAACCGATACGCTTCTTGACGAAACAAAAGTTTGTTTTGTTTTGTTATATCCCAGAGTAGCTGTCGTTGATATATCCCATTCCTATCCTCAGGGCCACATAGAACCATGAAGGAGCCTGACGCTTAGGCACGTTACAAAAGAGAAAATTTAAATAAAGTATCTTGGAATATAATATTCCTGGTGGCAGCAATCTACCCAGAGGGTGTAAGGGAAAGATTAAAGGTAAAATCTACCCAAGAGAAGTAAGGGTCATAACAGGAGGCATCAGCTTTTCCCACTCAGTGGGTGCCTATGGGCTACGTCGCAGTTTTTGGTGGCATAACTTTCTGCCACTGCTGGGGGCGTTCCTGGGAGCTGATTAACTTGTGCCACGTCCCCCGGCATGCCCCACACCGTGCTGGTGCAGGGACTTAATGTTGCAGTTGTACCTGTGCCCGGCCACCAGCGGAGGGCCCCAGTGGAATGCTGACGGGCCACTGCACCTGTGTGTGTGGGAAGTTATGCCGCTCTAAGTCCGGGATACACTGGCATAACTCCTAGATCGTCTTCGTCCTTCTGTGCAGCCCCACATTGGGACTGCGCAGGCGCAGGCCAGCCGCGGAAAAGATTTTTCTAGCTTCCAGAGATGTGAAGGGGACGTTCGGATCCACCGCGCATGCGCGTCGGTGTTCCCGCCAATTTTGAATGCATATATATCCGAACGTCCCCGGCATTCCCTCAGTTCCTTTTTCGCCGCCGTACGAAAAGGTTCTATTGTCTAGCATTTATCCTCTCAGCGTCTCTTCGGAGTTTTGGATCGTGATCTTCTGGTCGGTATTTTTTCCCCTTGTCGGTGGGAGATACCGTTCATTATGTCCCAAACTTCTTTGTTTAAGAAGTGTCTTAAGTGCGGCACTAAAATGACGCACTCGGACGGCCATGAGCTCTGCCTCATCTGCCTGGGCGAGGGGCATGTTGTCGAGCGCTGCTCCATCTGTATGTCCTTCACCCCGAAGGCAAGGAGTGATCGGAAGGCCAGGCTCCGTGCCTTTTTGTGGGATGCTAACCTTCTCCCCCCCAAGCCATCCGGCTCTTCGGGAGATAGACCCCGCTCCGCCGCTCCGTCGCCGGCGCCGTCTCGTAAGTCGCCAGAGCAGCTCCCCACGGAACCGACGGGGCAACCCGTTCCGGAGGCCCGACCTGACTCCGGTTCCGGGGATCGTCCTTCCGACCGGAAGGCCAAGAAGCGTTCCGCATCCAAGCCGAAGTCCTCCTCCAAGCCCTCGGCCGCAGAGGCTGCTTCGGAACCCCAGCCCAAGAAGGCCAAGGCGAAATCGAGGGCCAAGGGCCGTGCTTTATCCCCGGCTCCGACTGTGCGCCCTGGTACTCCATCTGGACCGGTCCTGACCCCTGACGATGTGGTGAGTCTCCACACCCCGTCTCCTCCTTGCACGCCTCCTCCGTCGGTTCCCGAGGAATTCGTGTCGTTCCCATCCTTCACGGAACCGTTCCAGTCATTCGAACGCTCCCTGCCTTCCGCCCCGGCGCCTTCGGAGGCCTCCGTTCCATTGCCGTCTACCTCGTCGGTTCCGATGCCTCTTCGCTGGCCCGCCTTGGTGCCTGCTCCTCTGCCCCCTTGCCAGCCTGTCGCGGGGATTGGGAACATGACCTCCTGGCAGGATTTTGTGGCGTGGTTCCAGCAGTCGCTGCCCTTCCTGCAGCATCCTTCGGTTCCGGTGGTTTCTGTTCCGGCTCAGTCAGTCGGGCTCCCGGCATCCGCTCCTCCACCTCCTGGCTTGTCTCTGCGACCGTCGGTTCCTGCGGCTTGTCCGTCGGCCCCGAGCGCTCACCGGTCCTCGGTTCCGACACAAACCTCGCCGGAGTTTTCAGATTCCGAGGATGAGGAAGGTCTGGCGTCCCCGTCGGAGTGCTCTTCGGACGCGGCCTCTGATCCTTCCCCGGATGACACCGTGGGTGGGCCCCGTTCATCGTCTCCGAATGACGACTACAGGCTGTTCTCCGAGCAGATGGTGCGGATGGCCGCCGCGCTGGAGATAGACGTCTCCTCCACGACCTCCAAGCCCAAGAGTAAGCTACTGGAGGCTCTGTATTCCGGGTCCCCCGCGTCGGTGGCGTTTCCCCCTGTGGAGGATTTTGTTGACAGCGCTCTCGCGCTCTGGCAAACACCGGCGTCCGTGTCCGCGACGGCAAAGAAGGTAGAGAGGTACTACCGTTTAAAGCAGGATGATTGCCCGTACCTCTTCAGTCATCCGAAACCCTCCTCAATCGTGGCTGAGGAGGGTCAGGCTCGGTTCCGTTCCGGTTCCTCGTCGGCCCCGGCGGACCGAGAAGGCAGAAAGCTGGATGGCATGGGCAGGAAACTCTACTCGTCCGCGTCTTTGGGATTCCGTATTGCCAACTTCCAGGCCATAATGGGGTCCTACAATCTGTTCCTCTGGAAACGGTTGTCCTCTTACCTTTCCGATCTCCCCGAGGATCGCCGCCACTTGGTGAAGGCCCTTCAGGCAGAGGCCATACGGCTGTCAAAACAGCAGATGACAGCGGGCAAGGATGCTGCCGACTCCGCGGCGCGCTCGATGGCGACTTCGGTGGTCCTGCGTCGACACGCCTGGCTCCGGTCCACTGCCCTGCCGCCTGAAAAGAAGGCGAAAGTGGAGGATTTCCCCTTCGAGGGGCCCCAGCTCTTCTCAGAGAAGACGGATGAATCCCTCTCCCTGATGAAAAAGAATCAGCAGACGGCCAAGTCCCTCGGAGTCGCCCCCTCAGTTCAGTCATCGGGTCCGAGGTATCGTTATGGTCGGTTCCGATCCTACCAGGCCCCTTACCAACCTTACCAGCAGCGTCAAGGGCGCTTCTTCTCGGGCCAGTCCTACGGTCACCGATCCTATTCAGCCCAGCAGCGTCATTCTTCCCGGCGCTCCGGCCGGTCCAAGGGCAGGCAACAGCCTTCT
The DNA here is from genome assembly GCF_028583425.1 of Eublepharis macularius. NCBI lineage: Eukaryota > Metazoa > Chordata > Lepidosauria > Squamata > Eublepharidae > Eublepharis > Eublepharis macularius. The sequence continues at coordinate 228,659,221 of NC_072790.1, read as the reverse complement.
TCACCCAAGCCTTCGACCTCGGTGCAGAAGCCCTCGGTCTTCTGACTAAGCCTGAACGCTCCCCTGTTGGCCTCCGAGGACGCCTCCTCTGCTGCCCAGTTTCTGGACAGGCTTCGGCCTTTTTTGCCCTGTTGGCAACGTGTTACTTCTGACACTTGGGTCCTGTCCATTGTGGCCCATGGTTACAAGTTAATGTTTACAGATGCACCTCCTCTCTCTCTCCCTCCCCGTTGTTCTCCATGTTGTGATGCTATGTTGCACAATAATGTTATAGAGTTGGTTAACAAAGGTGCTGTCCGGGTGGTCAATGTCGCTGCTTCCCCGTGGGGATTTTACTCGAGGTACTTCCTTGTGGATAAGAAGGATGGAGGTTCCCGGCCCATTTTGGACCTTAGGGGCCTCAACAGCTATTTAAAGGTTGAGAAATTTCGGATGCTGACCCTGGCACGGGTCATGGAGCTCCTAGAGGTGGGCGTCTGGTTAGCTATCCTAGACTTGAAAGACGCCTACTTCCACATCTCCATCTTTGAGGGCCACAGGAAGTATCTGCGGTTTGCCTATGGAGATTCTGTATATGAATATACGGTGTTGCCTTTTGGGCTGGCCTCTGCGCCCAGGGTCTTTACGAAGTGCATGGCCACTGTGGTGGCATACCTACGGTCCAGGGGGTGCTTTATCTACCCGTACCTGGATGATTGGCTCCTAGTGGGACCCTCAGCTGACTCTCTCCAGGACCATATTGCCCTCACTTTGTCTGTACTGGCTGAGTTGGGCTTGGTGGTTAATAGGGATAAGTCCATCCTTACTCCGGGCACAGCCATTAGGTTTATTGGGGTTCATCTAGACTCACCACGGGGCAGAGCCTACCTGCCCCCAGATCGCCTGACCAGGCTTTCTTCCTTAGCCCGTCATTTCCTGCATAACCGTTACCAGACTGCCCTTTTGATCCAAACGTTATTGGGCCTTATGGCCTCCTCCACTGGGGTGGTTTTCTTTGCACGCCTGCATATGAGGCCTCTGCAAAACTGGTTCGTCCAGAGGTACAACCCCCTCACTATGGGCCAGCATCAGAAGTTCTCCATTCCCAGGGTGGTGCTGCGCTCTCTGGCCTGGTGGACTGTCCCTGGAAACCTGTCTGAGGGTTGTCCTTTCGGCCCCTTCCTAGCTGAGGTCACAGTTTATACCGATGCCTCCAACTTGGGATGGGGGGGGGGCGCTGTGGACAGCTTTCGGCTCAGGGCATCTGGTCCCCATCTGAGGCATCCATGCATATCAACCTTCTTGAGCTTAGGGCGATCCGTTACTCCCTCGCTTCTTTTGCAGATGCCGTTCGGAACAGGAAGATTCAGGTCCTGTCGGACAATACCACGGCCTGCTACTATCTCAACAAGCAGGGGGGAACGGTCTCGCTCAAGCTCTGCAAGGAGGCAACAACTCTATGGACTTGGGCCGTGGCCAACAACGTCCTTCCCAGGGCCGTGCACATTGCCGGGGATCTCAACACCTCGGCAGATGCGCTGAGCAGGGTGTTTCTGCCTCAGCACGAGTGGTCCCTGAACAGGGTCTACCTCGACCAGGTTTTCCGCACATGGGGCACGCCTTTGGTCGACCTCTTCGCCACTGCCCGCAACAAACAGGCCCCGCTGTTCTGCTCCCGGGCCGGCATTGGCCGCCACTCCCTAGGGGATGCCTTCCAAATACCTTGGTCCCCAGGGCTCTTTTATGCCTTCCCGCCCTTTCCGCTCCTGTACAAGGTTCTTTCCAGGGTCAGGGCCTACCGAACCCACTGTATCCTCGTTGCCCCTCGGTGGCCTCGCCAGGATTGGTTCCCCCTTTTGCTCTCCCTGTCCCAGGGGCGATGCCTCCCCCTGCCTCACGCCCCGGACCTCTTAACCAGGGACGGGGTGTGGCATCACGATGTGGCTGTACTGAATCTGGCTGCCTGGCTTCTGGGCAACCGGGAGTGAACCTCTCTTCTGGGGTGCTTGGGGTGATCTTGAATGCCCGAAAACCGTCCACCAGGTTGTCCTACCAGAGGAAGTGGTCACGTTTTTCCCGGTGGTTGGCCCCAAAGGGGGTTTCTCCCTTTAGTTGCCCGCTCCCTGTCATCCTGGACTACCTCCTGGATCTCTGCTCCCAGGGCCTTGCGTTTTCCAGTGTTAAGGTCCATATGGCTGCAATCTCTGCCTTCCATGAGCAGGTTGATGGGAAGACCGTTTTTACTCACTGGCTTTCCAAGCAGTTTCTGAAGGGCCTGTTCAAGACCTTCCCTCCTAGGGCCCATCCCATTCCACAATGGAGTCTCTCCCTGGTTCTCTCCCAACTGATGCTCCAGCCCTTTGAGCCTCTATCTTCCTGCCCCCTGCCTTTGCTCACTCAGAAGGTGGCTTTCCTGGTGGCAATCACGTCCTCTAGGCGTGTTGGGGAACTGTCTGCCCTGCGGTGTGACCCTCCCTTTCTGCAGTTTTTCCCTGGTACTGTCATGCTCCACACTAGCATGGAGTTTCTGCCTAAGGTAGTCTCAAGATTTCACCTACAGCAAAAGGTGTTCCTCCCTTCCTTTTTTCCAACACCCTCATCCCCAGGGGAACGAGCACTACACACATTGGATGTAAAGCGTGCTTTATTGTTTTATTTGCACCGCACCAAATGTTTCAGGAAATCTCCTGCCCTGTTTGTGTGTTACTCTGGCCCTCGCAAGGGCTCACCTGCTTCTGCCCAGTCCATCTCTCGCTGGATTGTGTCTGCGATTAAACTTTGCTATCAGCATGCTGGAGTCCAGTGTCCCTTGTTGGTTACCGCTCATTCCACTCGAGCGCAAGCTGCTTCTGCTGCCTTCCTGCGAGGAGTGCCGCTCCAGGACGTCTGCCAAGCTGCGACATGGTCCTCTGCAGACACTTTCATCCGGCATTACTCTGTGGATGTGCATGCACGACGTGACTCGGCTGTTGGCACAGCTGTCCTGCAGTCCTTGTTCAAGTAGACACTCACACCCGCCCCCATTGGTGAGATGCTAGTTACTCTCCCAATGTGGGGCTGCACAGAAGGACGAAGACGATAAACAGGGTTTCTCACCTGTAACTGTTGATCGTCGAGTCTCTTCTGTGCAGACACACATTCCCTCCCGCCTGCCCCGCTGTGAGTGTTTCGTTAACTTAGTTTCTCCGGCGGCTCAGGTGAACTGAGGGAATGCCGGGGACGTTCGGATATATATGCATTCAAAATTGGCGGGAACACCGACGCGCATGCGCGGTGGATCCGAACGTCCCCTTCACATCTCTGGAAGCTAGAAAAATCTTTTCCGCGGCTGGCCTGCGCCTGCGCAGTCCCAATGTGTGTCTGCACAGAAGAGACTCGACGATCAACAGTTACAGGTGAGAAACCCTGTTTTTGGCTCCCTGAACGCTCTCCCCCCGCACCCAGGATTGTGCTGTTAGTCCCACAAAAATCTTTTCCAGCCATTCGTTTCACCTACTGGTTATTCCGGCATCTCAGCTATCTCTCCAATATATCTTAACTATTTTTTCATTTTCTTTAAAGACCAATGCTTGGTTCTGTACTGAGTCATATGTGACTCTACGGCCATAGGCTGCAGACCCCCTATCTAATGTGTGCCCTGATATTGGATGGAGTTCTACTGCTTGGAAATACCATCTTCTCGTTTAGTAGAGAAGATCCTCACAGGCTATGTTACACCTCCTCATTTGCTTTGGAGGCATGGCTGTGCAATTAAAACTTGATCCATCTGAGGGGAGGGGGGCTGCCTGCTGTGAAACAAAAGCAATTTCATATGACTACTGCTTTATTGCCCTTTTCTGCTGTAGTAATGGTCCAACTGGAACAGTGGCTTACTTGACAGTGCAGTTAAGTAATGACAGATTCCTACTTCTATGACTCCATCTGACCCATAGGAGGGCATTGCTTTCTGCATGTTGTCTGTCTTTACCTCAGTGGTAAAAGTTGGGCTGTAAAGAGGAGTGGAGAGGACTCATATGCTATTAAGTGGCAAGGAGGCATATGCCTAAAATAAATCTGAAACTCATTTGATAAGTGATCTTTGTGAAATTTCAGGGGAAGGGCAGCTGGCAAATGGTCAATGAGTGGGGTCTTCAGTGTTGTCATACATGGTACTTCTGTATCCATGAAGCTTTTCCCCAAGCTTCTGCCTTTCAGCCCAGCTGCCCCTCCTCACATATTTTCATACCTCTTTCATGTGATCCAGCTGCTAAAACCAGGGGAGTACCTGCTAGCTGTTCATCATTTGCTCTTCTCTGTGTGTCCCCCCCCCCCACAATAGGTGCAAAGACATTAAAAGGTTACTAGTGAGCTTCATGTACCTGCATAGCCTCCTGCAGCCAAAGAGCAGGTAAGAGTTGCATTTTTGTTTTCATATCAACTTACTAGGGATTAACAGGACAAGGAAATGAAACCTGGTACTTTTCCATTTGGAAAATGCCTAAAGGAGTCTGAGATGTCTTCCCATGGGGGAGAACTCTTATCCCCAGTGTTCTGTGTTTTGATTTTTTTTTTTAATTTGGTGTCCTGGGCTTGAAAGGTTTCTTTCGACACTACGCAGAGGTGCTGCTGTTGGTAACCTCCCCTCTTCCTTTTGGGCTCCTATCTGATGGCATCTACTGAGCCCGCTTGCGAGAAGAGCAGCATATAAATTTAATAAAATAAAAACAAAATTAAAAAAATCTACTGTTGGCAGGGCTGTGCTCCCAGTTTAAACATGGTGGCTTATTGGACTTGCCATGTATATCTGAAAGTCTCTGGACGGCCTGTGTCCCACATGCTCCTTCACTGACAGCGGGTAGCTATGTGAGTGGGAGGGAAGGGTGCTCCTGATAGTTCTCCTGCGGCTAGTGTAACAGCTGTTTTGAGTGTTAAGGAGTCCTTCTGGTTCTTCTTCTTGTCCTGCAACACTTAGTTCTGTGGATTCTGAGCTGACGTCTCTCTGCCAGTCAGTCCTGGAGGATTTCAACCTCTGTCTGTTCTACTTGCCCTCTTCGCCCAACCTGAGCTCTGCCAACGATGACGAAGAGGAATGCGAGAATGGCTACTCTTTCCTGCCAGACCTCCTCATCTTCCGCATGGTTATCGTCTGCCTGATGAGCGTCCACAGCCTCAAGAGGGCAGGTAACCAGCATGTCCCTGTAGCTCAGGCTTCCAAGAAAACGTCAGGGTAAAGTCCAGAATGGCACAGCTGCTGGTGTGCTTTGTTGCAAGCTGCTTGAGGACTTGCCTGTTTCTGTGATCAGATTACAGGTTTGCATCTCTGAAACTTCTCTGATAACAGAATTGAGGTTGTGGGATTGGCCTTGCGCCACTGCGTTGTAGAGGGGGTGAGTCTGAGATTGAAACGGTCAGAATCCTCCTGGTAAGTCTGTGGGCTGTTTTATATAGAGACAAGCAGTGTTGTCTCCTGACTGGCAACCAGGGCAGCTGGTGTGAAACAGGATGTAAGACTAGATGGAACTCTAATCTGATCCAACAAGGATGTCAAAGCGAGTCCTCAAAACCTTAGTCAGAGAGGTCTTTCCCAACCCCTGCTGTCTACGATCCTTTAACTGCAGCTGCCAGGATATGAATCTAGGAATGACTTTTCTATGCAAAGCAGGCTTCCTTCCAGTGAGTCACAGCCACTCCCAGGCCAAGCTCATCTTCTCCCCAGGATAAATGCTATTTATAAGTAGCAGACCTATAATAACTGGTGGGTGGCAGGCACATTTACGTATACAGAGTGAATGGATCTAGATGTTCATGGAGCTGGAAGATGGAGATCCCTTAGTTTATACAGTTTTTAAAATCTCTTGGGTAATGGCACCTATAATCTCTTATCTTGATCTTATAGCAGACCTTAAGGAACTTGCATTTTGCAGTGAATATAGATGCATACACTGTGGAGCTGGAGGCTACGGCAGTGCTTTCCCATCCAGCTGACAGACTCAGTAGCTCCTTTCCTGTGCTGCTGCCTATCCTTCATACCGCTTTCTCTTATTGCAGGCTCCAAGCAGTATAGCGCAGCGATTGCTTTCACGCTGGCCCTCTTTTCGCACCTCATCAACCATGTCAACATTCGCTTGCAGGCGGAGCTGGAAGAAGGCGAGAACCCAGTGCCAGCCTTCCAGAATGACGGGGCAGGTAAGGGCAGGGGATCACCCGAGTGGGTTCTTAAACTCTCCCCTCTGATTCAGCAGGGCAGCCCTTTGAGCCCAGGTTTTCTGCCACAGCAAGTAAGTAGAGGGCATATTTGACAAGAGCGTTTGTCACTAGGTGGAGAGGGGCAGCCTTCTGGTCCAGTCGTTTGGCTCTCCCATGCACTGTAGCTTTTTGTGTTAAAGAAATCCATGTCTTTAAAAAAAAAATTACTTTATATATTGCCATATGCCTCTTGATCTTGGGGACAGGGCCCATTTCATGTACATGCAGGTTGGTAGCACATCTGTGCTACGGACTTAACACAGATTAAGTCCTTCTCTCCTCTCAGGGAATGGTATTTATCATTGGAGGAGGGCATCCCTGAGTGGGTTGCTGTTCCTGCTCTTAGAGAGCCTGTCCTTTCAGAAGGCCTAAAGATCCCTAATAGAAATCACAGCAACTTGCCAACCTGCAGTTCCTAGAATTCTTTGCAAGAAATCAAAATAGTTAGTGGTATAAAGCGGATGCAATTTTGTTGTGTAGATATGTTCAAGTATCAGCATATTCCTGGTGGGCTTCACTGCCTTTCCTTCATTCCATGCTTCTTGTGAAGTAGGGGAATCTTTTGAGGGAGATGTGAAAGCTGCGCTCCCTAATCCTTTGGTTTGCCTTGCCTTCTCCTGTATACCACTGTGGAAAAAGTCTGAATGTACCTTTCCTGGTTTTTTTTTTTAAAAAAGGGTGTTGTGCTTCATAATTTTAAAAGCTTTTTGCAGCGGGGGCGACAAAGGTAGCGGACTGAACTCCAGTCCAGCCACAGAGGCCACCCTAGCCGCCACTGGTTGCTTTAAAACCCTCACGTAAGATTCCACTGCTGTGCTCTTTGCGAGACTGGCAGAGTTGCCTTAGCTGATGCAGATTTCAGACGTCTCTGTGTTCGGTTTTTGTATAACACTGGTGGTAGCATTAAGCTTCTTTAATTCTTCAAGTGCTATTGATCCCGCAGAAGAGGATTATAACAGCCCAGCACAAGATTACTTAGAGTAGCAGTCGACTTCTTCTTAATTGAGTCTTAGCTCCTAGCTTCTTAGCCTTCTTGGCAGCAGCCTGACCTAAGAGGCTTCAAGTATCCAGGCTTTACAGGAACCTAAAACCTACCCTATGTACCCCTTAAAACAGATTGTAATGAAAGAAAGGTCACCAGTGACTGATCAGCAGAGCAAGTTCTTTACACTTCTGCTTTTCAAGCTTTCTCTGCTGTGTGTACTGGGACAAACACCACCCAGCCCCATGCCAGTGCAATACAAGATATCTACCAAGTAAAGCTGAATTTTGCGGCCTGTATCTATTAAGCAGACTTGCACGTTCTTATTAGAAGGGGGTGGGTGTGCTGTGAAGAGGCAGAAAGAGCTGCTGAGGCTGCCGCCGCCGCTACTTCATCATCTGCTCTTAAAATTGGAGAAGGGAAACAGAGAAGGGAAGGAGTCTCCAACTACACTTCCCAGGTAAACTTGCGCGACCAATCAAGGGCTCTCCATGTGTAATGCGTCACTTGTAGCTTTGTTCTCGGTCCTTAGCATGTTTACTTAGAAGCATATTTCACTGATGTTAATAGGGCTTGCTTCCTGGTTGCAGCCTAAATCACTACGGGAGAGCACTTCTGGTCAGCCTCACAGGGTTGTACTGAGGCTAAAATTAGCTAGCTGCTAAGTTTGCTGCTTGAAAAAAGGGTATGATAATCTCAGGGGAGTCAGTCTCTCTAGCTTGGACAAGAGCTTAGGTCTGCAGAATATATTTTATGTACATTTTCCATATGAAATAAGATATAGGGATGTGAAGTCCACTGACATACACACACTCCGCCAATGCATACCTTTTTTGCACCGTTTGATGCATTTTTTGTGCTGTTTGATGCATTGCCATTTCTTCCTCCTTAAAAATCCTCTTTCCTGTAACAAAGTGGTTATGCACTCTGTGTTGGCTTCATTTGTGCTCTTGCCCCCTGTAATCACACAACAAAATTTCATTGGTTTGCCCCACTGTCTTTATCAGTGTCTGTTTAACAACAACCACCACGTATATGCCTAACTAACAAGTTCAGTAATTCCTTTATTTATACATTCATTCATGCACAATACACATAATAAAAGCTATTTATACATACAAATCTTCACTTCCCACATGGAAAATCCTTTGCACAATTGCTAAAAACAGGTTACCTAAAAATATTAAAGTGCTGGTGCTACAAAATGCCATACAATTTTATTGTACATATAGTCCATAAAGTGCAAATGCATAGTAACATCCCAGCATAATCCCTAATTCCAGGTCCCAGTTAGCAAAAGTTCAGCTGGTATGTGAAGACTACAATCAAAGTAGGGAAAATCCTTCTTGTATGTCAATTCCAAACAGCTGTGTAAAGTAGAGTCCAATAAAATTGGTATGGTCCTCCGACGGGTTATCTAGATCCTTATGTGGCCCGTTTCATACAATCTTTATCAGAGTACACAGTCACGATAATAAAATTATAATAATTAAAATACATACACAATAGATTAAAATACATTGCACAATATAAAAAGCAATCATCATATATTACTCACATGAATCCCTCATAAATCCTTTTCATACGTTCTCATTCCTGAATCCATTCAGTAATCACCATGTAGTATCGTATACTAGCAAGCTTGATATAGCTAACCCTTCCACGTCCTAGTTTGCTAACAGTCAGTTCTTAAAGGGAAATTTGCTAACAGTCAGTTCTTAAAGGGAAATGTATTCAGAAAAAAAAAACATTGAGCAGAAAGCAGAATCAAACCATTTAACCCAGAAAACACGAGTAGTCATTGGTGATATTCAAACCCCTAGGAATTAAACTATTAAATTTAAAAATCCAATATGTCTCTTTCCTCCTGAGTTCCCTTGTTGCAGTCTCTGATGCTCTCTGTTCCGTTTTATATAAGATTGTAACTTTTATATCCATTTCATTATGAGCCTTCTCTAAATAGTGTTGCACCAAAAGTGCCTCCAGGACTTTATTCTTTATTCACGACTGACGCTCATACAGACGAACCTTTAAGGAGTGGGGGTAGTGCTTCCCACATATAATAAACCACATGGGCACTTTAAGAGGTACACGACATACTCCATATTGCAATTCATAAATGTTTGTGGTGTCCTAACATTTAATTCCTGTAAATCTCTTTCATTCATAAGTAATAGACATTTCCTACACCTACCACACATATGTAAACCCTTAGGGAGTTGCGGGTATAGGCTGTCCCTCTTAGGATGCATATCTGAGTGTATAATCATGTCCCTGACATTTCACGTTCTTCTATAAGCTATTAAGGGAGGTTCTTGGCATCCCGGAATCTCACTAATTAATGGCCAATATTTTAAAATTACATGCCGGATCTGGGTTTTTTTAATGCTATAATCCAAAACACATACAGTATGTTTTGTTTTATTGCGTGTCTTGGCCCGCAGTAGCTCCTGTCTGTTGAAATTATTATCCTGTCTGTTGGTATTACCTATTCATCGTCTGGCACTCTCTAAGCCCTAATAGAGCTAACTTCTCTCCCCAAGCCCTAAGCCATGCAGCTCCCAAGCACCATCATTGCTGAAACCAGTTGGGTGTCTCCTATTTAATGTCTATTCTTAGGGTCAAACTTGAATTTGACTCTCATGCCTTCTGCTGACTGGCTTAGAATGACAGTTTAGGATGATGGGTGTTTGAAGTTTTCCAGATGTCTTCTATGGTTTTTTAAAAAAAAATACTCTTTATAGAAGAGCCGGAGTCCCGCGAGCCATCATCAAATTCTGTTGAGAAAGAAGCTGAGGCTGATCTAGCCAACCACAGACCCAGTGAGGAGCAGAGGAAGAGTGAGAGCAAAAGGGGCAAGAAATTCTCACGCCTCTCTTGCCTTCGCCGCCGCCGCCATGCCCAGAAGGTGGACGAGAGCGACTTGAGCGAGGGCTTTGACTCCGATTCCAGCCCTGGTTCCACCAAGGGCAGTGACGGCTCTGAGACAGGCTCAGAGAAGAGTGACGAAGAGGCTGAAGCAGCTTTTGACATGGAGACGGACTCTGACATGAACAGCCAGGAGTCCCGCTCAGACTTGGAGGATATAGAGGATGAGCCGGATGCAGACGGGGGAGGCCCAGCCAGGAGCATGAGGAATGGAGACAGGGAGCCCTTGGGCTCTGTGGAAAGTGAAGGCAGGCCGGTGGACTCCAAAAGCCCTGGCATTCCCAAGACCGAGCCCCTGGAGCCTGTGGCCAATGGGCCGGGCTCGCTGGGCACCAGTGACGCTAGCATAGCCAGCAACCTGCAAGCCATGTCCACACAGCTCTTCCAGACCAAGCGCTGCTTCCGACTGGCCCCCACTTTCAGCAACGTCCTCCTCAAGCCCAGCTGTGGACCACCTTCCCAGAAAGAGGCAGTGGACAGCAAGCCTTGCATCAATGGGGACATCGAGAGGCCTAGCATGGCTGAGCAAGGTAAGAGAACAGTGGATGGGCTGGGTTGAAAAAGAGGTTTCTTGCTGGCACGTACAGAGTGCTTACAAAAGGCATTTCCAGTTGGTCGTCTTTGGGCTGGATCTATGGGGCGTGGCGGGGGGGGAGAGAGAGAGAGAGGAGGTGGGTTAGATGAGGCATCCTGCATGCATTTCCCCCTCCCTCCTTGCTTTCTGCTGTCTCCTGCTTTTCTTCATCAAAGGGGCCCTCTTGACAAACTGATCGCTGATTCTGAGGAGTGTGTGTGTGTGTGAATATGTACATGCACACACAAAAATGTTTGTTATTTATTTATGATGAGTCCTTTCCTAGCGTGTGTGATTTTGTCTTTAAAGAAATGACTATTCATGGCACTTTATGCAACTGTGTGTGAATTGCTGATGCATTTATGTATTTACTTCATAAAATAGAGAAGGGATGGATGTTGTTAAGCTGCTTTGGTTACCCAGTGGGGAGAAAACAAGGGTATGAATGAAGTAAATAAATTTGTTATCCATTCCCATATGGGGACCCAGATCAGCTTATATTTTCCTCTCTTCTTCCATTTTATTCTCACAACAACTCTGTGGAGTAGTTTAGACCGAGTGTGTGTGACGGGCAGAAGGTCACCCAGCAAGCTTCCATGGCAGAGCGGGGATTTGAAACTGGGTCTTCCAAATCATAGTCTGACACTCTAATCTCACTCGTTCAAGCATCTGAATCTAACGGAACAGCCAGGCTTGCTAAATTTTGTAGATGTGAGTCTTGTTTGGAACAACAGGGAGTTGATAGTTGTTACAAGACCCTTGAGCAAAATGCCAGCAAGTTGTTAGATGTTTTGTCAGAAAGTGAAGAGGGTTTTAAAATTTATTTAAAATGCCCTTGGTATGGTAGGGCTGGGAAAAATCCTGCAATAGACCTGATGTTCTTCTTGCAATAGACCTGATGCTCTTCTGGCTTTTACTTTGCCTGAACATCTTTAACAAATCACCAGCCCTCTCTGCTGTGGCACAGCCAAGAGGGAAAAGAAATGCATTTGGCTAACCTCATCCCCTCACACTCTGCAGATGACCAAGAGGCAAATGGGCCAAGACGAGGCAGTTCTAAAGTATGGGGTGGAATGCGTTGCAGGTGGCATCAGGAAAGTCTACTCACAAGGGAGGCAGGAGCATTTCCTTCTCTGGAGATTTTCAGACTAGGCCACCATCTTCTGGGGATGCTTTTGGGCATGTGCTATTTGCCAGCAAGCTTAGCTCTGAGGTGCGTGTGTAGGGATTGCCCTGTTCTCTCTAGGTTAATGGTTCTCAACCTTTTTGGTATGGTGACCCACAAGTCCAGATTTACTTCTTCTGGTGACCCATCCAAGGCTGACCCAAGAGATTGAGAAGGTACTTGGTGTGTGGGGGGGGGGTGCATTGTGGAGTTGTGGCAGATGTCAGCAAAGCAGAGGGTGGCAAGGGGCCCAGTGCAGTACATCTCTCCTAGCAGGTAGAGTGCAGTGAGGCGCTGCAGGGGGCTGGGCAAGAGGTTGGGCTGCTGAAAGAGCAGCACCAAGACAGAGCCTATGCATGCACATACCACTTGCATCTCACTTTCCATGCACTGTAGAACTCATGCCCACTATCCAAACTTTTCCCAATTCTTCCAGCTAATATCATAAAGTTACTAGATGTCAGACAGATTTTTGCCCCTCATTGTTGCATAGGGCAAGGTGAGAATGTGAGAAGCTGGAAAGGAAAAAGAGAAAGACGCAAAGGGCAGGAGACACTGTTAGAGATGGTTGGTCTGTGACCTGCTTTCAGAGGCTTCACAACCTACTTTTGGGTCCCGAACCACAGGTTGGGAAACACTGCTCTAGGTAACTCCAGTGAGCCAATGTTGGGGTAGTGGTTGACAGACTAGCCTCAGGAAGGCCAGAGTTCAAATCCTCACTGTGTCTTGAATGTCATTATGAATGACCTTGGCCTTAAGAGGCATTTACTGGCCTAGCCTAGATCCAGAGGGTGGCTGCGAGGATAAGACGAAAGGTGTATCTTGTCCTGAGCTTGTTGGAAAGGTGTATCTTGTCCTGAGCTTTATGTCATAAAATATAAAACTTGGTAATAACTGCCAGGAAGTGCTTCAGGTATAGAACACGTTCACCTTGTATTGCATCCAAGTATGTATATTAGGTGTGGCTAAAAAAATAACCACGAGAGAGCATGGAATCCGTTTCCTACAATCTGCAGGCATGCTTAGTATGGGGCCACTGGAAGGGTACTTTCAGGAACAGTGTACAGTCCATAGTCTGCCAGTTGTTCATCACTGCTTTAGGCCGAGGGTCCCCAACTTTTTTGAGCTTGTGGGCATCTTTGGAATTTTGAGAGAGGATGGTGAGCACCACCCAAAAGGGCTGCTTCAGGAGGCAGGACCAAGCTGAGTAACCTCCCTCCTCACAGCTGGGGAAAAGGAAATCCCAAAGGGGGAATGAAACCACACGCTGAATAAGGAAAACCCAGGTGTTTACCAGTCATCCTTTTATTTGAAAAAGGACAGCCAGTAACAAGCCCAGGGTTACAGTGGCCTCACCCACTTTCTGAAAAGCTCTGCAGGGCCCGAGAGTAGTACTGGAGGGTGTTGGGAGCCCTGCTCTAGCTGGTAGCAGGGTTCCCAACACAGCCTTCTGAAGTGATCATTGTCTCTAAACTCAAAGTAGTTGTTGGTGAAGTCTTTGTTATGAAAGCCAAGAGATCCCTTTCCACTCTTTCCTTCGGTAGCCACATTTCTTTATTAGTGACTGTGGGCAAAAACAAATCTGCGTCACCTTGATTAAAGTGGCCTGATTAAAGTTTGGTAGGGTTTCTGCGGGCCAGATAAAATTGCTGAGCAGGGCCAAGTGATGCCTCTTGGTCACAGCAGAGCTGTACATTTTGTTCTTTTCTGTTCTTTTACTTTGTGCAAGAAAGGGGCGGTTCGTTGCACACCTCCTGTAAGTTTCCTGCTTTGATGCCCTCTTTGTCTCGTGGCTCCAGATGATGCTTCAGAGTCAGAAGAAAGTGTTGCCAGTAGCAAATCCTGCAAGAACGAGCGTTCCCTCCAGGAGAAGCTGGAGATCATAACCAACGAGGGGCTGCTGCCGACTGTCAAGGTGTTCCTAGACTGGCTGAGAACAAACACTGACCTTATCATCATGTGTGCACAGGTGTGTGTGCGCACTCACGCACACGCATGTGCGTACCAGCTTGGGACAGGGGGATGAATTCCGTGAGCTCATATTCTGTCAAAAGAATCCAAACTGAGTTTAGTACACACCAGAATCCAGGTTGGATGGTAAAATATGCTCACGTTTGCCTTTTAAATCTCAGATTTGGGTGTTTTGAACTCTGCTAGAATTGTGGGGGTTCATTCTGCAGCGGTGATGTGCTAAGAGGTAGATGTAATGGAGAGGTATTACACGTTTGTAGTCAGTGTGGTAAATGTGGGTATTTCAGTTTGCAGCGGAGCAAGATTGTGGCCTGCAAGCAATAGGCAGGTCTGCACTCACCCGGAGCACAGATATTTTTCCCCACTTGGATCCCAGTACAGATGACAACCCACATCATCATAGAAAAAAAATAATTTACAACATTTCTACTCTACCTTTCTCCCCTAACTGTCCAAACCTTCCATAAAAAAAGATTTCTTCCCAGTTTTTAGATTTGGATTGGCCCATAATGTTAATTTGACACGCGAAAATGGGTCAGATTGATATTATCGTGACAGTAGATCCAGAGGAGTTAGCTGTGTTAGTTGTAGTAGCAAAATTGAAAAGAGTCCGGTAGCACCTTTAAGACTAACCAACTTTACTGTAGCATAAGCTTTCGAGAATCACAGTTCTCTTCACATCTGACGAAGAGAACTGTGATTCTCGAAAGTTTATGCTACATCAAAGTTGGTTAGTCTTAAAGGTGCTACTGGACACTTTTCGATTATCATGACATTGTGTGCCATAATTCTCTAACTGCAGAAATTGTAGGAAGAACAGGATCCACTTTAGACCCTATAAATGGACCCTAATGCATTTCATTTAAAGAGGGGCATCAGACAAGAAGCCTTCAGAGGAGCCCAAAATGGTTGAGAGGAGTAATCCCAGTAATTAGTACAAGTTAACAAATAAGCCTGATGATATAAACCACGATCAGGAAAACCAAATTTTCCTTCATTAAATGGGAATTGTATCCTCTTTAAAGAAATCTGACATGGTAAGGAACCCCACATAAATCTCCAAAATAAAGTATTTTACGAATGTATCTGCAAGGTGTACGAAAAGGAATCACAACCAAAGCATATATGATAGGAGGCTTTTATGTTCATTTTGAGTGTATTTACTTTACCCCACGAAGGCAGGCTTACGTTGCCCATCTGTCCAAATCCAAAGATATATCAGCAGTCAGCTGGTTGAAACTCAGCATAATCATGTGCCTAATATCTCTAGGAATCAATATTCCAAAATAAGTAATGTCGTTTAATTTAATTTATTACATTTATATTCCGCCCTCCCTGCTTCAGCGGGCTCAGCACTTCAGCACAACCCGAAATATTTATCCACAAATACTCTGTGTGGTATATTGTCTCCCAATAGCATCAACTCAGTTTTTGTCCAGCCAGACAAATCACCAAAAGTATTGATCACATCCCATAATACAGGAATGGAAGACTGAGGTTCTGAGATAAACAGTAAAAGATCATCTACATAAAAAATAATTTTAAATTCAAAAGAGTTACATACAAAGCTATGAATATTATTTTGTCTAATGGCGCAAGCCATCTTGCAATTTTGATTTTTTTTTTTTTTAAAAAAAACCCTATGTTTACCTCCCTTGCTACTCAAGTCGGTAGAAGTGAAGCTCAAATTACATGCATTGGGGCCAGGCTTGTGCTTGAAGTACAGGTCAAGTTCAGCCATGTCTTGAAGCTGTGGTGAGAGATAAAAGGTGCGTGGCGGGAGAGTGCCAAAGGAATGCTGAACTCTCCTCCCTCTTGCCATTTCTCTTCCACAGGCCTTCCCTGAACTGGGTCTCATAGTTGGCATCATAGCCTGGGTGGTGGTGGAATGGGCTTCAAGAGCCAGGGTTGCTTTCAGCGCTCCCTAATTACATGGTCCTCTGGCACTTCCGATAAAGCTTGCAGTTGAGTCTGCAACATTCTGCGTTAGATGTATCTGGGGCAAGCGTCTCCGAAGGCCCTGTCCAATTGCTGTTGCTTGAAATCATCCCACTTCCTTCTTGCAAACCCTGTGAGAAAGAGTTAGGCTGAGAAATAACAGTTTACAAAAACTTCATGATTGAATAAAAATTTACATCTGGATTGAGTCCAAGGTCCTAATAATTGGTTTTTCATACTTATTTTTCAATTTTTAAAATTCTCCTAGAGCTCTCAAAGTTTGTGGAACAGACTTTCTGTCCTTCTAAACCTACTTCCTTCAGCTGGAGACTTGCAAGACTCGGGTAATGTTATGAAATCTTTTAATTATTGCTGCTCCCTCCCATTGACCCTTCCTGTTTTGTTCAAATATCACTGTCCTGAGTTTGGCGTGGGGCCCTACTCTTACACCTAGTTCTGCAATTGTTACATTGGGGTGTGTGGGGGGGGGTGGCACTGAGTCCTGTGATACTTGCTCCTAACAGCCTCCCCCCTCCCCCAATCTTAGCAGCTTTCCAGAATTGGCCATTCTTAAGGGCTTGGAGGTTTTGGAACCATTGCTTCTTATGGCTTCTGCCACTGAAGCACAATCATGGGAATTCTCAGTGTTGGGTCTCTTAGCTACTACTGTGTTAATGCTTTAGTTCCATCAATGGGCTAGTCACTGTGTGAAACATGAGGGATGCAGCTCTTTCCTGGGGCATTCAGAGTTTCTCCATCCAACAGCCTTTGTTCCTTAAGGCTGCAAGACTTGATTTGTATCTAATGAGGGTGGGGAAGGGTTGTTGAAAATGGAGCTGTCCAAAAGATTATGACACTTCTTAAAAGGCTCCTCTAAACAGACCTCTTTCCACTGTACTCCATTTTAACTGATAGTCCAGTCCTTCCTTCCTTTCCCTCTTCCTTGATGTGCTGCATACGTTATGGCTACCCTCTCTTGGGGGCCAGCAGCTCAAGCCGACGAGTAAGCCTGACCTGGAAACTTTATAGAGGTTGTGCAGGACTGTCTTTGGCCTGTCGCTTACTTGGCTTCTGCTGCTAGAGTGTTGTGTATCCTGAATGTCAGTAAAAACAGAAAATTGTCTTCACTGGTGACTCGCATTTTCATTTCATTTGCTTCCATGGCAGAGCAGGGATTGGAACCTGGGTCTCCCAGATCCTAGTCTGACACTCCAGCCACCACGCTACTCTTGCTCTTACAGTCTCTCTGCTGGGCATGTGTGTCACTTGGTCCCCTTAGCATGTTTATGCTGGAAGCCCTCTTTCTGCATTAGAAAAGGAGGGCCATGAGTGTCTGTGTCTCTAGTCTTTATTCTGTTTCTATAGTAAGTAAGTTGTTTTGTTCTGTCCTCCTTCAGGGCTGGCCTTCTGCAATGAAGTGAAGAACATGTTGCCGGGGAGTGAACTTCCAGACCTGAGTGCCTGCTTGCTCCTTCCGGAAGACGTGGCCCTCCGTAACCTTCCCCCGTTGAAGAATGCACACAAGAGGTTTAATTTCGAGCAGGACAGACCTGCGCTTTCAGAAGTGGAGGAGGTGAGAGCCTGGCTTTCGATAGTTTCAAAACTAAACATCACTGTTTTTGGAAGGTGGTGAATGTGGGAGGCCATAAAGCCTTTGTTCGGCTACGTAAAATATGGTAAGTGAGGATAAAGAAGTCTTGGCTTGAGCTAATATCCATAATAAAGCTGGGTATTTCATACCAAGCCTTTCCTTGGTGTTCAGAGCACTTCATGTGCTGCAACTCAATCGTAATGCTGCAAAGTGGGCGAGTATCATCACTCACATATTGCAGGTAGGTGGGGCTGAGGCAAAGGAATCCTAATGGAGAATCTGATGTGCTTGAGCAAGCCAAAGAGAGCAGCTGGAGTTCACAGATGGCCACTGGCTTAGATGTCTTGAAAAAGAGTCTCGACAGAGGCATGAAGGAGGCAGGTCTATCAGTGATGACTAGCCCCAGTGACTACAAGGGACCTCTGAATGCCAGTTGCTGTGGGGCCTAGCATGTGGGCTTCCCAGAAGCATCTGGCTGGTTGCTGAATGAGGGAAACGGATGCTGGAGTAGATCAGCCATTGGTCTGATTCAGTAGAGTGGTTCTTGTGTTCATCTGTTGTGTCAGGCTCTGTTCTGCAACTGGCCTCCCTGCCTAAAGACATCTCCCCTTTCCCTCTCAGTCTGTGGTTCGTATATGCTGCATCCGGAGCTTTGGCCACTTCATCACCCACCTGCAAGGCAGCATTCTGCAGTTCAACTCGGAAGTCGGGATCTTCATCAGCATTGCACAGTCTGAGCAGGACAATTTGCTGCAGCAGGCCCAGGCCCAATTCCGCATGGTGAGCTTTTGTGGGGGGGGGGAGGGGGGGAGGAGGAATTTGAGGCAGAACTAACACTCCCCTGTCACTGGACCAAGTAGAGCTCCTTCGCAGTATACTTTTTAACTAGGGATTGCATCATAGAATATAGCATGTGCACAAAATTCTGCACCTAAGAACCTCACAGTTCTTCCTTCTAAAATACAAAAAGAGTCCAGTAGCACCTTTAAGACTAACCAACTTTATTGTAGCATAAGCTTTCAAGAATGCTACAATAAAGTTGGTTAGTCTTAAAGGTGCTACTGGACTTTTTTTGATTTTGCTACTACAGACTAACACGGCTAACTCCTCTGGATCTATGACTTCTAAAATGCATAATCCTGTTGAAAGGAAAAAAGCATGCTTGAACTGATGTGCCCATGTGCTGCAGCTGGGATCTCTCGTAGAAGAGGCGTTCTGTACTGTGTGTGAGAGAGAACTGTTTGTAAGCACTTGCATTAACTTCAAAATCTTCTGTCTAAATCAGAAAAGTACACGTATATTTTTTAAAAAGTGTTGCAGCCTTATCTATTGTGTTGGATCCCGTGTCGTGAAAAGCACAGCTATTAGCAGAATTGATCCGTGAGATCCAATCCATTAATTCCAGTGATGGTTGACCAAATGATATGCACAAAAAAACAATTGACTTCCACAAGGAGCCTTCACTCTGTGTTTCAATAGGGGTGGTGTGGGGGTGGGGGGTAAGGGGGTCTGTATATGCACCAAGGAAGTTACACGTTCTTGGGCTTAGGTTCCTGCTGGGGATAAGGTCTTGGGGACTGAAGCAAAGACTTCCTGGAAAGGGTCAGTTTTATGAAATGTACAAAAGGGAGATATTGTGAGTGTCTTGGAAGGGAGCGGGAATGCTTGTGCTGGAGGAAAATGCTGTCATTAGTAGAATGGAGCTACAGGATCCAGCCCGCTCACTGTGAAGTGCTCTTTCTAACCTGCTGCTAGGGTGGGCCACCAAGAAAACCCCTGGGGCCAAGAGCAGGTCTGTTCCTCCCTTCTTGGACAGTGCAACTTCAAAAGTTCCAATTAGTAATTCTTTTTTGTTTCTAATTGGTGTCCGCTACATCTAAATCACAGTTGTTTGTGTGCATGTGAGAGGGTCTGCTCTTAAAACATAAGCTGCCTTTTACGTATATAAGAAAAAGCGGAGGATAAACTTTATGGTTTGCTGCTGCCATCATGTAACATTTAAGACACATGGAATGGTGTGAGTTTAAACTGATTTGACTTGGAGTTTCCTTTTGCTGGTAGGCTGCGGAGGAAGCACGCCGGAACAGGCTCATGAGAGACATGGCTCAGCTTCGGCTGCAGGTATGACAGGGGTGCGGATGGAGTGTGTGGAAAGAATAGCAGCATTAAATCCCTAGAGGGAGGTGTGGGAAGTGGTGATTGTATCCGGTATGAATGGCATTTAGTTGAATGAAGGCCATGGTGGTAGGGGCATCCTCTGAGCAGGAAAGAGAGCAACTGCCATAGCTAGTCAGGACATGGAGCTGACTGTGCCAAGCTCTTCGTTTTAAGACCCATGCTGGCCCAGACAAGGCCCTTCTCCAAGAAAAAAGGACCGTACTTCAGTGGTGGAGCATCTGTTGTTTTTATGCGAGAAGTCTTGGCATCTCCCGTTAAGATATTTGGGGCTGGGAGTGATCTTTGCCTGCAGTTCTGGGATAGGCAGTACTGAGTTGGAGAAGACCAGCAGTCTGACTGGCTTCATATGAAATGCATTCCTCTCCACGCACCTGGTGCCTTCTCTCCCTTCCACCTAAGAGGTTTTCTGCATTTGAGATAGCTCTCTGGATTTTGGGGATAGTTGCTGGAAAATTCCTCCCTAAAGTTGTGTGCTTCCTTCTCTTTTCCAGCTGGAGGTGTCACAGTTAGAAGGAAGTCTCCAGCAGCCCAAAGCACAGTGTGTCATGTCCCCCTACCTAGTCCCTGACACCCAGGCGCTCTGCCAACACCTCTGCACCATCAGGCAGCTGGCCGCCAGCGGGAGATTCATTGTCATCATCCCACGCACAGGTATTTAAGAATCATAATGCCTTAACAGTAATATAGTGCATTCCAGAATATTACCTTATTATAACTTTACAACAACCCTGTCAGGTGAGTTAATTATTCCTGTGTTTGGTGGGGGGGGGCGGGCGGGATGTTTCTGAAAAAACAGCTTTCTTAAGGCTACCTAGTAAATTCAGGGTGAAATGAAATTTGAACCAAGGTACAACAGGTATATACATATTTAGAAAATAGCTGTAGCATCTTTTGGGGGCCACAGCAAATGGTAAGGACTCTTGCCTTTGTTTCCTAATTAGTAATTGATGGCTTGGATTTCCTGAAGAAAGAGAATGCAGGAGCTCGCGACAGTATCCGATACTTGGAGGCAGAATTCAAAAAGGGAAACAGGTGCGTTGATCATCCATCCCTGTGGATGTCAGTCCTTGCAAAATGGCATGCTTTGGTTTTGAAGCAGGACAAAGTAAGTTGTATAGCCCTTGTGCCTTCAAGGACTCCCTTCAGGTTTCGCATTGCAGTCTGTGGTGTACTAGCTGGTATTCAAACCTGAAACCGATAAATGAATCCATTTTCATTCCCATACTTTGATGTTACTGTAAAGCAATTATAATGCCAAATAAGATACTTAAACCACCTCACTTGGGCCCTCCTGCCCCAAAGCAAGGCCATGTTCCCTGGAGAAATATCAGTGCAAAGACAATAGACGAAATGGGAGAGGTTGCTCATGCCATGCGTTCGGTTGGTAAGATTTTATATTTCAAGTGATGGCTGTGCGAAAGGACAGCATGCCCCACTCAGATTTGTGCAGGTGTGTAGACCTCTGGGATGGGCACTCCTGCCCTTGTTTGAGGGGCTTGCTTGAGTGAGCTTCCCAAGAATTCTTGAGTCTTAAAAGTTGCTCGTGCAACCCTAAAAGAAAGGTGTAAGAAGTTCATATATGCCTGTGTGATGCTCTTCACCATCCTTGCAGGGCCGAATGTCATCTTCCTCTTCTTGGGAAAAAAGATTGCGATACGACTGTGAGGAATGAGTTCCATAATTCAACATTTGAATTATGGGGTAGGGCAGTGTTTAGGATTTACCTAGCGTTTAAGCACTTCACGTGCACCATTATACTAATCCTTACAAGAGCCGTGTAAGGTAGAACAGTATTATTCCTTCATTGTAGAGGGATGGGGAGAACAACTGAGACTGAGGTGAGATTTGATCTGGTGGTGATAGTTCGTTCTCTGTGCTGCTTTGCTGCTCTTTGCTGCTGCGCCAGATCAGCTCATTCCATTGTCAAAGCTTATTCAAAAATAAGTCCCAGAATCACTTGGCTATATTGGAAAATCTTTATCTCCTTCTAAATATGGAGGGTGGTAACCTAGGTTTTTGGAGTAAACCAACATACATAGATTCTTCCGGCTCTTGCAAATTTAGGCAAGTACTGCTGAAGGGTTTGGATGTTCGTTGCTTCCTGGGATCAGCAATTCTGACTTTTCTGTCTTCAGGTACATTCGCTGCCAGAAAGAAGCTGGGAAGAGCTTTGAGAGGCATAAATTGAAGAGGCAGGATTTAGATGCTTGGTAAGGTTGCTGCTAAATGTCTTATTAAAGGAAATTATGCAAACTAGGTTAATATCAATCTTTTTGAGCTACTGGGAACAGCAATGAGCAACGTCGGGCTCTCAGACCCCTCCCCCCCCCATGGAATTCCTGTTCTGAATTATTTCAGTAGCATTATTGTGATGCCATTGCAAACCCTTTTTTGTGGCTGTAAGGATTAGAAAGATAGTCTTTAATGGGGGGGGGGCACCAGAAAGCTGACTGAAAAGATTGTGAGCTCTGTGGCTGAAACCATATTTACGGGTTTTCTGTGCTTGTACAGAGTTGTGGGAAGCCATCAGCAAGGCTGGCGTGCTGAAAATTATTCTTGAGAGAGGCCTCTGATCTCTATTTTGAAAACTGGCAATTCCGTAACCTCCTTATGTAGTCCAGAATGTTCTTTGGAGTTAATTGTCTGTGTCCCCCCCTTGTCCTGTCCTCAGTATGGGTTGGGGGGTGACTTGTTACTCCTCCTCTTTCTGATGTTTTCTAAACGTTCCAAAGCAGCTATTGTGTAGAGCTCCTAGTGCCAGACCATCAGTCCATCTAACCTAGTACTGTCAGTTCTGGTGGTTACTGTCCAGATCTCTGGCCAGAGGTGTTTCCCACCATCTGTGACCCAAAATCTTTTAAGTGGTGATGCCAGGGATTGAACATGAGATCCTCTCATGCAGAGTATGCACTGTATTACTGAGCCCCTGGCTGTTCACATGGCTCCTAATGAGGCCTACATGGACTCTGTGCCTTGCAGCATGGCACAGAATCTCGGGTTTCCCCAGAGAGGGTTTTGCATGTAGAAAGAATTCCTTGAACGCAGAGATTGGGGGGGAATGTTGCACTAGTTGAACTCTATATAGAGCTTTGTCCTGATTTCATTCTAGCTTATTATCCTTGTATTGTGTTGAGCCCAACCCTTGCCTCGTTTGGAAAGCAAAATTCCAATCATATTCTCATGGATGGTTAAATGAAACTTCCATCAGAGGCAATTGCTAGGGGATTGTCAGAAGGGAGGGCCACTGGCTCCATGTCCTGCTTGTGGGTTTCCTGGGAACATCTGCCTGGCCGCTATTAGAAACAGGGTGCTACATTAGATAGACTTTTTTATTTTTGCACGGTCAGGAGGGCTGATCTTCCTTCTCCAGCGGATGTTTTCAAGTTGCCAGAATCCTTTCCTGGCTGTGTTTGTAGATGCCGAGCATTGCTGCAAATGGGAATGGTTTGCTTACCAAGACAAATGGTGGTGATTTGATGCATGCCTTCCTGCTTTTTCTTCCTTCTCCGTTATGAATTCAGGAACCTTTATAAAATACTGGACAGCTGCAAACAGCTGACAACATCACAAGGGAGCAGCGAAGATGACACCACCGGAATGGTGACCATCATCACAGGCTTCCAAGTGGACGACCTGAGCAAACTTTCTGCACCCATGCAGGTGGGCAAGCTCCAAAAACCAAGCCACTTGGGGGTTTTGACGAGAGTGGATCACTAACTCCCTCTCTCCTTCTTTTACTTAATGAATGGCTTGTATTTGTTAAGCACAGGGCTTTTTTTTTTGAACCAGAATGCCCCAGAACGGCATTCCAGCAGCTCTTTAAAATACCTACATGACTGGTGTCACGTGAGTTTTTTAAAAATGGCCTATTTTGGCCATTTTGGGCCTGGATTGGCAGCGGCCTGATCCAGGCCGTTTCGGTCCCAATCTGGCCCGTTTTGGCCATTTGGGGCCCATTTAGGACCCAAAATGGCCCGGATCCAGGCCAAAATGGCCAGGATTGGGCTGGTGCTGGGCAGGGGAAGGTTTGGCCCCAATCCGTGCCATTTTGGGCCCTTTTAGGGTGCAATTTGGGCCCCAAATGGCCCAGATCCGGCCACTGCCAGGTGGGGGAGTGTTCCCCCGCGGCCTCCCACAGCACAGCAGCCTGTTCTGGGCTGAATCCCCCCTGCCCAGGGAGCACAGGAGCGTTCCTGGGGCGGCGATGCCTGCGTGATAACATTACGTCCTGGAAGTGACATCATCATGCAGTCCCGGGAGGCGCGCCACCTCCTCCCAGGAGTTGCCCTGGGTGAGAGTTCCCCCACCTCTTTCCCCAGAAAAAAAGCCCTGGTTAAGCATATATCCTACTTATTGTCCATAAGGTCCTCAAAGCAGCTTAAAGGTTCTTCTCTGCCTCCATGTTCCATTGTTGGCTTCAGAATGGCAGTGGCTTAGATAGGGTGAACTCTTACCCTCCTTAAGTATCTGCAAGGTCCTGGGAGCCAAGCAGGGAGGAGCTAGGTGCTGTTATTTCTTGGGCTTTGGGAATGGGATGCTTAAAAAGGGAGGATGAGACTGTTGGGGCTGCTAGCACTACAAGACCTTTTGGAACCGTAAACCAGTTAAAAATCGTAGAAATGGTAGACAGGTTAGAATGTTTTACTGTAAACATAAGTCCTTAGCGCATAACAGTCTTTGGAGGCAGTGGCTTCGGGGAGGTACTCGAACCCTTTTACACTACCTTCTTTTCTCCAGTGGTGAGCAAATTAACTCACAATTACATTGCTCAAAGGAAATTCTTTCATTCCCTTGTACAAAAACACACCAGAACAAAAACTGGCTTCAAAAATGAGCAGCATGCCTTTAGCTTCACAAATTAGACTTGGCTCCAGATTGATTGGTCAGCTAAAGCTTTTTAAGGAGATTGACTGACTTTAAAGCTTGCATTCCTTAACAGTACCTTTTTTTTTTTAACCCTGCATGGAGGAAAACCTGCCACTGCGGCACCGTTAGCATTATTTGATGGGAGCTTCCCTCTGCTCAGTTCAGAATGGATTCTGCATTAAGCTTTCTGGTTGGAAGCTCATGGGGTTATGGCTTGTTATATTGGCTGATGGTGCTGAGTGTGTGCTCCAAACCTCCTAGGAATTGGAGGGAAGGAGTTGCTGTTTGCAAAGACAAGGATATTTATTACCTTGGAAGGCTTTTGAAAATGTTTTCTTTGTTGCTGAAGAATGGAAAAAAATACTATACACAGACAGAAAAATGGTTTCTTCCAAAGAACAATCTCTGCACTAGAGCAAAGTAGCATTCCTGGGACCACTATTGGGCTCCACTAAACTATGAATTTTACAGTTTTGAACACTATATATTAAACCTCGCTTATTTTATTTTTAATACAAATGCCTTTAATGTGCATGCTTAGTGTGTCAGACCGGCATCTGGGAGGCCCAGATTCAAATTCCCATTCTGCCATGGAATCTTTCTGGGTGACTTTGAGCCCGTTACTTCATCAGCCTAACCTACCTCATAGGCTTGTTGTGAAAATAAAGATGAGGCGGGAAGAGCCCTGTTGTAAGCTTCTTTGGGCTCTCATTGGAGAGAAAATGGTTATAAATAACAACAACAACAACATTCGATTTATATACCGCCCTTCAGGACAACTTAATGCCCACTCAGAGTGGTTTACAAAGTATGTTATTATTATCCCCACAACAAAACACCCTGTGAGGTGGGTGGGGCTGAGAGAGCTCCTAGAAGCTGTGACTGACCCATGGTCACCCAGCTGGCTTCAAACGGAGGAGTGGGGAATCAAACCCGGCTCTCCAGATTAGAGTCCCGCGCTCTTAACCACTACACCAACCTGGCTCTCTAAAATTTAACTTTTTGTATCAGATAATGATAACTTTGACAACACGGTGTTTTTTGCTCCTTCCTTCTTTCATAAGAGTTTGATTACTTTGAGCTCCTTTTGGCTTCTCACCTTGCTTCACAGTGCCTCACTTACTTGCCTTTCGGGTGGTGAGGGAGCAGGTGGCAAAGGCAGTTGACTTGTGTGAGCAACTCCTAGATTTCAACTGCAGCAGCTTTTGCAGTTTGAACGTTTGCCCTTTCCAGAGATTACGGAAGTCGCCATGGCAGCTGTCTGCGTACTTCCAGTTCGCAGAAGAAACCCGTGAGCAAACGAAATTAGCTGAAATTTACACTGGAGAATTACTGTTGATTGGAAAGCCAGAAAAATGTGGGGTTTGGCTCAGCAAAAACTAAACCTCCGAAATTATATTGTGGGTTCCGTTTGGTTTTTAAGTCATCTAGGTAAAGGTTGGCTAAGAGGCAAGCAGGAAAAGGTGGTCAGGGCTGTCAGTGAAGCAGATGCATTTTGAAGAAACGACTGAAACCACTGGTTCCTTGTCTGTTTTATGTATTCAGATAATTATACCCTACTTGTGTCCTTATGGCTTACAACCTTGTTTTTCCTCCTCTATTTTATCCGTGCATCAGCAACCTTGTGAAGTAGGTCCCATTTGGCGAAGAGAGTGACGGGCCTAGGGTCACCCCGTGAGTTTCCATGGTAGAGTGCTAATTCAAGCCTGGGTCTCCCATACACCCTAGCCATTATGCAGTGCTAGTTTGATGAGACAAAAAACTATCAGGTTAGGAGACTAAGTAGAGCAAGGGTCCCCAATCTTTAAGAGCCCTCCGGCACATTTGGAATTTAGGAGGGTGCCACCAAAAAAAATGGCTTCCCCAAGAGACGGGACCAAACCAGAAATGGCTTCCGCAGGAGGCAGAGCCAAACAGAATACCTCCGCCTCACATTTACTGGGAAGAAGGAAAGCCTGAAGGGGGAATGGAGCCACTCACTGACTAAGGAAAGCCCAATCCTCCTGATCCTCCAGTGGAAAACCCTTTCATTTGAATGAGGGCAGCCAGCAATAAGCCCCATCATTAGGGGTCTGCGGTTCGGGAATCTGATTCTGAAAAAATTCCCGAATTGGACCCGATCCATAAAGATTAGGGATTTCCGAATCAGGCCAGAAATCCCAACTCAGAACTTTCTGAAGCATTTGTAACGCTTCGGGGCTGAGTTTAAAGGGCCCAGCTGCTGCTTGTAAACCCGAAGCGTGAAACCCGAATCTTTTCGGGCTGCACATCCCTACCTGCCATACAATGGCCCCACCCACTTTCTGAAAAGCTTGCTGGGTGCCATGGCGTCACATTGGGGAACTGTGAAGTAGAGGGTCCATGTTTTTTAGAAGATGGAAAACATTGGCAGGTGGGTCATTCTCATTTTAAACAGCTGCCTACTTAAATGGGTAGGCAATACATTTCGAAGGCAAAACTTATGCTCCTGTTATATCACTGAATTTCATAAGTGGCCCCTGGAAATGGGGCCATGGAAGAGAGTCAAAAAGCAAGTCTCTTATTTTTGCTTACCACCTAGGGTGTGGGTGGGGGAGTAGTATCAAATTGGTGAATGGTGTCATCTCCTTGCTTTTCTTGTAAGATTCCCTAGGAAAAACTAGCTGGCTCCTGTTGGAAGACCTTCAGCTTACCCTTAGTCTAGCACCAGTTTGTGTCTGTGGGCATTAGAGTGATGGCAGAGGGGAGTACTTCTCTTGAGGTTCCAACTGCTTTGTTCTTTATTTCTCAGTCTGCGATCCAGGCAGCAGCCAGTGCCAGCGTTGAAGTGAAAAATGTTCTGGAATTCTTCAAGCAGTGGAAGGAAATGGGTTGAGGACACAGGAGCCGCTGGGTTGGTTGAAGCTTTGTCTCCCCGTCTTGGGACGCGCAGAGTTGGAACGAAAGAAGTCAAAATACAGGCGCTCTTTGGACACGAAGCCGCAGCAGCAGCAACAACCCATGAAAACGAGCAATCGGGGCGTGCGCACGAAACACAGGCGCGCGTGCACACCCCGCCATCACCTCCCCCTCTCACAGAACAGGTGGCGTCCGTGGTGGACAATGCAGCCGCTCTGAGAAGAGAGACGTATCTCGGCCGGATGGAGGAGAGACGGTCTCCTTTCTCCCAGCTGATGGAGACAAGCGAGGTTGGCAAATGGGAGGGGATCCATTCATCTCCACTAAGCCTGCTTGATTTCTCATCTTTGGAAATCCGCAGGCAGATTTTCTTGCCTGCGCATAAACAAAAGAGAGAATTTCACAATACCTGCCATCGCATCCATGCTGCGGAAACAGGAGGCTGAAAGAGCCCAGCGATCCTGAGAGAGGGGACCAGGATTTGCAGATGACTCTTGCGGGGAGAAACTGGTGATGGGGGAAGTGGACGTGTTCTTTTTTTTTTCCTCTCCCCCTGCTTTTAAAAAATTCCTGCCTTCTTGGTTTTTCTTCCCCTTTAAAAAGGGTTCTGGACTTTGCAATGTTTGAAAGATTTAAAAGTAACAAGGAAACCATGATAATTAAAAACAACAGCTATAAAAGGCTCTTTATATGGGAAGCTTTAGGAAGAAAATTTATTTATTTCCTTATTGGGGCTGAGGGAGGGAGAAGAGTGGGAAAAAACCAAAACCAAGTGACTTCTCCATTTGCCTCCCTTTCCGCGCCTTGCCTCTCTGTCCAAAATTCCTCGTGTTTCTTTTCTTTTCCTTGCTTTTCTCGTAAATCGTTGACCTGTTTTGTGAGTGGTGATGTAGATCTGGCTTGGGCTGCTTGGACAGGGAGTGCAGAGAACGCGCCTGGTACCCGTCTCCTCTCCTCTGAGGTTAAATGAAAATGTGCAGATGGTGCTGACGACCCTCCACTGCCCCTTCCATTCCCCCACTGGCTGTGAGCAGGTGACTTAGAACGTGGCTGGTGATCTACCAGTTTGGTTTGAGTTTCTTTGGAAGAACATGGAGGCGGTTTTGATCTGAAAAACCTCTCTCAGGCGGCAGGTTCCTACTGCCAGGAAAAGACAAGCGTGAAGCTCAGCCCTTCGGGAATGAGCTCTGGCGAGGAACAAAAGGAGCCTGTCAAATAAGATTTGGGAGGAAGGAACCCTGGTGGTGTCTGTCGCTGCCTGTGAACCTTTTGGGGCTTCCCTTCTGTGCCTGTTTCCTTAAGAGAGAGAAAAATCCAGGCATGGATGAATATTGCCCTGCAGTTAAGGGTCTGGAGTGGGATTCTCCACGTTAATTGGTCTACAGAGGAAATACCCACAAGCGAGTCTGGGTGTCCTTTCTCTATACAATCAGTATTCCTGGGGAGAGGGCACCAGTGGCAAGAAAAAGATGATACTGGCATGGCAAATCATTCCTTAAGAAAGCCAAAGCTTTTGCCCTCCCATCCAAAAGGCATCTTGGGGCCAAATATCATTTGTCCTACACGTTAAGCAAAAGTCGTCTTGCCTTTTCTCCCTCCAGCTTTCTATGATAGGAAGATGTGGAGAGAACTGTAATGCTGATGATCTCAGTTTCCACCAAGGAGATAACAAATTGGAATTGAAATGGGTAAAGGCCAAATTGCCCAGGGCAAACCAGGAGTACTACTTGGTTTTTAAAAAGTGCATTGTCTCTCCCTGTTTCAACATTCCCCACTTTCAGTTACTTTAGGAAGAGAACCAGGTAGAGTCTGCGCCTTTGCAGCACCGGGTGCCATCCAGTGGCACCATCTTGAACAACAGCTAAGCTTTCATTTTCCCTATGGTTTTGGCACTTGGCCCTGTGTTTCTTCTGTTGCTGTCCCTAATAGGCTTGCTTCCTTTGGGGTCAAAACTGGGGTTAAATCTTGCACCCTATTGTGGCATTTCCTGGTGTGCGGCCCCACTGTCCACATCTGACCCAAGAGACATTAAGAGCGAATTTGTTTACTGTTTCTGTTCTCTGCAGAGCTCGTGGCAAGATTTTGCTATAAACACAAAAGGGTTGGGCCCTGTGGGTCAATTCTGCTAGCAGTGCACCCTTCCCTTGACGCAAGCGGGGAAGAACGGCTCCTTGAGCCCAGGGGAAGGCGTTGCAGTTAGCAAGATGCATGGGATCCAACCCAGGGTTTTCACAGCTCAGTCACCTGGCCTCTCCTGTTTCAGCATTTATTCCTGCCTTGGTTAAAGCAGGAGGGAGAAGCCGTTCAAGGGTGGGATGGCAACTTGTGTGGCCTCCTTAGAGCAGCAAGAGGAGAGGAATGCCCTTCAGCGTGTCTAGAGAGCACAGGCCACAGAAACACAAAGCATGACAACAGCAACCATAAGTGTGATTAACAAATGATAAATGTAGTGAGGTTTGACCTCATTGAAAGAGACTTCCTGAAATTGCGTTCAGCTGAAGAGTTAACAAGGGTGTGCGTGCGTGCATGTGCAAGATAACATGAAAAGGGAATTTTTTAAAAAGGCTTACACAACTTGTGAATTAGCAAGCCACGTACAGCCATGTGGGGACTGAATAAGGCTCCTGTTTTTGCTGCCTGTGTGGGTCAGCAACAACAGAGGCAATGCACCTGGCAGGCCCCAATTCATAGCTGATGGGTTTGGTAGATCAGGTATAGTGCATGTATTTGCAGAGTTCACTGGTTCTCTTTTTATTAAAAAAAACGTATGGCCACAGTAAATGAGAGAGGTGGGCTTTATGAATGGTTTGCCTGCCCTGAGCCTCTTTGATGTGAATTCCTGCCATTTTAATCTGTGATTCTCTTAAAGTGAAGGTGGGTAAGGAGGTCTCTGTGCACAATTTGGCAGAACCCTCCTACGAGCATTCAAGAGGGCCTGAGCTGGTAGCTACAGTGTCAGGGAAGCTCAACCCATGGGTGGGATTTAATTGGAAGTGGGTGGGGCTTTCTAGAGCAGACTTGACAGAGCTTGCTAATTTGGGATGTGGATTTGTTGCGG
This sequence comes from Eublepharis macularius, assembly GCF_028583425.1. NCBI lineage: Eukaryota > Metazoa > Chordata > Lepidosauria > Squamata > Eublepharidae > Eublepharis > Eublepharis macularius. Next base: position 228,628,889 of record NC_072790.1, on the reverse strand, counting down.
GGGGGGGGGGAGCTATTGAACTGCTGATCTTAACCCTTCTGATAGGAAAGTCTTCCCAAGGGTATGCTTAGGGGGGCAGCCCACGTAACATATCTTCTCTATTCCTTTGGGTAGGAGCTGTGAGGGCATACGCTTTTTAAAAATCTCAGCCCTTGCAGATTGTGCATTTCCAATGTATACACCTAAATTACTTTAAAACTTGTCTTCGTTCTGAAATGATTAAATTTACCCAGAGCGTAATCCTTATCAGGTTGTTGATGAGATAGCATTCTGCCCCGAAGGAAAAACGCTTTACTGCTGCTGTGTGACAAATTTAGGAGCAGAGGGTGGCTGCTTGCATGCTGCCAAATTCTCAGTCAGTGGGAGCTTCTCTAACACCCATCAGCACCACGTCTTAGACTCCTAATTTCTACCAGCAGGTAATTTTGGCCATCAGGCTTCAAATCCAGTTCAGCAGTTCTTCCTCAAATAGTCAGCAACAGAGGCTGGTAGACGACGAGCCTTCGTTTTCTAGAACTGGGAAGGGAAGTAGGTAGGTGCGGAAGATTTCAGTCACTGATGTTCTTCCCTTGGCCTGTTCTATGTACAATGTAGCTACGAAGGCAGCAAAATGTTTGGTCCAGTTCACGTGCAAAGGCTCTTCTGTGCATGCTGCTGTTGTCTTTTTTTGTTGCTCCTGGGGGGGGGGGAAGGATCAGTAGGGATTTGTTCATCTGGATTTAATGCTGGCTGAAGTCCACAGCAGATGCATGTTCGACAAATTATGAAATCTTAATTTGTCCCCAGAGGCATTAGTTGTGGAAGCCATAAAGTACGCAAGGCCCCTTTTAGACAAGATGGTTTCCCTTGATAGCACATGGCAGCCGCCAGGTTCAAAAAAGCACATTCAGGAAAACATTGGAAATACCCTTTTGAAAAATATCCTCATAACCAGCCATGCAATTCTTCCTGTAGAGCTACCAAGCTCTTCCTCCTGAGGGTTAGATAACTCCAGTAACTAGCTAAACAGGAAGAGACCAAAATGAAAAACTGGTTTAATTTATCCACCTTTATGCTTTTGGGTAGTGGGTTTTTAACTGTTTGGGGGAGGGGTTCGACTGTTGCCTGCCAGGTCACTTGTCTTCATTTTGAGATGTTAAATTTATCCAGACTTGTCAGGTTGGTGATTTGCTGCTGTGGCATTGTTTGGAAGTCTTGATCTGAGTCTAGTGCCTGGGGAGAGTGGTGTGTGTCTGTGTGTTGTGTTTTCACATGAAACATTAGCCATGGGGGGGGGGGGAAGGGGGGTTGGATCTCACGGCTGCGTTCCACTAACAGTGGTGCGCTCTTCTTTGGTGCAAGAGGCCTTCCCCTATCACAAGAGAGAGCCTCTTGAATCCGGGGAAAGCTCCGTGCTGCAGGGGAGAAGGGCACCATGAACAGGACAGGGCTGTGGGAGCCAGCCCACTGTTGACGTGTTCGGTGCCGATGTGCTCATTGTTAACATAAGAGAGTGAAGTTGCCATGAATCGAGGTTTCCCCACAGGAAAGGGAAATGGCTTCCGGTCATGACTCTGCTTCCAAAGACGTCATGGTCAACAATGAACAAGGAGGGATTTCAAAAGGCAACATGCTCTGTGGGAGGGAGTGGGCATGTGCACTCAGGTGCGTGCATACGAATAGCCATTCAGTGCACTGTGAATTTGTGGTGCAGACACCATCGCTAGGCTAATTGCCGTATAGGAGCATACATGAAGCTCTTTCGAGAGCGGGTGGAAGGAGGAGGAAGCAGCCTACTCTGATTTGACCCCTGATTTCATAACACACCTTGACTGTGAATGGTTGGAATGCATCAACTGGCTTAATAAAAACGCAAGATGTTTGTAAATCTTTATTCCTGGTCTTGAGTATCTTCTTTTTTTTTTTTAATTTCCCTTTGGGGTGGGGGAATGCTGTAGGTCTTTGGTCTTGGGATTTTTAAAACCCGGACTCTCCCTTGGCCAAATCAGCAGTGATCCCAGGGATGTTGACTTCAGCTCTTTGGCAAGCCTGGCTTTGTTGGTTTTTCCCCTTCTGAGAGAGAAAGGGATTTAGATCGGATGGGTAGATGTGGTCTGGGTGGCATCCTGTTCTCCCCTGTTTATGAAGGAAAGTCAGATTCCTCTAATTTCTCTTCATCCCTGGACTAGGTTGGGCTTTTCCATGGCAGAGCTGCTAGACCACACCACGCCCAAAGGGTGTACTCAGGAGGAGGCCAGCCAGAGTGTTTCTGTATCGTTTTCTGCCCTGGTCTGGCCTGGCCGCCTCACCATCCACTGCTGCTGCAGGTGAGTACATCAGTCCTAGCTGCCCTCAGCGTGGCTGGAATGGCCATTTTACTGCTGCAAGAGAGAGAGCAGGAGGACCTACCCTCAGAGAAGACTCGGGCAGAACTGCTTTTTACAGCACTTGTGGCTATTACAGCCTTATTCTCACCAGTGAAATACTGGAGGGGAAGCTGTAAAGCTGCTTGAAGACAGCAGTGCTGGCATAAGGCACGCTGTCAGCAGCCTCGATGCTAAAAAGTGTAGGCAAGGCCTGTTAGTGCTGCTTTTCAGAGCTGCCAAAAATATTTACAAAAAGTGGGTCCTTTCAGCTTGGCTGTCTTCTAACCATATCTCTGACGGGAGTTCTATAGCCTTTCATGCTGACTTCATTCCATTGTGTAAATGTCCCAACAGTCGGGGAGAGCTTCCTAATGTTTAGGAACATCAGAGATGGACCCAGTGTGGATCAGCCAAACTAATCCTGGCTCCTGTTTCCCACAACGGCCAACTAGAGAGCCCTGGAGAAAGTCTACAAGCAGACACAAAGGCCAATTCCCCCCACCCCCGTTTTCGTATCTCAACAATTGGCATTCAGAGGCAGTATAATTCTGAATCATTTAGCCATCACGGCAAATGGCCATTGGATAAAGCTGTCTTCCATGAATTGGTCTAGCAAAGCCCAGAGCCATGAACTTCCAAGGTCGTATTGTATGTGTGTCCAGAAGTTCGACAGAATTCAACATTCTTAAGAATGTTGTCATTCTTTTTGGCTTTAATATGCAAAGATACATTTTTCACAACTGTGTCAGAACTGATGGGGCTCTTGGTTGTCATTGGGAGCTAGGCGAAGCATGCATGTAACTCTCATCCTGTGGTCACTCCAGTGGCTACCCATCAGTTACCAGTCTCAATTCAAGATACTAGCTGTTATACACAGCCTTTCATGACCTTGGACCCTCATATCTACGGGACTGCCTCTCTCCCTATGCATCTGACAAAGAGAGCTATGGCTCTCGAAAGCTTATGCTACAATAAAGTCGGTTAGTCTTAAAGGTGCTACTGGTCTCTACTATTTTGCTACTACAGACTAACATGGCTAACTCCTCTGGATCTCCCTATGCTCCACCACGACAGCTTTGCTTACCTGAAGAGGGCTTTCTGCAGGTGCCAGCCTGCGAATGGAGAAAATCAACCATTGCCCATATACATGCAGTCTGGGTTATGGTCCCTCGTGGAATGGCCGGCCTGATGAGGTTAGGAAGGCTCCCACTTTCTTGGTTTTCTGCAAACCATGCAGGACTGACTTATTCAGGAGGACTTTTTTACACAGGTTGGAGGGCTGTACTGTATCAAAATGGTTCGGAGAGATACTTTAAAAAAGGGATAGAGACTGCAGACTATACTACTGGGTACTGACGCTTGCTGTAATGTATTGCATTGGTTATGGGATGTTCCAGCTATAGTTCCCATTGACTTATACTGTGTAACCCACCTTGAGTCCCACTGAGAAAGGTGGACTATAAATAATATAAATAATAGTGTGTGACTTTCCCAAGGTCAGAGCCAGTTTGGTGTATAGTGGTTAAGAGCAGCAGGACTCTAATCTGGAGAGCCAGGTTTGATTCCCCACTCCTCCACTTGAAGCCAGCTGGGTGGCCTTGGGCTAGTCACAGCTCTTCTACAGCTCTCTTAGCCCCACCCACCTCACAGGGTGATTGTTGTGGGGATAATGATAACATACTTTGTAAACCGCTCTGAGTGGGTGTTAAGTCATTCTGAAGGACAGTATATAAATCGAATGTTATCATCATCACCACCACCACCACCCAGGAAGCTTCCATGGCAGACTGGAGATTTGAATCCAGGTCTCCCAGATCCTAATCTCATACTCAAGTCACGTAGCACTTTTTTCATCGCTCTGAGTAGGGGCACTAATCTCTCTAGAAGAGTAGTAAAATCTGTTTTGTTTGTAGCAGCTCTGCTGCATCCTCTGAGGTTGAGCTGGAGGATGGCTTTTGAAAGAAAATCTTATGACTCTACTTGAGAGGCAGTCTAGAATGAACTTCAATCACATGCAGTCAAACAATCACAAATTCTGTTATGTTAAAAAAACCCAAAAAACAAATTCTGTTATGTTACTGCCTCTGAGCTCAGCAGGTCTTGCTTCCTCAAAATCATGTTTAGAACCATAGCCTAACTTCTGTGCCTCCTAGAAAGTGGTACCAGATCCTCAAACAGTACCAGAAATCCCCCTCTGCAGTCCTTTTTTTGGAAGAGCTGGTGGTGGATTCTGAACCAGGGCTATGTTCCAGATTTTCTTTCTGCTTCATGTTCCCTCTAGGTCGATGTTTCCCAACTTTTTTTCCATGGAGGGACCCCTAAACTAATTTTTCGAATCCAAGGAACCCTTACCTATACAAGCATTTACAGGCCAGAAAAAGTAGATGGTGGGGAGTGCAATTCTATTACTGCTAGATTATTGTTAAGAATATTTATTTGTACGTGTCAGCTTAAGTAACTATTTTTTTGTGGTCATTTTGAAATTATTCCATGGTTTCTTGCAGAACCCCTGACAACCACCTGCGGAACCCAGGGTTCTGCGGAACCCTTCTTGGAAAACACTGCTCTCAGTGCCTGCTATCTTTCTTAATGCATCGCATTTTTACAGCACTCTTAACTGTTTCTCTAACAAAAATGTGAGGTATGTTGTCATTTTTCAGATGGGGGTGGTGTTCTAGGTTTTAGGGTTGCCAGGTCCAGGTTGGGAAATTCCTGGAGATTTTGGGGGTGGAGCCTGGAGAAGGCGGGGAGGGGCCTCAGAATGGTATAAAATCATACAGTCCACCCTCCAAAGCAGCCATTTTCTCCAGGGGAACTGATCTCTGTTGCCTGGAGATCAGTTGTAATTCCAGGAGATCTCCAGCCACCACCTGGAGGCTGGCAACCCTATGGGTTTGTCATGTGGACAGTGAAATCTCTGGCCCCAAGCCAAAATTGCTTTTGAAACTCCCCTCCGTCCAAAGCAGTTTACTGCACTGAAGATGACTACTTGAGGTCACAGAGCCCTCTTAAGAAGCTTGAAGTCACTTGCTGGGTTTTTTAGATCATTTTTGTCCCAACTTTCCTCCAAAGGGAGGGATCCATTGCTTTGTCCTTCTTGTTTTATCCTCAAACCACCTCGTAAGGTGGCACAGAGTTCCCAAGGCCAGCCAGGCTGTTTCATAGCAGACAGTCTTCCCAGTACTAATCTTCCCAGACACTATACTGGCTCTCCATGCCAAGGGAAGGAAATTTTGAATTGGAGGATTAATGCATAATAAGATTAAGTTTTGTCAAAATTTTGCATGTTTTCCAAGTGTTCTCAATATACATCTTAAAAACAAGAACTTTTTTAAAAAAAATTTTTTTTAAAGCACCAAATTCTGATCCCCCCCCCACTGTGCCCAATTTTGTGCCAGTCTCTGCTGTCATGCAGCTGGTATACTTTGTTTCAAACTTGCACTCATCCAAAATGTGCCCCCCTTTCAAAGCTGCAAGAACCGACTGTGAGTTTATTTCATCTCCCCCCTCCTTACTTGCAGATCTCCTGTTTAAAAAGACGTGTTGAGGTTTTTGTCGGGAGGGGGGAATAATGAGTTATTCTGAGTATAAAAGAGCCCTCTTTATTGCGCTCCTGGCTCCTGATCGTGGCTTCAGCGACGAAAGAGGCCCGTTTCTTCCCCTTCCGCCAATAAACTCCAGCCAACAGGGGAGGGCGTCTTGGCGCCTCTTCATCACCATTGCTAAGGAATGTGGCTTACAAGAGGGCGAAAAAAAATTAAGAGGGGGAGACAAACACTGAACTAACTTGGAGACTTCCTTACAGCCTGAGCAACAGTCTATGATCTGTCCAGGGATGGTGAAGTGGTAGCGTTTCTTTGGGGGGCTGCAGCCCACCCCTTCGCCTCCTACCCGCTCTGCAGCAGGTAATGGCTTGAATGCAAGCAGCCGCCTTGTTTTTCTTTTTCTCTCTGTTTCCCCCTTCTTGACTGTTGGGTGGTGGCTTTCTTTCCTTCCTGTGCTGCCAGCTGTTTCGATGTTGTGTTTTTTCTTCTTTTTGAAAACCCTAGAAGACTTGCTGGAAGGTGGCCAAAGAGTTGTGTATGTCTTGATCTCCCAGTTTGCAAATGAAGGGTATCTTGGACCCAATGAATGTTGTCAGCTAATCTCTTAGGAAGTGAGAATTCTCGTGGTCAGAGCTGAGGGGGGTGGGAAATACGACTGCTGTCCTTTTTCCATCTGCCCACCAGCATGTTGGTTTCCTGGAGGGCCTCAGTTTACCTAACTCTAAAATTGGTTTCAATTTTACAATGGGTCAACTTCTTAAAACCGTTTGCAGAGGCAACCTTCAAACACTGGGATTGTGCCCAGCATAGTGAGAGAAAAAGAAATCATCTTTAGGTTCTTCATCTCCAGAGTCCTGTGGCTAACACAGCCTTTAGGAGGATCAGCTGGGCATTTGAGACTCATTTAGTGGGCGGGGGGGGTGGAATCCTCGAAAGGGGGAGGACATGGCAGGTTTATAAAGTTATAAAGTACAGAGAAGTACTTCTGCCTGTTTCGTAATACTACAACTTGGGGCCACTGAACAGATCGTTGGGCAGTACTACAGGACAGGAAATTTGAGTCCCAGGTTGGTGAGGAGACCCTTAACTCTTTTCACTGGATGGCCTTGAGCTATAGTCACTGCCCCTAGACCTACCTTCCCTCACAGGAGTTCTGAGAAGAACCAAATCACATCTGCCAACCTGAGTTTTCTTCAGAACAGGAAGTACCATTTTCTTAAAGAATCTGCTACCATGAGATGTGGTTACGGCCACAGCCCTAGATGCTTTAAAAGTGCTGGCAGGGGGAGATGACAAATTCATGGAAAAGAAGACGTCTGCTGGCAGTTATCAGACATGATGGGTAAATAGAACCTCCTTGTTCGGTGGCAATTTAGCTTTGAATGCCAGATGCTGGGGACAAACGACATGGGGGTGGAGGTGATCATTTTCATATCTCACAGGGTGATGTGGAAGGCGATACCGGAGTAGGTGGATCTTGAGCTGATCCGGCAAAGTTATGCTTGTTTGGTGAAGAAAAGTGGTATTTGGCCTGAAGACAATAAAATCCTCTTTATTTGGAAGGTTAAGCTGAGCTGTGGATGGAGCCCAACTGTGGTTTCTCTTGCACTGCTTCAGTATTGATGCCCACCAGCTCCAAGCGGGCTCTGGATCCCACCCTTCCTCCCCCCATGGGAGCTATCCATGGATGCTCTTAGCAAAGAGCTGGTGTGAAGATGTACAACAGGCTTTTGTTGAGAGGGGCAATCAGAGCACCATTGTTTATTCTTTCCTCACCAGGGACTAGCACTGTTGAAAAGAGCTTGGTTTCATTTCAGCCCTGAGCAAAGCCATTGCTTATATGTGCCGCTGTGAGGAAGGCATTGCAGACAGTCACTAAGGCCCACCAGAAGAGGCGTGGGGAAGAAGTGAGGGCTTTGCTGTTGAGTCAGGACTTAACCGAATGAATGTGAGAACATAGGCTCAGTTATGAAATTAGAGCAAATAATCTACTACTCAGTGCAGATGACTGGGTTAATCCTGGGTGGGCTACAGATGTGCATGCCCACAGTATAAAGTGCAAAATTATTTTGGAGGAATGGATTGTTTCTGGTTGCTGAAGGCTTGCGAATCAACCCACTCAGGCCTAGGAGTGCTAATTTGGTCACTTGCGTGCAAGGGAGGTATACAGCTTTAATTGGCTAATGTGTCTTAAGTGCTTTCGAGTATGGAAAATTTCTCAGCATTAAGATGATTTTGCCGCCTTGCAGAATGCTGAGTTTAGCTTCACTGCCAATTTCTTCCTTAGAGTCTTTGCTGTGAGAAAAACTGCATACTTTCCAGTGTGTCCCAGGTGAAGAGGGTAGTATTTGATAAGAGGATAAGGGTAGGGTAAGGAATACTGCTGGAGCCCCTGTCCATCTGCACACTCTTGGAAACTTTCCTGTCTCTTGTGTCCCTGGAGTCCACCAGAGCCTCCATCCATTTGAAAATGAAAATGGTGCCTTGGTCTTCTGTTTTAAACAAGTATTTGAAAAAATAATCTTCCAAATGTATCTCAGCAGCTGCTGGTATGAAGCGGGCTGCATAGTGCATGGTACCAGTGTTCATGCACATACAATTTTGTGCAGGTTTCCCTACTTAGAAGTGACAGTTCGGAGATCCTAGAAGATAGCTGAACTGTAAAAAATGACAATGCTAGCAAGCTTACATTAGCAAAGTAGCCAGAAAAGACAAAATAGAATGTGTGTGTTTTGTGCGGTCAAGTTGCTTCTGACTTATGGCAACCTTATGAATTTAATAACCACCAAAATGTGGTGTCGTTAACAGCCTTGCAGAGATCTTGCAGACTGAAGGCTGTAGCTTTCTTTATCAAGTTAATCCCTCTAACGTTGAGTCATCTTCTTTTTCTACTGCCTTCAATTTATTTAGCATTATTGTCCTTTCCAGTGAGTCTTGTCATTTTATAATGTGACCAAAGTAAAATAACCTCAGTCATTTTAGCTTCTAGCAAGAATTTGGGCTTGAGTTGATCTGGAACCCCTAGAATAGTGGAGGTGGTTTATCAATAAGAGGATGGGGAAGTGGGGAAAACGTAAAATTAAAACCTGGCAGATCTGTGAGTGGGGGGGGGGGGGTGGAATCAGCTTTTGGTTTAATGGGGTTTTCCCTGCCTCTGTGTGACTGGCATGATACTGGTTTTCTCACTGCCTTGGAATCCTTCCACAAAACCCACCTTTCCCAGAGCAGTCAGATCACAGATCTCCTAAAGTAGCTGTTAGGAGGAGGGATTTCTTAAGCCTCCTCCAGTGCCATTTTCCTGGTAGAAATTACATCCTCTCGGCTGCTATTAGCCCAGTAGCGAAAAAGACACGTACCCATATAATACCAGTCTTTTTCTTTATGCAGGATGGTAACAGTTGATGGGGGCAGGACTTCCAGAGGGAAAACAGCATGGACAGAAAGAGTAACATCCCCCCTGCTGACTGAATATTTATGTGGGACTGTTCAGCATACATCAAGTACACTTATCTGTGTAATTCTTAGATGTTTATTCTGCCTTTCTTAGCAGAGTGATAAGTGACTTCCCTCTTCTCATTTTATCTTGTAAGGTCGGTTAAGGTTAGAGGGGAAGTGACTGACTAAAGCTCTGCAATGAGTTGGGATTTGAAGCTAGGCGTAAAGTGAGAGCCAAGCTACAAGTGACGCCTGACACAGGTTGGACACTTGTCAGCTTCCCTCAAGTTTTGATGGGAAATGTAGGCATCCTGGTCTTGCAGCTGTAATGGAGAGCCAAGCTGTAAAACCAGGACGCCTACATTTCCCATCAAAACTTGAGGTAAGCTGACAAGTGTCCAACCTGTGTAAGGCGTCACTTGTAGCTTGGCTCTGAAACTCTAAATGCTACCCAAGCTCCTTGTAACATTTATGCTGTAAGGATACTGAGTTAAGCCCACAACTTCTATCACATCTTTATCCTGACCTTCCAATGAACTAAGAGGGGGTCCTTTCCCTCTATTTATCCTCACACAACCATCTTGTGCAGGGTAGGTTGGGCTCAAGTCCATCCCTGTAACCACTACACAATACTGTTTCCTGGTTCACAACTCAGTCTTGTCACCAGGGCTTTTTTTCAGCGGGAACGCGGTGGAACAGAACCCCTTGAAAATGGACATATGGCTGGTAGCCCCGCCCCCTGATCTCCAGACAGAGGGGCGTTTAGATCGCCCCTTGTTCCAGCTGACCAAAATGACATCATTGGTCCTAGGAGCATGCGTGCACTTTGCACGTGCACATGTGGTACCAGGAGCACCACCTCCCGCCAAGAGTTGCCCCCTGTACTGGCAACCCACTGAGTTCCACCATCTCTTTTCCCAGAAAAAAAGCCCTGCTTGTCACCATTATGCAATGTGAGCGCACATGCCATCCCTCACTCTGCTCCAGAGGCCAGGAGGTTGTCTGAGGTAAATAAGCAGAAGTTTCCCAGGACTACTGCCAAGGGTCTTTTCTCTGGGGGCCCCACAAGCCAAACTTGATGGGGTCGTTTCAGCCCTTGTGAAGTTTGGCATTTAAAAACATTTCTGGAGCAATTGAAGCACAATGACTTTCTCTCCCAGGAATTCAGCCTTTGGTTTGGTTTGCAACAAGCTGGCAGATTCTGGGCGCTGGTGGCGGAGAAGAGAGCGAGACAGAGAAATCGCCTGGGTAATTCTGAGCTGGCCAGTAGCAACTTTGTGCCAAATTAGAACAAATAACAAGGCGGGGGTAGTAGAGGGGAAGAGCGAATCCCTTCACAACTTTGATCCAGTGCCAGGGTTTTGTTCTTGGCTTCCCCTCCAAGTTCATAGGCGGGTTTTCTCTGAATCTGTTTATCTCAGTTGGTTACCCAAAGAGATGGAAAGTAATGTATCTTTTATGGCCGCCCCCTCCTTCATTTTTGCCTTGACCTTCCCTGCTCAGCCACATGACTGCCATGTCTAGCAGTCCATCAATGCTGTCCTTGTGTGGAAGGGAACAAAAGATGACTTGATTTCTAAAAAAGGAGGGGGGAGAGGTTCTTTTCTTTCTTTCCCTCTCTGTATCTAGGGTTGCCAGGTCCAGGTTAGGAAATTCCTGGAGATTTTGGGGGTGGAGCCTGGAAAGAGTGGAGTTTGCAGAGGGGAGTGGCCTCAGTGTGGGGTATAATGCCATAGAGTCCTCCCTCCAAAGCAGCCATTTTCTCCAGGGGAACTAATCTCTGTGACCTGGAGATCAGTTGCAATTCTGGGAGATCTCCAGCCACCACCTGGAGGCTGGCAACCGTATCTGTATCTGATGTGATCCATTTGGGGTTGCACTGTCAGTTGATGAGGAGAAGGTGAAAGGGGACTGAGGAGCAGTCTTTGTTATCTGTGGTTATAATTGCTAATAGTATAGTAGTTACATTTTAGATTGTAAGCTCCTCAGGGCAGGAATCTGGTGTTTTACTTTTTGTATGCTGTATGGTGACATCAATGTGTATTATTTAAGGACTAGTGTAGGCTAGAGTACCAGATTAGGATCTGGGAAACCAAGGTTCAAATCTCTGCCTCAGAAACGCACTGGGAGAACTTAGGCTAGTCACACTCTCAACCTAACCTTCCTCACAGGACAGTTGTGAAAATAAATAAAGTGGAGGAGGATAAATAAAACAATAAATACAAATTAATTAGACTATTTCCATAGGAGTTAGCCGTGTTAGTCTGTAGCAGAAAAACTGTAGAATCCAGTAGCACTTTTAAGACTAATCAACTTTATTGTAGCATAAGCTTTCGAGAGCCACAGCTTGCTTCATCAGATGCATCTGATGAAGAGAGCTGTGACTTTCAAAAGCTTATGCTACAGGGTGGTATTTGCAACCAGATGGAAGGAAGAAGAATGCCCGACTAGGGAAATCTGGAAAGACAAGATGCCAGAATATGCAGCAATGGCAAAACTGACAAGCTATTTAAACAGAAGAGCAGTGAGAGAATTCAAAGAGAAATGGGGGAATTATTTTACTCACAAAGGAGAAAATGCATAAAAATGTTTTAGTTTTAGAAATCTGAATAAGATAGTACACCGAAATATTGTTCTAGACTGAATATAAGGTTAGGATCTGATAAGATGGAAAATGCTTAAATATCATTGATGAGGTAGGATACAAGATATGGAAACTTTGGTATAAGAGTTAAAAGAAATAGAAATGATCTGTATAGAAGCATTGGACCATATTAAGGTATAGCAGTAAGAATGTGGATGAAGTCCACTCGTTTTGATCTTTAGTTGATCTAAAAGTGAACGCTCTGTAGAAAAAGAATGTATTTAGTCAGCAAGGTACACAAAAGCTGGAATAGTAGATGCAATCTTCATTTTAACATTGATGAACTCTGATGAAGGTATGTTGTGTGTACGCTGTATTTTAACAACCCTCGTAGTGCAAAATCCTACCATTCCTTGGATCCTGTTATCCCCCCCTTTTTTCTGTACCCCTCTTTGTTTTGAATTTTTTTTTAAAAAAAAAAAGCTTATGCTACAATAAAGTTGGTTAGTCTTAAAGGTGCTACTGGACTCTTTACTATTAGAATATTTGTAACCTTGACTTTGTTTTGACAAATTAGAACCCAAGGCAAGTAACAACAGTTCAGTATAAAATTCATTAAATTGTAGAATATTAAAACATAAAATACATCAAAAACAGCAGGAAAGGGTCCTGCCACTCTGCTCGGCAAAATTTGAAGCCTTTCTCCAACTTAAGTGGCTCTTCCTCCAATGGAAAAACATAAATTTAAACCTGTATGAACATAAGCCGTACAAAATCGCCCTGTTCACAGCCAGTAAAACATTCCATTTCCTGCCTAGAGCTGGACTGTCCCAAAGGCTGCTTGAAATAATTCCATTTTACAGCCTCGTCATAAAATCAAGAAGGTAGAAGCCCCCCACCCCATCCCTCTTCTGGGAGGTTTTTCCAGAGGCATAGAAAGGCCATGAGGTCTTGAGCCTAGACTATTGCCGAACATGCCTTTAGATAGGGGAGGCACTGACCAGCAAACCTTGCTGAGAAGAATTGGAACATGCAGAGGCAGGTGGTCCTTCAAGTATGGGGGCCTGAAGGGCTATAAAGGTTAGCAAAATTACCTTGAATTTAGAGATAGCAACCCTCACTTGAATCAGACCTGGAAACAAAGAGACAGCCAGTGGACCTCAGAATAGGAGTAAAATGGTCCTGATAATTCGCCCTGCCTCGATGGCCTGGTCAAATGATCTTCAAGCACAGAAAGGATCATAGGTTTCAGTGGGTGGGGAGAGGGTGGGGCACTGTTTCCCCCCATTATCCCACCTTAGTTACTCACTATGCTTTACCTTCTCCCTAGAGAGTGTTAGAATAGAGCACTGGCCTAAACCAGTCTCTCTAACACATGATAGTAAAGACAGGGGGACCCCTTATGTAACATCCCTGTAAGGACAGCAAGAAACTTGTTTCGCTCTGCAAGTTCTAAGGAATGCTAGGAGAGATTCAAAACCAAGGGCAGCAACTGCTTTAAAACTATCAGGTTAGTACAGTAAAGTAAGTTTCTTTCATACTTCAAGCTCTTGTAAGGCACCATTTTATAAAGTTTGCAGCTGCAAACGCAACGAAGGGCCCTCCTCTCCCCCTGTTGAATCGGACCCCTCTGGTGCTTCTGAACTGAGTTCTCACAGTGGGCGTCCTGCTGCAAACCTTGGTTTGCCAGTCTCCAAGTGGTGGCTGGAGATCTCCTGGAATCGCAACTGATCTCCAGACCCCAGAGATCAGTTCCCCTGGAGAAAATGGCTGCTTTGGAGGGTGGACTCTAGGGCATTATACCAAAATTGAGGTCCCTCCCATCCCCGAACCCTGCTGTCTCCAGGCTCCCCCCCCCACCAAATCTCCTGGAATTTTCAAACCTGGAGCTGGCTACCCTATGCAAACCTCTGTGGTGATCATGCAGCAGATTTAATGTATAGTTTTATGCAAGATTAGTGCTTAAGATGCACATGCATCCAGTTAATGCCAAAGTTTAGAACAGACAGAAATACGATGTATTGTCGAAGGCTTTCACGGCCGGAGAACGATGGTTGTTGGGGGTTTTCCGGGCTGTATTGCCGTGGTCTTGGCATTGTAGTTCCTGACGTTTCGCCAGCAGCTGTGGCTGGCATCTTCAGAGGTGTAGCACCAAAAGACAGAGATCTCTCAGTGTCACAGTGTGGACACTGTGACACTGAGAGATCTCTGTCTTTTGGTGCTACACCTCTGAAGATGCCAGCCACAGCTGCTGGCGAAACGTCAGGAACTACAATGCCAAGACCACGGCAATACAGCCCGGAAAACCCCCAACAACCATCAGACAGAAATACCTTTGAGCAAGTGCAGAGTGCTTTTCTCTCACATATGAGCAAAGAGAGCTGGTAAGGGCAGAAAAGGGGTATAAATTTTGTAAAAATAAAAAATATGAGCGTAGACATGAGTAATTCTGCAGAGGATTGCACTGTTAATCTCTGCAGAAATCAGAATGTACTTACTATAGAATAGCTGCAACCCCAAATATTCAGCCACATTTACTATCTAGATTAGTAAGTAGGCCTGGCAGAAGGGGGGGTGGGGAGCAGAAAGTGGCATTTGAGTCCATTTGTGTACTGTACACTGCCATGTACGCAGACAACAACTAAGGTTCCCTCTCCACTCAGAAAATTAACATTTAGACCCCCTGTTGGAGCTCTAAAACAAACGTTCACATTTTTGTAAAAGACAAGATAAGGACAATGTTTTGCCAGGACCTGGGATCAAGGAGCTGATTTGTTGTCAAGAGTAAGAGGCTTAAATACATGCAACAGCCTCACATCCACACAACAGCCCCACATGTTCAGTGAAGGCCGCCGCCGCCGCCCCCTCCCGGACTGGGTGTGAGCAAGCCGGCCTGTGCAATCCGGGCAAGGTGAGACTGTGTCAAGGAAGTGGTCCTGCGTATGCCCTCTCCCTGTGGTCAGTGACAAAGCTTTCCAAATGCTGGAAATTACTCTTGTAATTCATTCCAGGAGTTCAATCAGAGACTACAGACACAGTTTTCCTGGAAGCAATTGCTACTTCAGAGGTTGGACTGTATGGTGTTACATCCCATTGAGGTCCTTCACCTCCCCAGGTTCCCGCCCCAAATCTCCAGGAATTTCCCAGTGCAGAGTTGGGGACCAAGGGGATCAAGGCCCAAGGGCAGGTGGTTGCCTGCTAAAGAGGCAATCTAGCCTCCCTAGAGGTGAGGCACACTGAAGTCTGAAGTTGGCTGAAGTACCTTAGGGGTGCACGATCTCTCTCTTTCCTCTCTCCTTGCTCTCTGGGATCTGATGTGTGCTAACAGTACTATAACCCTGTTGGGGTGTTCCTTAGAATCATAGGGTTGGAAGGGACCTCCAGGGTCATCTAGTCCAACCCCCTGCACAATGCAGGAAATTCACAACTACCTCCCTTCCCCACACCCCCAGTGACCCCTGCTCCAGGCCCAGAAAATGGCAAAATGCCATCAGGATCCCTAGCCAAACTGGTCTGGGGAAAACTGCTACCTGACCCCAAGGCCTTACTCTGGGCATGTAAGAAGGGCTACGAGAACTAAGCACTGATGTAACCCTTCCTGCCCTCCCTCTCATGATCTTGCAAGGTTCACAGAATAAGCATTGCTGTCAAATGGCCATCTAGCCTCTGCTTAAAAACCTCCAAAGAAGAAGAGCCCACCACCTCCCAAGGAAGCGTGTTCCACTGAGGGACCGCTCTAACTGTCAGGAAGCTCTTCCTAATGTTCAGGTGAAAAAGCTCTTTTGATTTAATTTCAAACTGTTGGTTCTGGTCCGACCTTCTGGGGCAACAGAAAACTATTCTGTGCAACTCTGATAGGAGTGGTATTATAACTGTACCTGTTTTTATTTGAGGAACATTAGAGGGTATAAGCTCAACACCGTAACATCTATTAATAACTTTGAATGCTCTTAATGCAGTATTTAATATTCTTATTAAAAACAGGGGATTTTTCTGATAGAGACCTCTGGAGAAGGCACAATACTGCTCTTGAATGTTGAAAAAAATCCTGCAAGCTTGACTGAACATTTCCTTTGTTTTCCTCCTGGGGTTTATTTTTACTTTTTGTGTCCGTCTCCCCTCCCTGATTCTTCCTGTGTCATAT
The DNA here is from genome assembly GCF_028583425.1 of Eublepharis macularius. Taxonomy (NCBI): domain Eukaryota; kingdom Metazoa; phylum Chordata; class Lepidosauria; order Squamata; family Eublepharidae; genus Eublepharis; species Eublepharis macularius. Next base: position 228,612,836 of record NC_072790.1, on the reverse strand, counting down.
CAGGACACAAATGTTGGGCCATCACGGAGCTACCCGCGGGAAAAGAATCACTGCCAGCCCAAGAAGTGTGACGAAATCTTGTCCTCCTATATGCCAAGCTGCATTTTACATTAAAATAAAAATATCATCTCCACCGTGACCAGAAATGCTTACAATAAAGCTGCCTCAGATCTTCAGGATCCACCAAGTACCTCGTGTGAGTAAACTCCTCACCCAGTTCTTATAGCATAGGCTCCCTCCTTTTTTAACTCGCAGGAGCTTTGACAGGCAGAAATTCAACAGGGACAGCTCTCCCAGCATAGTGAACAAAGTGGTGCAGGAAGCTGCATGGTTGTTAAGGGCCCAAGAGTAGGGTTGCCAGGTCCCCCTACCCCCCCCCCGGGCAGGAGGAGGGAGGCCTGGCACTTACCTTGGGGAACTCTTCTCTCGCACACAAAGCACGTGTGCGTGTGTGCTCCTGGCCTGCGCAATGATGTCACTTCCAGGCAGGGAGCATACCCTGGGAGGCACGTTCCCTCCCACTGGCCAGGTAACTGCGGACGGAGGTGGGTGGGAGCAGGGGATCCCCTGTCCCCAGCGGGGGACTGGCAAGCCTACCAAAGAGCCTTCCCACAGAGAAAGAATCTAGATGAGATTTCCACCTTGAGGTTTCTAAAATTAGTGGTTTGGGTGGGAAAATTGAAGCCTGAAGTGGAAAATACTGCTGGAAAACACGGCTCTGTTGACCAGGCCAAGGCCAGACTCCTACTATTTACATCAGGCCTGGCCAATGAAGGCACTTCCTATAGTCTTCCAGCCCAAGTGCAGGAGCTTATGTTGCATACCCCTATTTCCTTCTATGCCTAACAAGCTGAAGTCTAACAGTTCATAGAGTTCTTTGTGCAAGTAAAATACATATTAGAGTACTTTTCGGGATGTCAGTCCCAGTTCTCCAAATTCAGGGGCAAACACTGCCTGGGGAGGGCAGAGTCTGGGGAGGAAAGGGAGCTCAGAGCGGATGCGATTTCACAGAGTCTGCCCTCTGAAGCTGCCATTTCCTAAAGAGGAGCTGATCTCATCTGCAGATCAGTTCTAATCCTGGAAGAGCTCTGCATTGAGATTGGCGTGTGTGCTTTGCGTGCGTGCACCCCCCGCCCCCAGGAAGGTGAGTGCCAGGCCCCAATCCCCCTGCTGGGAGGTTGAGGGGGCCTGGCAACCCTACTGGTAGCAGCTCTCCAGGGTTTCAAGTGGAGGTCTTTCACATCATGTACTACCTGGTCCTTTACTGGAGATTGAGCCTGGGACCTTCTACATACAAAGCAAATGCTCTACAACTGAGCCACAGCTTCTCCCAACCCCCTTCCACATTGCTGGTTCTTTTCTATAAATTATCCTTTCCCACCTCTGGTATTTATGTTATTTTTGCAAACACAGGTTCAAAAATATGTCATTCCAAACATAGTCCTTATTCAACTCAGCCCTAAGTCCTTATTCAACTCAGAACTGAAGATACAGTCTAAACAGGGAAGTAGTAGTAGCCGATCTCAAAAACAGAGCGAATCCCCTGAGGTTTGCATCTTACGTCTTTCCCCTAAACTGGAAAAGCGCTGCTGTTAACCGAATCAATCCACTGGATCTAGCCTTGTATCTCCAGACCACCATTGTAGTTGGGAGCTCCATTTCCAATGAGTGGGACGTGGGGTTTTAATAGCTGAGCGCTCAAAATAGCTTCTGGACCAGGTTCAACTCATATTGCTGGTTAGCTAACCCATATATAGATACATGGTCCAAAAGTCTGGGATCAGTAAATGTCTACTATCAGATCACTGCTTCATGTAGTTCTCTCATTGGCAGAAGCTGTCATCCCCCGCCACCCTTTCTCAGGCAGAATAAAATCTTTCCCAATGATTGGAGATACCAGGAGTTGAACTTGGTGTCTTGTGTGGCCAAACATATATTCCACCACTGAACCAAACATGGGCTCTCTTCCAAACAACCCTGGGACTTGTAGTTCTCCCACAGATAAATCCCAGGGCTCCTTGGAGAACTACAAGTCCCACAATTTCTTAATGAGAATTCCTGTCAGTTGAATCAGGTTGGACACATACGAAATGAGGTTGGGAATCATTTACAGCATCTTTTTATTCAGCTGCAATTTTAGGATAGCATTTATAGAAACAGACACTTTTAAACAAGTGCCAATGGGTTGCCAATGTCCTGGTGGGGCCTGGAGATCTCCTGGAATTACAATTGGTCTTCCAATGACAGAGATCAGTTCCCACTTCCCCTGGAGAAAATGGCAGCTTTGAAAGGTGGACTATATGGCTTTATACCCGCTTGAGGTCCCTCCCCATCCCAAATCTTGCCCTCCCCAGGCTCCACCCTCAATTCTCCAGGAATTGCTCACCAGGACCTGGCAACCATATAATATATTTCCATAGAATGGGTGAAATGCCCAGGTCTTACTGGGCCAATTCTTCTTGTCCTGCAGATCTTCTGGGAAGATGGCATCATCTCGGGCTACCGTCACCCCAAAAGCTCTGCCTTAGACTGCATCCTCAGCTCCTTCCAAATGAACAATGAAACAGTCAACATTTGGACACATTTTCTCCCTACCTGGTAAGTCAGTGGCTTCTAATTGGTCTTCTGTGGACAGCTGGTGCTTACCCGACCTGCTGTTCTATTGCATCTTACTGAATTTTTCATTCACATGCTTTACGTCAGCTAGAGAGCAGTTTTGCAGCACAAGAACAGACGTGGTTGCCAGTTTGCTGCAGTCAAGAATTAGACCCCAAAAGGACATGTACATTTTGCAAAGTTTTGCACCATATAAGTTTCCCCTTGGATTTTTCAGATCATTTTAATAAATAAACAATGAAATGCATTAATGTTATTTTGTTTGTTGTTCTGTCTACTGTACCCAAATATCCAAAAATCTATGCTACAGGACCTTGAATTCAGATAATTTTCAAAATTCTTCAGCATCTGCTTTTTCCAAGGGTCATGTCTTAGGCCAGCTTCCTCTCTACTCACTGCTGAGCGTTGTGCTCATTCCTGGTCATGGACCGCTTTCTCCCCACCCCACCCGTATTATTTTTCATCTTCCATGACAAGCTTTGCAACCCTTGCCAAATGCTTGCTTCATTGAGCATGTTCACGGCATGGTAAAAGAGAAACAGTGCAGCTATTCTAGCCACGTCTCCGTGGCCCTGGAGAAATAGAAGAAAAACTCAGAGCAGTCTAGGTCCTTTTTTTGCACAGGCAATTTTTGCCACTTTTGGCCCCTGAGTGGGCAGAAAGTTCGGAACAGAACCCTTGAAAACACGGCATTGAAATCTGGAGATGGGGTTAAGCATCTGGAATTTGGAAGAAAACCCAAAGAGGTATGAGACCAAAAGTGGCAAAAATTGCCATCCAAAAAAAGGCCTGGAAGAAACAGGTAACCAGTGAGATGCAATGGGATGAAAGAAGTATATTTAATTTCCTTCCCTTTATAGGTATTTCTTGTGGCGATTCCTGATGCTGTCCTACAGTCTGGATTTTTGGCATGATACCTACAGCTGGCCCTTCCTAGCCTATATGTGGCTTATTTGCCTCTACCCCTTCACATCCAGCTGTGCCCACACTTTCAGTACCATGTCAACCCATGCAAGGCACATCTGTTACTTCTTGGACTACGGAGCTCTCAGTCTCTACAGTTTGGGTAAGGCTCTGATTCTGGTAAAGAAAAGGCAGACAGTTGAGCATGGAGAATTATTTGTACGACCTCTGAAATTCTGTCCAAATGCGATTGGTAATTTAAGGCAATTTGGCAAATAATTGAATAACTGGATCTAAGTGATGATCAGGGCTCATTTCAAGGGGGAACGCGCAGGAACGCAGTTCCGGCAGTTCCTCGAAGAGGTCACATGTCAGGTGGCCCCGCCCACCTGACTCAGCCATTTTGGGCCCATTTCAGCCTGGATTGGGGCCGAAATGGCCCAGATCGGGCCTCTGACGGGTGGTGGATCACTCTCCCATGCAGCAGCAGCCCGATCCTGACCATTTTGGGCCCCTTTTCGGCCATTTTCAGCCCCTCTTTGCCATTTTGGGCCCAATTTCGGCCCTGAATGGCCAGGATTGGGTCCAAAACAGCCAGGATAGGTGATATCAGGGGGTGTGGCATATGCAAATCAGTTATGCTAATTACACACTTCTGGCGATGGCAAGGGGTGTGGCATATGCTAATAAGTTGTGCTAATGAGTTCCTCCAGCACTTTTTCTACAAAATGACCACTGGTGATGATAATAATAGTGTGTTTATATACCTCCCTTCTGGACAGATTAGTGTCCCACTCTGTGCGGTGAATAAAGTCCGTGTTATTATTATCCCCACAATACAGCTGAGGAGCTAGGGCTGAGAGGAGTGGCTTACCCAAGACCACCTGCAGAGTTCATGGCAGTCGTGGAAATCAAACCAGCAGAATGCTGATTCGCAGTCCAGCCACTCAACCACTATGCTACAGCAGCTCTCTACAAAATTTCTGTTCTTCTGCAAAGCACATTTAAATAAACCTGCCAGACTTGAAAACCATCCAAACTTCTTTTTTTCTGGAAGTAAATATCGGAGTTTTGCTCAACCCAATCTACTATATAACCTCAAATTTATTCTGCAACGAGATCTTAAAAGGTCAGCTTTGTTCAACCTGACCTGTTCAGTAGCCCAGATCTTATAAAAGGACACTGAAGCAGGAGATGCCGAGGTTGGAATTGACCAGCAAATTCAAAGAGAATCAAATAGATCCAGGCATCGAAAGGTCCTTCCCTACACTGGCTAGGCCATGGTCTGACTTCACATTATATTTTTCCCTAGGACCTCTCAGAGCCTATGTAATCATATGTGTATTGTGAGTTTTGTTCTGGGAGACCTGATTTGGATTGTACCCACAGCACTCAGGGAGAATAGATTTCTGGGCATAGAGGTCACTGGGGTTGGAGATAGTTGTGAATTTCCTGCAGCGGTTTGAACTAGAAGACTCTTGGGGTGACATTCAGCTCCGTGTTTCAGTCTTCCCCTTTGTCTTGTTTTCTCAACCTGAAATGGCCCCAGGGGGTTGATATTTGCCTTGCTGGGGGGCCCCACATGCATTAATGGGGGTATACCTCAACGGTGCAATAAGCAGCCCCCTGGACCATTTCAGGCTGAGAAATAGCATGGCTGGGAGGTATAAACCCCCTCTTCTTGTACACCATGGACCTGGTCCATGCATGCCTGGATTTAAGTTTCCAGCATGGAACTTGATCCATATTTGATAGTGCAGACTCAGGAGGAACTGGGGGAAATGGAATATGGCTGGGAGTGTCCTAGAATAGGACAAGGGCCATTTCCACACGCTGTTAAAAAGATGGCCCACTCACTGAACTCTGGCGTGTTTTTTTTCACTCTGTACGTCTCCCGATTTCAAAGCGGAAGCAGGCAGTTTGGCTTTCGATTTTTCAGCATCTTTTAGCCAGCACAGGAAAGTGTGGGAGATTCCGTTCTCAGAAAAGACACTGAAGAAACGGAAGCCAAACTGCCTGCTTCCGCTTTGAAATCGGAGATGTACAAAGTGAGTGAAAAAAAACATGAGTTCAGTGAGTGGGCCATCTCTTTAACAGCGTGTGGAAACAACCTAGGTTAGGTTCTACATATAAACTCTGTGCTCTGTCACTGAGCCACGGTCCCTCACCTTTAATACCACCCACCAGTGAATGAATAGCAGGTATAGACTGGAGAATAAACCCTGGGGATCAAGATGGGTTTTACCCATCTCATACCGTAGCTCATTGCTTCAGCCATTTTAGTTTCTATGCTTCTCCTTCAAAATAATGGCTTCTACAACTTCCTTTAGAAAGTCATTAAAGACTCATGGGGTATGGAACCCCTGGAGTTCCAAGTGATAAGAGGTGATGACATATTCTGATGGAAAAGGGTTTTTTTTTAAAAAAAATGTTACACCACACAACTCATCATCATCATCAACCCACACATTCATCATTGTTCTTTCAGACTGTTTAGAATCAATACTCTATGGCCAACAGAGACAGAGGGCCTTTTTTCCCCACAAGAACTTTTGAGGTCTAATTGCCATGAGCTAAAACGGTCAGGTGGATCCCGAGGTGGCAAGCTAACATCACAGATGGCAAATGCATGTTGATGACCTTTCTAAGTAAACACACACGTCACAAGAAAGCAGGAAGCTCCCTGTGTTGAATGTATCATGTAGACTAGATCACAGAATCCCTGTCTGGAGAGAAATGTGTGCTTTTTGTGCCTCTGTGAGTTTCAGCTGCAAGGTAGGCACACTGGAGAACCGTGTGGAGTCACTCCCCATAACAGCTTGTGTTTGTGTGTTTGTAGGCTGTGCTTTCACATATGGAGCCTATTCAATGCCTGACTGCTGGGTGAACGGCCCTTTGCACCATTACTTTGTCCCCGTGGCTGCCTTTAATTCCTTTGTCTGCACAAGCCTCTCTTGTTACTCCCGGTACGTAAGACTTTCTTGCAGTACCAAGATAGGAGCTGAAATGAGTTGAGTTTTTGTGCAAATTCAGATACAACACTTTGAATTTCGAAGTGTTCTAAATTCTGATAGACAGTTTCATTTAAGCCCATCTTTAAAATCTAATTATCAAATGTTAAGGCATTTGTTTAGTTTAAACTGTATTTTTCCCCCTATTCCCACCAACCCCAGATCCAGCATGGGGAGTGTTGTCCATAAAATCCAAATAATTTTTCTAGCAAATCTGCGTTAAGTTTGTCCAAATTCATTTCAGCTCTAAGTATGGACCATGTTCTGCATACAGTTAGACATATCTTGTTTCTTTACTTTCTTGGGATTTTCTGTCTATTTATATACAAAGGTATAAGTGAAAAAGACTTTAGATTTTTAAACCTCTTTTTTAAAATCTATGAGCCTCAACGGAATTAAGATTCAATATAGTGAGTGTGGGCTCCGCTCAGGAAGATCATTTGGCTACAAATTTCACTGGCTGACGTTTGGTCAGTCATAATCTAACCAACCTCACAGGGCTCTAGTATAATAAAAGGAGGTGGGACATAATGCAATTATTTAAAAGATTTATATCTTGCCCTTTAGTCTAAACTATGAAAGAAATGTGCATGGGGTTTCCACCCCTTTTCCTCTGACGGGACTTCTGTAAAGGTAGCCAATCTCCAGATTTGGCCTGGAGATGTCCTGGAATTATCTCCAGACTACAAAGATAATTTCTCCCGGATTAAATAGCTGCTTTGGAGGGTATACTCTGTGGCATTATACCCCACTCAGGTCCCTACCCAGGCTTGACTCCTAAATTTCCAGGAATTTCCCAGTTCTGAGTTGGCACTTTTAGCTTCTATAGAGCAGGGAGAACTAAAACAGAAAAAGTTCTTCCTCAGCATGGCATTCTACAGCATGAGGGATAAATGTTTCAGTTGTTGAATTTCTGCTTAACATTTAAGTCTAATTCACTTAAAATGCTTTTCAGCCCCTCTCCTGCTGTTGCTGAGCATGTGTGAAAAACCGTTGGGTCTAGCCATGTTACAAAGTTCTTGAGTTGTGTGTCTGGATCCACCAAGAGGACTTTCAATCAGATGTATGTTCTGGGGCGGGGGACTATTTGCCCCATCGTGTGGATCTACAGGTATCCTGTCAATACACGAACCCCCAGTGGGGCAAATAGTACTCCTCCAGGACACTTCAGGTCAGGAAAATTGGGGAGGGGGGGGAGGCATAAGCAGCTGCTTCCCATGTTCCCTGGTCCTGAGTCAAACTGGGCCCTGAACTCCTGGGAATTGAGTTACCAGTAAGGCTCTCACAACAAAAATCTGACTGAAAGCCCTTGCAACAGATCCAGGGACTCTACCTCTCCGTAGCCACATATCACAGTTTGAAATGTTCTTGTACTGAATTTCTGGATTCATCCATGACCATGCAGGATGGTTGGTTTACAATTGCAATCCATCCTTGCTGTGTTTTCCAATGCATGTTTGATTTTGGCCTAAAAGTATGGTGAGTCACTGCAGTTGTACTAACTAGAGTGTTCAGACTGCGCTTTGTCTTTTCTAAGTATATATGTCCCTTTAAGTACTTGCTTTGGAAGGAGCTGAAGAGAAGGAAGATGCTATTGTTATCAGAGTTCTTGGGTTGGATCCCACAGATTCGTTCCACTAGTAGAGGAGCTCTTTCCTCCTGGTGCACAGCGCCATCCCCGATATCTCATGTTATCAGGGAAGGTTCCTTACATAGGGAGAAAAAGGTAAAGGTAAAAGTAGTCCCCTGTGCAAGCACCAAGTCATTACTGACCCATGGGAGGATGTCGCATCATGATGTTTTCTTGGCAGACTTTTTGTTACGGGTTGGTTTTCTTTCTTGGAAGAAAGCACCTCGATAAACAAAACAGATCTCTGGGATCAAATTCCTTCATGTAGCTCATCATTTGTAACCCTATCGTCTGTCTCTTGGCACAGAATCTTGTTATCAACTGGTTATCTCCTCACTTGGAAGTTTGAAATGGAATTTCAAAGGCTAGGTTTTTATTTAAATATAGGGAACAGAATAACTGATTTTGAACAATGTTATAGTGAATATACTGGAGGGGAAAGAAAACAGTGATATATGGGGGCTAAAAGTTATCTCAAAAGTCCAAGACATCCCCCAAAGTCTAGAGGAATATGGTCTCTATTTAGGGGGGGAGGGTCTAGAGGTTCCCTCCTTGTTTCCCAGTTCTCCCAATTTTCCCACCACCACCAAGGGAGGAAGCCATGCCTCCTACACACCTGTTGAAAGACAACACTTCACGCTCTCCATAAAATCTCCCTTTTTCCCCTCCCTAAATGGCAGCCTTCTTGGACTTGTAATTTCTTAAATGCTAACATGTTGAACATTTATTTATTCAGTTGCACAAGCCTTTGATGGGTTCTATCTAACTATCCTGTGAAGGATCAAGGATGACGTTCACATAACTGCCTAAGTACAATTCAGTGCCTTATAGCCAAAAGTTTGGACTCTTTCCACTGAGAACTGCTCCCCCGTACTAAGTAATCTCAAACTAATTCTAGTCAGACGTACCTCAGAATATTTCCTGCTGCAAATGATGTCATGAGGCACTGAAGTATGGAACTTTACTTAACATTCTCACAGTACTGGATTTCAAAATGGCTGCTGCCCTTGGTTTACGTTCTCTCAAGTTCCAAGTTCCAAATTTCCTTCTTTTCTTATAATGTTGGTGCTGGAGGGTGACCGTGCGGGAGGACTTATCTTAGAATTTTAGACAGCTCCTCCACAGGCAGTATTTCAACTGCTTATATGAAGGAAGTTTACTTCAAAGGGTTCTTTTTTGTGTGCATATTGAGCATATTCTCTCAAATGAGATCTTCAATTACCACAAGCCTTATATTTTTTCCCAAGATGCTTTACGATACATAAAGGGCCTTGCTATGAGGTGAGCAGAAGTATTTACCTAAAGGTACCAATAAGGATGGCGGGAGTTGGTAACAGACATTCTAATCCCGTAAGGTACAATCCACTGACATGTACTACTTTTTAAACACTTAATTTTTCAAAACAAACCTCATAGAAACTGGAAATAAAAATATGACAAGAATAGTAGCAGATCTACATATAAGCATCTATAAAATATTTCCAAATATCTAAAAACAATTGTCATCTATGTATGTTCAAATACTGATAAGGTTGTAAGGTTCTCAACCTGCTGAATTATATAAGGTAGGCATTTCTCTCTGAGTAGGTTGCATTAAAACAAATGAAAACTGTGCGAGAGCTTCCATTAATTTCAGTGAGGTTTATGCAGAAAAACTTGCCAGCTTGATAATTAGAGTAACTGGCCAGGTTAAAGATTTTCTACCTCAAGCCTAAAAAAAATCCCTTATTCTGAATCTGTTGCTAGCACTTCCAAGTAATGTTTTTAGCTGACCATATTAATTTTATTCTTGAAAATATTTGTGTAAGGAATTTTCTGTTGCAACATTGCTTCCAGTTTTGTGCAGAAATGATGTTTTGTGTTGGCACAACTCCAAATCACCCCTCCTTATTTTTCCTCTGACACCCTGTGGAGAAGGTAAAGGGGAGACTAGGCTGAGAGGTGCCTCCCTGTTGCCTGCTATGGCAGGCAACCTCCCATCCTCTGCACAAAACATCTTGTGTACACAGTACACATCTTGTGAACACATTACACATCTTACACAGGGACGCTCAAGTGAAAGATCTTACACTTGTTCTCCCATTGTGGATACACATGCACTAGGGACATAGACCACACAGAAAGTAATTTACTTGAGCATCCCCGTGTAAGATGTCTTGTGTAGAAAGACTCAAAAGTAGGGCAAAAAATTGGTGTCATGTGACACCATGACATCACTTCTGGTTTGACATCCTAACATTGAGCAATGCTCTAGGAATTTCTCAAATCTCCATGGTTTCTGCCTCCCTTATTGCTCCCAGGGTCCCCTGCTCTCCATATGTCCCTATGTACTAATCATGGCCCTCTGTCTGCTTAAGGTTGTCCACTTGACATCTTCCAGAGCTCAGTCTTTTTCAAAAGTGGCTCCCACCCTATGGAAAGGGTTCCAGAGGGGGAGGAACTCTATCCTTGGGAGATTTTAAAGGGTATTGTAAGACTTTTTATTTGATAGGGCTTTTTATGGGGCCAGGTTCTTGGGATTTCATTGTATTATGTGAGGTTTCAATTTGGAATTTTATGACACCTTGAGCCACAAGGACTGTCCGTGTGCATAATATTCAGCCCACCATTTAAGATCTGCCTCTCAAGCCCTGCTCTCTATGCTTGCCTTTCAGAGGTGAGACAGGTAACAACCAGAGACAGGGCTTTTTCAGAAGTGGCACCTTGCCTTTGAAACACTTTCCTCCTTCAGGCATTCCTGGCGCCTGCTTTACTTTCTTTTAGGCACCAGGGCAAAACTCATCTTTTTACCCAGGCTTTTAATCAGGGGTTTTATTTTATCAACTTTTCAAAGGCTTGCTATTTATGGATTTTTAAAAAAATGCTGCTTATGTCCCAATAGCTTGTTTTTAATATTGTGACCTGGTTTTAATTGTAAGTTGTCTCAAGCAGGACTCTAAAGAGGCAGAATAGAAATACTCTAAATAAAGGCAAAAGTGGGTTATTTTAGTAAAAAAAAATTCTGATTAATTGGTTTATCCACCTTCAGAATTCTTGGTAGGTGAGAGTCAGTTAAAGGGGAAGAAAAAACAGAGGGGATTGACGGAACGTGGGCCGCACTATCTCTGTTTGGGTTCTTACACTTTGTGTGGGTTTCGAGTCCTCACTCCCCCAATTCATCAACAATGTCTTTCTTTCTCTTATCTCTTTTTATCTCTCTTTCCCCAACATTCTGCTTCCCTCAGTGGCTATTCAGATGCTCCCCAGGAAGCCCATCAACAGGGCATGAAGCCAACATCCCTCTCCCTATTGGTCCTCCCCACCCCAAACTGGTATTCATAGATCGACTGCCTTGGACTTAGAGAGGTTCTGTTTATCAGTTGTGCTGGTACCCATTGATGGACCTCTTATCCATGGAGTTGTGCAGTCTTCCTTTAAAGCCAACTATGCTGTGTATGTTAAGTACAAGCTGCCTTTCAAAGCTGCCTCTTTGACCGTCTGTGGGTTGCTTTGGCTGCATTTCCAAGCTGCATTTAATGACCACTTCTTTCTGTCTGTCTTTCCTTTCCCCTAGATTCCTGGAACTAGAGTGCCCCCCTCTGAGCAGGATTTTGAGGACAGCAGCTTTTGTGTACCCTTTCATCTTTGACAACATACCATTGTTCTACAGGGTAAGCTAATTTTGGCACGTGTTCACTGTTTCTCTCTCACTCTGTGTCTTCTGTGCTCTGTGTGTGTGAGTGTGTCAGAGAGAGTGAGAGAGCACACAACATTAGATTATCTTTCATAATTTAGCTTTTGAATCATGGGAAATGAACAATATAGCACCCAGGCCTATTGAGTTCCAGTGTAATAATGGCTTGAACACATTACGGTGATACTGAGCCAACCCACCTGTGGGTCCTGTAATTTTGCAAGGCACATTCCGAGATGGCTAGAAACTTGCCCAAAAACAAGAGTTGAGATTTAGTTCTGATTTTTGGCTTTTATATCTGCAAGTCCTGAAAGATGCTAAAACAAATCTGATATTAAAAGTGACAATGATATTTAGATCAAGATGGGTAGCCGTGTTAGTCTCTCTGTAGCAGCAGAAAAGAGCAAGAGTCCAGTGGCACCTATAAGACTAACAAAATTTATGGTAGGCTCATACCCAACACAAATTTTATTAGTCTTATACTGGACTCTTGCTCTTTTCTAATGATATTTAGACAATTGAAAATGACAATTCAGGCACCCATGGAAGAACTTTGCTGTCTCCCAGTTCAGTGAGGGCCAGGGCTTTTTTCTGGGAAGAGAGGTGGTGGAACTCAGTGGGTTGCCCTCGGAGAAAATGGTCACATGGCTGGTGGCCCCGCCCCCTGATCTCCAGACAGAGGGGAGTTTAGATTGCCCTCCGCACCGCTTGGTGGCGCAGAGGGTAATCTAAACTCCCCTCTGTCTGGAAATCAAGTGGCGGGGCCACCAGCCATGTGACCATTTTCAAGAGGTTCCGGAACTCCGTTCCACCACGTTCCAGCTAAAAAAAAGCTCTGGTGAGGGTCCAACTAGATGTTCTGTTTTGTAAAGTTTGTCCAGAACCAAACAATAGCTGAGGAATGTCTGTTAAAAAATAAAGAAGAGGCTGTTTGGGCTTTGAATACTGCTGCGAGGGGCTGCTACTCCTCTCAAGCTGTTTGGACCCAACCAATTAAAAAACCACATAGTTTGGCCCTAAGGCAGGGTATGGGGACAGTGTGTGCTTGATTTCCCCCTATATATGTTGATTTCAATGTATGAAAGGTCATCTTCACTGGATTTCCCCTCTAGATTTGTCACAAGTAAATAATACCGTGTTTGCTTTTATCTTGTTATTGGTTAGAATAATTATTGCCTCTGTTGCACCTTCAAGAATCCTGATCCTTTCTTTGTGGACTTATGTTTCTTCTTTCAGATTTTCTTCTGTTTTGGTGAAGACTGTGCTTGGAATGATGCCATAGCTGGTTACTTCTATCACCTTTTCTTCGCCCTCCTCACCGGCTTCCTCTTTGCATCCCACCTGCCGGAACGCCTGGCTCCAGGTCGCTTCGATTTCATTGGTAAGAGCAGACCACTGAGGCTTCAAAGAAATGAATTAAAAACCACAGGTTTTTTTTATAACCAACAGAAACTTCTAGAACCCTCTCACCAAATCCAAGTTTCCACGTTTTTTTGTATCTCTGAATTATTAAGCATAAGAAATATGTCACTTGAATAGGAGCTGTTGTTGTTCAGAATCTTTTTTTTACCCATTTAGAATGAAAACTTTCCATAAAGAAATAATTTTCTGACATTATTCCTTGCCCCTGTTAAGCATGCTGCCATGTTTACAGTCACAATAGCTCAAGGGAACTTTTTTTTTCAGGATTGCTTTAAAGTGGCATTAGAAAATCCTCCATGGGAAATCTTGGGAAGGTGGGAAAAACTTGCCGGCTGGTTGGGTGGAGTTTGGAGCACTGAAAGAGAGCATCAGTAGTTTGCCACTTTTTTCTTTGACCAGAAATATTCCTGTTCCCAAAAGTAGTTCTCATTTTTCAAATGGAAATGCAAAGTAGTGGCTTCCACTGGTCCCACCCTGGTTTATGGCCTTGGGTGAGGTGGTTTCTACACAGCGACAGGCGTGTGAGGTTTCCCAATTGCTGCTGCAAGCGCTGGATAGTGCGGATACAGCACCACAGCAAAGGGGCTTTCATGTGACAGGTTTTCCCACAGCTTCCTGGTCCCAGTTCCCCTGCAGTGGCCATTTCCCCTCTCCCAGCTGCTTTTTCAATTTTTTAAAAAAATGGTAATTGAATATAGTTATATCCATATAATGTCGTAATAATACGTGTAACAGATACTCTGAAGTCCTAGTATTTAAAAAAGAGCAAGATTTTTAGCCCCTCTTGTTGCAGATATATGCCTTCCCCCTTATATATCTTCAACAAAAGGGCCTAAAAAACTTTTTGTTTTACATAAAAACTGGGAATTTACAGAACCTGTTACAAACACAGTTATAATGTTATATCAATATGGCAATATTCAGTTTCCAATTTTTAAAAAAATACCCCCCCCCCCCTGCAAAAGGGATAGAAAATTACCACTGAGGGGACAGTGTTAGGGGAAATGGCTGCCATGTGGGCAGGAAAATCTGAAATTTTTATACCCACACAGCAGACATCCAGGCTTTTCTGTGATCCCAAAATTTCGCAGCAAAGGTACAAGGAAGATCATAGAGAAACTGGGGAAAACTCAGAAGTGCAAGAAAGCACCACGTGGCAAATAGGGGGAAAAAACTAAGCTTGACAACTCTTGAGTGAGAAAATTCCCGGAGACTTGGAGGTGGGGCCAGGGGAGTGTGGAGTTTTGGGAGCGGAGGTACCTCTTCAGAGTATAGTGCAATAGCGTCCATCCTCCAGAAGGAGGCCCTCGCTTGCTCCTTGAGGTCCTTTTGATGGAGACTAAAACTAGAGCCTTCTAGCTGTGAAGCAGGTGCTTTGCTACCAAGCTTCAACCCTTCCACACTTGTTAACATCATAGTGATACTCTAATGCAACTAAGAAGCAGAGCTTTAGGCAGAATTGTGTAGATGTGGCAGAACTGTGTAGAATAGAGGGGTGCCTTCCCTTAGCATAGACCTAGTCCGGGCCTGTTTTGGCATCTGCTAGAAAAATCATCTCTACTAGAAAAATCATCTCAGCATCTTCCATCAGAGTTCTATATGATCTCATCTTACAGTGAAATGTACATACTTCCTGTATGCAGAGGCGCACATTTGTCTTAAGAAAGAGTCGACCGGCATTCACTTTGCAATTGGAACCAGGGGCTTGTATAACTTTGTACTTGTATAACTTTAGGGGTTGTATCACATGTTCAGTTGTACATGTGTTGAATATAACATGACAAATTATTCAACACGTGTATTTAAAAAAAATAAGTGGACACTGTACATAGATTGTATGTGTCTTTGCTGTAACTTGAGAATAGGGCTAAAGTCAACAAGCTGCAATATGCAATATAGTCATGAGAGGGGCTGAAATCTATTTTTCACTTGGGCTTAACTGTATGTTCCACTGTTCATATTTCTGTTAAACAGGCCTGTGCTGGGAATTCTGTGTTGAAACTGTTGATTTCTTATCTAGTGACTTCATTTATACCCTGCCTTTCTCCCCAGTGGGAACACAAAATGTTCCAAAGCATGCAGGGGCCCAATTCATATTGGGACCATGATGTTTGGTTAGAAAGGGCTTAAATTTCCCCAATTTAAAATGGCCCTTGGCAGCCACCATTTGCCCCCTCTTCCAATAACTTGGGGGCATGTAGCCCATCATCATATCTGAACTGGCCCCCTACACATCCCGAGAATTCACTTGCAACACAGAACTTCCGGCATGCATGTGTTTGACAGGATCTGTGACAGACACAGTCAGACATGTAGATGTAGAGTTAGGTCCTCAGAAACTGACATCTGGCACGTGTAAGTTTTGCCAGCTCGGAAAGTGGCTGTCTCCTCAGGGCCATTTTAGCTTTCGAAAACAGGATGAGAGGGAAGGCTTAACCCGCCCCCCCTTCCCCGTTTGTCATGGTAGCAGTCCTAATTGGGCTCCTGTGCACCTAGTAAGTGTGTTTTTAAAAAAATGCTGGCAGTATGTGGGAGTACATTGTATATTGTCTAAGTAAAGCCTGCTATCACCATGGTCAAGGGGCAGGTTAGCAGTCCTTTTAACGTACAGCTTTCCCCCACTCTGTTCATCACTATACTAGACATTTTTCTGGTAAATAACTTTGTGATCCCCCTCCCAACATACACTTTCAGGCTTCCCTTGGAGTCATAAGGACTAGAGGGAGTTTTTAAATAGAAAAAAGTGGAGATTCTCAAGATGCTGGATTCTTTGCTTCTATGTGGCTCATGTTGAATTGCATAATGTACTCACTTCACCATCTCCATCAAACTAGCACTGACCATATTACCTTTTTCCCTTTGACCCACTACAGGGCACAGCCACCAGCTGTTCCACATCTGTGCAGTGGTAGGCACCCACTTCCAACTGGAAGCTGTTTTGTGTGACTTACACTTGCGCCAGGAGTGGCTGAGCACCCATGCACCGGCGTCCACCTTCACTCATACTTTCGCCATCCTTGGCACCGCCCTGCTGGGGAACCTTGTTCTCATTGCTGTCTTCACCATCACCCTCCTCCGTTCATCTGTCACCACCACAATCCTACAGAGCACCCCCTCAGAGGTGGAGCGGCACAAGGATAAGTGACTGTTCTCAAGAACGGCGGTTTTGGTACCAAGGGAGGGGGTGGAAGCTTCCCTCTGCTCCGGGTTCTTACTTCCAAACCCTTTGGGTTAGTTGGTTCACTCATCGCACTTATACCTCAAGATTATGTATCTGGAGGAATACAATACCCTTCCCAGGAGGTGTCCTGAGTTTAATGTCCCCCTAACTTTGAGCACCTTAAAAAGAATCAAAACCTTTGGTTGAAGCTGTATGGCTCCATGGGTTAGTAGGGCTTATGTCTACAGTGCTGAGCACAGAGGAGGAAATGCAGCCAGTGTCCCCTCCAACTCTGTTTCTATTGTACTGGTGAGCAACTTACAGGACCCCTCCAATGTAAGTGAAGGGACTGCAGAGGGTAATGTCCAGGACAGTCAAAACTGGCTCAGTACTTGTCTGGATGTTCCTTATGGGGCTGCAAGAATGTAGAGTGAGATTTCCATTTCCCAGTTAAGCCGGCCTTTTAGGGCTTAAATTCTAGAGACCCAGGACCTCCTGCTCCTTCGTCTTGGATGTCTGCAGGCAGGCTGTGGATATTGTGGTTCTGAGAATGACCTAGCTCTAATTCATCCTCGATATCTCCTCCTGGAGATTTGGAAAGAAGTCCTGGGTTCCCCTCAAAACTGGATCCCGCCCCCCATGGACAAAAAGGAAAAAAATCTCGCATATGGGTTTCCCTATATTGGCAAGGAAGCACTTTGAAAAACTCCGGCTGGTGACCGAAGATTATATGGCCCTTGTGGAATTTGCACCTAACTCTCAGTGTAACCTTAATTAACAGTGGTCTTTGTTGTTTGTTTGGATATGTGTCAGCCTCAGGAAACCAACAATTAAAATATAGTTATGTGCTCCTAGTTTCCTGAGCTGTAGAAACTTCTGGGAGCAGCTTTTACCAATTTCCTTTGGAGGAGAGAGTACTAGAGGCCTGTGTAACAAACTGAATTTTAACAATATACAGGTTGAGCAAGTGGAACACATAAAGCTAGTCCCAAATTTAATATTATCCCCCCACCATAAATCAACTCTGATAAATCAACTTTGTGCTTTCCACCACAAAGCAACAGCAATTCCCTCAAGTTGGCTATATTACTGCCAACAAATTTTTTTCTGCTTGGTAACTGAGGCTTCAAAAACCTTCCACAATTGGGTTTTTATGAAGAGATTACTTTGTTGGACCACTTGTGGCCATTATGGGAACATCTTTTACCTACAATCAGCTTAGCAGACCATACAAGAACCCAGGAAAAGAGGGCTAGCTTTTTACTCAGCCAAAGAATGTAGCAGGGCTCATAGAAATATTATCTGCTATTATTTTGGAATGCTGGAATTGGTGGCTACATGCCTGGCTCAAAAATGAAAAATTGTATATGCCACCTCCCACTTTTGCTAGGACACAACGAAGGGAAGAGCTTTAGTTTTGTGGCTGAACTGCCCTTTTACGCATTTTTACACTTAAGAAGGCTGATATCTAATTCCATTAGTTGTAGGAAATGGGAGTGCAATGTGAAAATTATCTTTTGCTTGTTCAGGTAGAAAATAATAGGGTTCCAACAAAGAAGCAATATGGTTCCAGTTCTGACAGTAAGTTCCAGTTTGGACCTCAGACTGAGTGGCCTTGAAATACAAAAAAATGATTTAAATCATTAAATTGCCACTTAAGGGTGATGCTACGGAGCCTCTGAAACTTGACATAGTTCAGGGCCTCAGCATGTCTTAATACAGCTTTGGATTCCGACAGCAACAGAGGTTAGGAAGAATGGTAGGATTTTTAAAGGGTAGCAGATCAAAGGGATTACTCAGGGTCTTCAAGAGCAAGCTGGGCAAATGTTTGTTCAAATGTGTGTAGGTGGACTTGATCTGTGAGGTAGGATGTGTCAGTAGCTTGTCTCTGTCACTTCTATCCTTATATCCCAGAGTTGTCCACCATAGGAAGTAAAAGCGGACATTATTTCTCCTTCCCACTCCTTGGGAGGCCAAAATTGGGAACTCAGGGACCCACAAGGTCCCTTTAAACTCTTATTCTCATTATTGAGGAAGTTTATCCAGAGACATCAACTTCTTATGAGGAAGAAGAGCAGAATTACAGAAACAAAATAAAAATAATCCCTCAGAGCTGCAAATCTGACCATATAATTATGGTCATCGTTCAGGTCTACTCTGTCCAGGGACTGTGCAAATGGCAGGAAATTGCATACAGGAGATTCCACATACAGTAGGAGTCCAAAGGATGTAGTTGATGCATTTAATCTGTAATCCCATGTGTGCTTACTTGAGGGTAAGTTCCATTTAATTTTATGGGACTTCTTTCTGAGGAAATATGGGTGGGATCAGGTAGTTAGAGGGGTTGAGGCTGTTTCTTAGGGTTGAAAGTAAAAGAGTAAAGTGTGTACAAGATGGTGGCCCCTCAGTGGTTTGGCGTCAATTGATCACTAGGTGGCTGGTTGGAAGGCATGGTCAGGGTAATAAGAAGGCAGAGTTTAAATGAGTTTTCCTGTAGGTGTTTTAGGGTTGGATCCTGCCGTCTTCTCTGCTTCCCCTTCCCCCAGCAGTCCTTTCAGACCCCAGGAAAGTTTATTCCTAAGGTCATGGCACCCATGTGACCTAACAAACATAGGGTGGTCGGGGGGTGGCAGTGAGGAGGGAGAAGGGAAAGAAATCACTCTTTCTGTTCCCTTTGTCGCCACTGCACATGGCTTAGAGCTCATGGGTCTTGTGACCCCGGAAATAAAGTGAAAAGACTGCTTCAGGGAGGGGAATGTAGCAAAGATCCATGATCCCTGCATCTTGCAGATCGCACAATCCAACCCATTGTGCTGAAGCAAAGAGTTGTGGTATCCAAACTGAAAAGAGGATTTCCTTCTCCATTTGCTCCTGGGACTTCATCCAGATCTGGAACCTAGTTGGGCAGTCAACATTTGGAGATTAAAACTGAATAACTGTGATTAACCTTATGATTGTCTTAGATATATAAGAACTAGAATATATGGCAGTTTTCCAGATTGTGCATGTCACCATTTTGGAGCTTGGCAATGAGTTGGTCTGTTAAGAATGTAGGTTGATTGCATGCACGCGGCACAGCAGTTGCACAACTGTAATTTTACAGGGAAGTCCCACCACAAAGTGAGAAATGTCTTAAAATTCTTCCATGAGCACAAATGTGTCCTCAAGGGGTATGAGCTAGAGATACAGCAGTGAATTTTTCTTCCCTTGAAAACTAACAATGCTCTTGTTGTACATACCTCCAATTCAGAAAATATATTTAAATGAACATGTATTATAGAAGAACTGAAAGCAATTTCTCACTTTGTGATGGGGTTTCTCTAACCCTAAAGTGTAAACTCTCCATCTGATTGATTAAGTGTAGAACACTTCTCTTTGGCATTTAGCTTTGAGTTTAGTTAATATGTATTGAATAACATTTGGAACCCTTCTTTTTTAAAATTAAAATCACTGAGGAATATAAATAACCTGAAGATCATCCAATATGGCTCTTGAATGGGTCCAATCCAGTTTAGACTCAAAATCAGAAGGGTCATCCAGCTAATTGAGCATCCTGTTCACACGCTGGCCAATCAGTTTCCTTAAGAAGGCCAACACACAGGTCGTAGAGGCCTGATGTTGCTTCCTAGCTCTGATATTCAAAGGTTTACTGCCTCTGGTCATGGAGGTTCCCTTTAGTCATTACAGCTTAATGGCCACTGAAGGACATATCCAAATCCTGCATGTCACCACAGTGGCATTTGACAATGAGTTGGCCCAGGGCTTTTTTTCTGGGGAAAGAGGTGGTGGAACTCAGTGGGTTGCCCTTGGAGAAAATGGTCACATGGCTGGTGGCCCCGCCCCCTGATCTCCAGACAGAGGGGAGTTTAGATTGTCCTCCCCTCTGTCTGGAGATCAGGGGGCGGGGTCACCAGCCATGTGACCATTTTCAAGAAGTCCCAGAACTCCGTTCCACCACGTTCCCGCTGAAAAAAAAAGCCCTGAGTTGGCCTATTTAGAATGTCTTCCCAGTATTTAATTTCCAAAACAAGAGGGGTTCCAACTTATTTTCTTCTCCAGAAGCTCTGTCCCTGATCCATTTTAGGGCAGAGTTGTGGTCCAGCTGTGAAGAAGAAAAATGCTCAGAGAAACACCCCTATATTATTCTTTGGCATGTCAACAGGGCTGAGCCTTGGCATTCAAAACCATTTCTCAGATAAAGCTCGGGTCAGTCCCACCTCCAATTCATCTTGTGGTGCTCTTTTGTAATAAGCTCTGTATTTCTTAATGTACTGATTGAGCAGGTGGAAAATGAGCTGGCGAGGTCCAAAGCAACATCAGTCTACAAATACCAAAACAGTCTGACTCATCCACGTTGCTGTTACTTCATAAAGCAGTCCTTTTGTAGCTGGAATGGTGTGGAGATGGAGGGGGGAAAGTTTTTTTTTCTTAACTTGGGGCCTATTCACACAGTCCAGATGGTGGACATGTGTACTATCAACAGGCATGGTCATGAAGTGTTGTTCTGGAAACTTAATTCCCAGGTGTGCTCAGGACCAGGACCAATATAGATCAGGGCCATGGGAAAAGGTGTTTAAGCCTCCTCCCCATTTCCCCAACCTAAAATCACCCTAGAAGCCTCTATTTGCTCTGTTAGAGAAATTTACATGTAGCCAGGCCAAATAGCCGCTTCCAGGGTCATTTCAGGTTGGAAAACAGTGCTTTGGAGGAAAGCTTAATCTCTCTGTCCCTGCGTGCCATGGTACCAGTCCAAATTAGGTCCCAACGTGCCTGAGAAAATAAGTTCCCAGCATAGAACATCAGGCGCACTTCTGAACGGAAGACCTCATGGAGGCGTGTGGACTTTTTAACACATGAATTGTCTGTTTAGTGCCTCACTGTGCAATATCAGAGAACTGTTTTCTTATTTTACCAGTTAGTGCCTTTCCCCTATTTTCAGAAAGTGAACCAACCAACATCAGATGAAACTAACCATAAGATCCATAGACGTGATGTGTGGAATTTTCAATTGTTGGCAGCAACAGCTTCGTCCTGTGGGATTTCAGGGCTTTCGTGAGAAATCATTTTTTTCCCCTGTGAGCCAGAAGGAGAACATAGCCCTTTCTGCTCTTCTGGTTTATTGTACTTTTTCCTTCTGAACAGTGCTTAGCTATCCAAAATGCAAACATCATGAGAAGGGAAGAACAAAATGGTCTGAATGCCTCTTTCAAAAGAAGGGTGGGGAAAACAATCTCTTGCATCTTCAGTGCGTTTCTTGGTATGCCTAGTGTTAAACATATCCTTGACCAGGGCTTTTTTTCAGCTGGAACGTGGTGGAATGGAGTTCTGGCACCTCTTGAAAATGGTCACATGGCTGATGGCCCTGCCCCCTGATCTCCAGACAGAAAGGAATTTCGATTGGAATTTAGGGCAATCTAAACTCCCCTGTCTGGAGATCAGGGGGCGGGGCCACCAGCCATGTGACCATTTTCGCTGAGGGCAATTTAAACTTTAAAAAACTCTCCCCTTGTTCCAGCTGACCCAAAGTCATGTCATTGTGCAGTCCACCACTGAGTTCCACCACTTTTCCCAGAAAAAAAGCCCTGTCCTTGACCAGTGGATAAGTGTGGCAGAGTGGGTAACAGAGGAATCTAAGCCCACCAGTCACTATCTAACGGACTATTCTCCCACACCAGCCGTATTGAAATAACTAAGGAGCTTGTGAGTCTATTCAAGAGAATGTTCTGTTGAATCTAATTGTATATCAGTGAGTGGGAGAAGTGTGTGGTTTGGATTTTTAATGTGAAGCACTGAAATGTCTTTGATCAGCTGAGCTCAAAGAGGAGGAGCCTGCTGCTCATTTGCACGTATGCATGGAAGTGAGCGCTAATGTGACATCAGGTAGCATTGAAATTGGATTCAACATTAATTTAAATGCATGCAGTTTTTAAATGGATCCTACATGTAGAGCGGGCATCCCCAATCTTCTCAAGCCTGTGGGAACTTTTGGAATTTTCAGAACATGTAGCAGGCACCACCACACAATGGCTAGGAGGCTGGGGCCAGTCACAGAACAGTGAGAGGCTCCAAGCCAAGCATCTTCTGATGGGGGAGGCAGGTATTTCTGAATGGGTACTCCAATATGACGGAGGAAAGCCAAGGACTGAGTCTTTGTTCTGGGGAACTGTGGCTTTAATTAAGAAGACAGTGGGCATGAGGAAAACCATCAGTGGAGATCAGTGATCTGGAATTAAAACTTGAGACAAAAAAAATCCAAGTTTGAAGGAAAAACCTGGACCTTATGGTGAGCTTGGACCAATGTCTGTCTGTCGCCTCAGTATTTCTCTTTGGTACAATGGGTTTAGAGGCAGGGCTTTTTTTCAGCTGGAACATGGTGGAACAGAGTTCCGGAACCTCTTGAAAATGGTCACATGGCCGGTGGCCCCGCCCCCTGATCTCCAGACAGAGGGGAGTTTAGATTGCCTTCTGTGCCGCTGGAGTGGCGCGGAGGGCAATCTAAACTCCCCTCTGTCTGGAGATCAGGGGGTGGGGCCACTAGCCATGTGACCATTTTTGCTGAGGGCGATTTAAACTTTTAACCCCCCTTGTTCCAGCTGACCCAAAGTGACGTCATTGGCCCTGGGAGCATGCGTGCACTTTGCACGCGCACTTGTGGTACCAGGGGCACCACCTCCCGCCAAGAGTTGCCCCCTGTGCTGGCAACCCACTGAGTTCCACCACCTCTTTTCCAAGAAAAAAAGCCCAGGGTTTAGAACTGATTTGCCTTCTTTTAGAAAGTACTGGCACATATGTCTGATAAGTACTAGGCAAAGAATAGTAGCAACTGCTCTACCAGGCAAAGAATAGCAGCCAGCAACTGCTCTCGAAGGACCTGCTTTTTGCAAAAGTTCTATAAGTAACAGATTCTGCTGCTTTGGTGCATCTCCTTGCACATTCCCCATGTTCTTTATATTATACTGATTTTCAAAACATAGTTATGCACTGGGGGAATGGAGCTGTGGGCTGGGATTTATTGCATTAGGCATGGTGCAAGCTGAATTTTTTTTTAATGCATTCCAGTTGCTATTCTGAACAACTATTCATGTTATTTATGCATGAGTTGCCTTTGTAAGGGTTGTCATTCCCTTCCCCGCCCAGTAGAGCCCTTATGTTTTAAGAAATGCACATGACAGGAAGAAGTTCAACAGATGAAATAGTTTCCCCTTACTTCATCAATATGCTAAGAAAAAGCTGCCTTTTGAATTTCTGCCTGTCAAATTCATCACCTCTCCCAGGAAGGAAAAGATCTTCAGATGTTACCAACCGGGGTTGGGAGAATGTACTAAAGTTTAGATGAAATTCTGCAAGGTATGCCTTTATAATGTGTCCTGAATGCGTTGTAAAATATTATATTGATCTGTCTTTATTCAAGCCATGTTAATAGCTTGCATTTGCTGCTAAGAAAAGGTTGAATTCACCAGAAATGAGAAATTCCAAAATTCCATGTTTATTCCCAATCAGAAGGAAACCACTTTTTACTGAAAAACTGTATAATGTTCTGCTGCCTTAAATGAAAGATGCTCTCTCTGTATGTGTTTTTTAAAGAAATAATATCTATATTTGAAATAAAACAGCTTTAATTCAAAAACTGGAAAAAAATAAAACTTTGAAACAAAAGACACTCTGTTTCTCCCCTTTTCATTTTGTTCTGTATTTAATATTTTAGAAGCATTGACAACTGGTGGGAAGAGCTAGAATGGAATTTCCAAAAGTTTCTGGTAAAGCTGTTTTCTTCAAATACTGTTTTAACATAAGATACTATTTTGTATATTTTATGCTTGCATCTGACAAAACAGGGTTCAGCTCACAGCAGCTTTTGCCACAAGGCTTTTTGTGATCAGTTTTTTTGCCCTAGCCTGGATGACCCAAACTAGCTCAATCTTGTCGGATTAAAGTTGCCAGGGGGCTGGGGGGGCATGACAAAGAAGTGCTCTGGAGCATGCGACAGTGTGCTTCAGAGCTCCTGGGCCCCTTCCCCATGCATCCCCCCCCCCCCGCTGGCCAGGTGAGAGGTGGGGGGGCAGAGGCTGGGAGCAGGGATCCCCACTGAGGAATTAGTAATCCTATGGGTTGCCCCTGGTTTGATTGAAGATTAAAGATCCCCGAGGAAGTCCAAGGTTGCTATGCAGAGACAGGCAATATCAAACTACCTCTGAATGTTTCTTGCCTTGAAAACCTTATGGGGTCTCCATAACGTGTCTGCAACTTCGCACTTTCCACCACCATTCCTGCCTTTGCCAATATCCAATGAGGGAGAGCTCTGGGGCTGGCCCTCCAAGGCAATTCTCACCACTCAGTCTCAAAAGCCATGTAATATCTATTCCTAGGACCAATTAAAGTAACGCAAAACAGACTATAAATGTCTGAGTTCTCTAGAACTCTTCATGAAGTTTACTGACGTTACACCACTGCGGTTCCGAACTCCCGACCTCAAGCGATCCGCCGGCCTCAGCCTCCCGTGTTCAGGCGGGGGGGGGGGGGGAGACGCCTCAAGCCATAACTGATTGATTGAAGAAAATGTATATGCTGCCTCTCCAAAGATCCTGCTCTGGTGTCCTGTACAAAAAGCTGTACAGTTGTGCAACTTTAACATTGCACCCTTGAACTTCTTGGGATGAAGAAACAAAATAAAGGAAGCTGCTACACAAGAACTAGCGTTTGATTAAATGTCTAATACCAAACAGAACACACAAAAGGCTGAGAGCAGAAAAAGAAGTGGCAGTCATATATACTGTACTGGAGATTAATTCTAGTTAGGGCACAAGGTAAAGAAAGAGTCAATGGAAGACTGTTTGCATAGTGTTACTATTACACCTAACAACACCAACAGTGCAGTCCTCTGAATTACACCCTTAGACCATTGACTTCAATGGTCTCAGACAGGTGTGACTGTCTTTAGGACTGATCCGCATGGATTCCTTGCAGAAACAGGTAGGTGCCCTCTCAATAAATAGCTATTGTAACAGGAATTCTGTTTATCCAGGCAGCCAGCAGGCAGCTTCCAAACCGTACAGCTCAGCCGTTACTGGGAAACGAGAATGTGCCGCCCATTATTACCCTGTCCAATTAGTTAAGAAAGGGTTAACACTTTACTGCAGTTACCAAGATCATGACCTAGGACGCACACTCTTAACCTCCAGCCTGACGAAGAACGCTGCAGAGCCTCGAAGCTTGCATCGTGCTTCGGTTGGTCTAATACAAGATCTTGGAGTTCTAGAGGAGGCGTGGCTCTTTCCAGGAAGGCTCCGCCCTTCACCCGTCCATTCACGCTTTCCCTGGCCGTTCCAATCTCTGGGCGTGGTGTAGGTGGGGCTCCTCTCCTTACTTAGCCGTCCCTGCGCTCGCAGCCCTTCATTCTCCGCCATGGCATCCTGGTCGTCTAGTTTACCGTCAGGCGCGCTGCGCGTCCTTTCGCTGTGTCTGCTGGCGCTACTGCCTGTGTTTATGGCCGATCGCGGGATGCTGGTTGGGGGGTGGCGCGACCGCTCGGCCTCTGATCCGGACGTGCAGAAGGCCGCTGCCTTCGCCGAGGATGCCTACAACAAAGCCAGCAACAGCCTCTTCTACTGCCGAGCGGAGGAGATCCTGAAAGCGCAGAGTCAGGTAGATCCCCGACCCCCGCAATCACTTTTTAAATCGTTATATTGCTTCACGACGTCCCCCAGCCTTTCAAGACATCTGTTGGTCTGGAAAGAGATGGGACAATGCTTAATTTTTAAAGAAAATAGCTGCCCGGGTTCTTCCTGTCTATTCAGAAGCAAAGCCATGTAAACTGGAGGATATCTTCTGGCCAATGCCTGGTGGATCTTTGTAATCACTCGGTGGGGGAGGAAATATACTCTGCACTTAATCAGAGGCACTTTAGTCTTATTTCGGGAAGTCTGAAGGCATTGAGAATGTGTGTTGAGCCACAGCACAAATGCTGGGTGGTAAGGTGGGAAAGAGGAATTGGAGGGGGGGGGGGAGATTTGGCCAGGGGAGCTTTGAAGTCTTAGTGTAACAACAGCAACAACAACAACTGTGCTTATATGCTTATATTCTAAACAGATTAGTGCCCTGCTCAGCAGTGAACAAAGTCAGTGTTGTCATTATCCCCACAATACAGCTGGGAGGTTGAGAGGAGTGGCTTACCCAGGGCCACCTGCTGAGCTCATGGCAGCAGTGGGATTTGAATGAGCAGAGTTCCCAATCACAGTCCAACCACTATGCTACAGCAGAGAAGGAGACTTGAGTGTGTAGTGTGTAGCAGGTAGAATGGAGTGCTTAATGTCCATAGGGTAAGAAGGACGAGACATCTCCGCTAAGTATAATAAAAAGAAAGGTGCTTTACCTTTTGGGGTTTTATTCTGGGAAGGAAATGGATTCCAGCCATTGGCATGCATCCTTAGGAAGTTTTTGTTATTGTCTTGCATTTTCAGTGTTTCGCAACCCTTATCGTGTATGCCTTACAGTGGCCCTTTTAAGATAAGCCAGTATTGTTACTCGCATAATGTAGTTGGGCTGAATGGCTTGCCTGAGCTCCCTTAATGAGTTCATGGTCTAGAAGAAGAGAATTAAACTAGCCACACTGTGAGTTCATGCTCTGCCGTTGTTCTCTTTATTGCAGTTGGGAAGTAATCAGAACCAGTGAGCTGACTGAGCAGAGATGTTTGTGCTTCTGAGAATTAATGCCCGAGGGTGTGAATGACTGGGAAGTAACAGCCCTAGTTTTGCCTTGCCTTAGTGGTACCCCTAATGGGTGCTGTTAACTTGGGTTCTTCTGAGAAAGGAGGTAGGTTCCAATAAGTTAGCAGTGTGAAGGGATAATTGAAGTGGAAAGTGGATTTAGGGATACTTGAAAAAATAAAGGTATTCAACTACTTGTGGGGAGTCTGGGAGTGCAGCCTTGAGTCTTGAGATGTTCAGGAGAAAAGTGTATAGCTGAGGTAAATTCATGGCTAGCAGCCATGTTGTCTGGTTGGGATCGCCTTACTTCCATATGAACCTACCCAACCACTCTGGTCAACTTTGGACATTCTGCTTCAGGAGCCTCCACCATCTGAGATTAGATGGGTAGCAACCCAAGAACAGGCCTTCTCAGCTGTGGCACCAAAACAGCAGAATTTCTTCCCCCTCTATTGCTGTCTATTTCCTGGCAGGTGAAGACTTTTCTGTTTCCCTTGGTATTCCCTCGATGACCCTTCTTATGTGTTTGTGTTTGATTTTCTAGATAGAGTGAGTGAGTGTGTGCATTTTAATGTTGACTGCTTGCTGCCTTGGGGGAACCTGAATTGGATGGAAAAGCAGCATAAAATGTTTTAATAATAAAAGAAATAAACCTCCATATTCAGAGGCAGTATATCCTTATATTCCAGGTGCTATTCTGGGAACCAGAATGATAAACTAGACATTCGGCCATATTCAGCAAAGTTCTGTTTCTGTTTCTCAGGGAAATGGGAGCTGGAGAATTTCAGATATGGGTCACAAACAAATCCTCAAACTTAAGCTTCAGATTCCTTCTGAGTACCCAAAAGGCAATTAGTATCTAGTGCCCTTTTATTTCAGCCTTTCTTCAAGAAGATTGGGGCAGTGTGCAGGGGTCTCCCTTCCTCATTTTATTCAGACAGTTCTGTGAGGTAGGTGAGACAGAGAATGGACCCTATGGACCAACGGACTTCATGTCAGAGTAGCACAAAATCCAGTAACACCATAAAGAACAACAAGATTTCCAGGGTATAAGCTTTCGAGAGTCAAGCTCTCTTTGACTGATACTTTGTCCTCCTGGGTCCTCCTCGGCTTACGCTTCAACCACTACGCCACACTGCTCTCTAACTTGACACCCATCTTCTCAAAGCAATGGAAGTTTGTCTGCATTAACTTGAACAGTAAATTATTTAACTATTGTTTTTAATTACTGCAAGGTAGTTGTAGGGTGGCATTTATATCCTTTGTCTTGGGGTTGTGCATTTGACAAGTAAAACAAAAAAGTTGGGTGAATTGACTGGACAGATAGTGGGCAAATGTTCTTAAAGCATCTTAGAAATGGTTAACATTATTTAGAACAACAACAAAAATAAAAGATACTGTAGTAAGCCACAGATGGGATACTTACCCTTTTCTTCCTTTTTAGGGATGCCTATAATTGTAGCATTTGGCCAGGAAGAAAATTGCCGGGCTGTAGTGGTGGAAGTAGCCCTCATTTCTACCCAAAGATGCCATGACAAAATGGGATGTGAACAGCCAGCTACAAAACAATATTCTTTGCCTTATGGAATATTTGACCACAATTGGAGGATAGGTCACTGATTAACAGTATTAGATTTGTCAATTGACCACTTTTCAAAGCTTTTTTTCTTCATAGCAAGAAGAAAAGTAATGTCTTTTCCTTGTGTTGGAAAAAGCAGTGGCTTTTTGTTGTGTAAGGCAGAATGGAGAGTTCTTCCTCTAGAAAAGCCACTCTAGCCAGTTGTCTATGCCCAGGAGGACCAACTCCTACAGAAACATCTGTCCAAGTCCTTCGGCCTTTTCCAGTGGTAATTTAATTCTTGGATAACAGCACTCAAGAGCAAATCCCAGAACAGGAAGGGAACTGATGGTAGATTGGTTGTGCGAACAGAATGGAGTTTATTACAGTAGCTGTAATCCTTTTAAATTACCCTGGCTTTATCCCCCTCCCCTCTTCTCCCCCTCAATTTACAGTGTAGATTGGAAGCATCTTGCCGCAAGATCCTAGCTTATTGCTCTGCAAAATGTCAAGTGCTGTCAGAGTAAGCATATTGAGAAACAGCTTTGTTTTCCCAGGTGGTGGAAGGCATAAAGTACTATCTGAAGATATCGCTGGTGAACACACAGTGTGAAAAAACTGCCCGGAGAGGATTGACGCACGTGGATCTGGGACGATGCACGATGCCCCCAGAGGCAGAGCAGCAGGTGAGATTTGAAGGCAGCAGTCGGACAGGAGCCATTCTTGTTGAGGGCCCTGGGTTTGCCCTGCAGTGCTCAGAAAGGGCAGGAAACCTCAGGTCTTACACCCACTCGAAAAGCCCTTGAACTGCCGTGGCTCCCCTCCTTCCCTTTCCTCCATGCATAGGATCCTGGTAAATTTGTCACTTTCTGCAGATGCCGACAATTTTTTGTTAGAGATCCCTAACCTCTACAGTTCTCAGGGTTTCTTGGTTGGGGTTTGTGACAGTGAGATACATTTGAAACTCAGTTAACTTTGTGGGGTGAGTTTTTTGGCCATGTGTCCTTGGTCTACGTGGCCTTTGCATTGTGATTTAGATTTGTTAGGGCTTTCTAAGTAGTTTTGTATCTCCAGTAGCACTGCTAGCTTCCCTAAAGTTAATGCTCAGCAAAGGACTGTTTACCATGTGCATTGTCATTGGGAAGGCAAGTAAGAATGCCTTTGGGAATTGTTTTGGGATAGAGAACTAAAGCTGCCTTCCCAGCACACTCTGGAATCCAGCTTTTCTTTTTTAAAAAGGGGGAGGGGAGAACTTCTACGTTTATTTACATCCAAATGCCTGTTTGTTTCTACATATGTTCTAGTTGGTACACTTCTGTGTTTTATGGCACACAACTAAAGTTCCTAGACCTCATTGAGCATTGTACTGGTCTGTGCACAGAGGTTTCTCCTTTATCACCAGACTTTTCTAAAATAGGTCCCTTGGCACCCTGCAGCCTTTCATGGACCTTTTTTAGAAACTGACACTTCTGAAAGCAATGAGCTCTTCTCCAGATGATGGTTCTGGGATGCACCCCAGTGTTTATTTTTCTTTACAAAGTATTGGGGACTTTTTCAGGTTCGTGGAGCAGGGTCTGCACCCTGCTGGAGAATTCCTTTCCAGTATGCAGTCTTCTTTTATGCTCAGACTACCTTTTATCAAGGTGAAAGAGGGCAGCTTTCCATTGCTACATTGCTAAATGTATGTATTTGGTACTTCCTAATATGAATATGGACTCTTGGTCCGGGGCCTGTAATAAACCAAGCTGCCAACTCTGACCCAGTATTCACTCCCAACAACACAATCATTGGAACTCACGAGTTATATCATCTCAGGTTCCTTCGTTTTTCATCTTCCAGTGTTATACATGCTATTCAGTAACAGCAGTGTCCTTCCACACTCTTCATTGGACAAACAGGCCAGTCCCTATGGAACAGAATAAATGGACATAAATCTGACATAAAGAATCACAACACTCAAAACCCGGAGGGAGAACATATTCATCTTCCAGGACATTCCATTGTTGACCTAAAAAAAAATAATAATCAAGGGCAGATTACAATGGGAGATTATTCACAAATTCAGAACAACGTAACACACACACGCTGGACTGAATAGATACATAGGATTCCTATCTCACTACAGATATTAATTTCTGCTCTAATCAAGCTGCATTGTAACACTACCTTTACATCATGATTCCTTTTTTTTTGCTTCACTTCTCCCACCTCCTGACTGGGATATAAAAGCTCATGGATCTCCACTTCTACTGGTATCTAAAGAAGGGAGTTCAACTCTCAAAAAGTTTTACCCTGAAAATTTTGTTGGTCCCTAAACTGCCACTGAACTCAAATCCTGCTGTTCTACGGCAAGAATTGTGCATGATGTCTATGGACCTGGCTTGCCCCAATAGCCAAAACCCACCAGTCTGTGGAGCATGTTTTGTTTTCTGTTTAAAGCAGGAAGGAGTGATGTTCAGTAGTAGCAGCTTGTCAAAAAAGAAGGTGGGGTAAACATTTGTATTCTTGGCATGTGATGTTTGCTCAGCAGGTTCTTATTGTTGTTAATGATTAATCATCATAGAGGATTTTAAGCAGCAGGTTCTCTTTGTCAAAACCTGTGCCCTAATTGTTGCGTCACCATCTTGGTGTGTTCCTCTAAATCATTAAAATAGGCCACGTCACTTCATGGCATTGTGACCAGAAATACTTTCCACCTTTCCCGTCAACTGGCCTTCCATCTTCATTTAGAAGCACACCAAATCTTTTTAACAAAATCACTGTGGATTTCTCTTCATGGCTTCCTAGCCTGCTCCTTGGTAGGAAGTAATTTGACTAAATTTTCTATAATTTGTATATTTAGTTACTGAAATGACTTAGCCCACTTTCCCTGATATATTGAACAAAGCAGTCCACATATAAAATCGTACATAAAAATCAGTGCATTAAAGATAACAAAGAGATGCTTCCCTTCCTCTCGAAGATAAAAATGAGAATTGCTTTAATCGATAGCAGTAATATCTTGGAGTCTTTCTATTGACAGTCACTCCGCCACCAGGGTGATAGGAATCCATAGGAAGAGAGAGGACTCTGCCTTAACGGAACCTAATAGTCTAACTGTGCTTTCCCAAGAAGAGTTACTCCAATCTAAGCCCATTGGAATCAGTAAGTTTGGACTGGAGTAGCTCTGCTTAGGATTGCACTGTAAGTCTCTTTCATAAAAACTATCTTAAAACAGTGGGGGAATTCCATACATTAATTACTGGTTGTGTGGAAGCTCTTGGCATTGGTATGCACTGCAGATATTTTGGTGCCCAGATGGCACCCCTATGCTACTGATTTACATAAGGGCACAATGTGGTGTGCTTTCCTGAGCAATCCTGATGGGAGTGAATAGGAACTTGCAAAAAAGCATGGTGGTACTCTTCCAGTGGGACCTTCACAGAAGGACCCAGCTGCCTGCCATGTAAGCCTCTCAGGCAGGAATGCAAGCCGTCCTCTGTGGACAAGGTTATTGTCTGGGAATGCCCACCTTAAAAGTTATGATTAATTGCAGGTGTTTAAAAATGTGCTGCATCGTCCTGCAGTCACTGAAATGTGTTTTGTAATTAGCTTAATAATCTTTGGGTCAGTTTTAAAAGATGTTGCTACGTTCAGCGAAATTCAGAATAACTTGTGCTTTCAAGCGGGTTGAGCAAAGTTGGGTTTGGACATTTTGGCTCTGTCTCTGTGCTAAAGAGAGATAGGAACCAAAGAGTTTGGGAAAGAAATAGAAGAACAGAGAAGGGCTGTTGCAATTCTCCCGCCCTTCCCCACGAAAACCTCTGGTTTGCAAACTTTTGGGAAGGATGCAACGCCAGCTAGGGCCAGGATGTTTCTCAACCGTTTCCACTATTGCATTTTTTTTTATTTCAACGGACAACCGAAGAGAAAAAACTGCAAGTGAAGCAGTGCTCTAGATATATATGAACAGGATTGCATAGGTAAAGGTTATTCGGCATGTGCTCAGATTTGGCTGTTTCCAGTTGTGCAGATACTTATACACAATGTGTTAATACTTCAAGTATCATGGTGTGTGTGGGGGGTGGGGGGTTCCTTAGAACCAATTTGGTGCAGAAGTTGCCGTGTCAGACTAGAATCTGGGAGAACTAGGTTTGAACCTCAGTTTTGCCGTGGAAGCTCATTGAGTGACCTTGGTCCAGTCATGCACACTCTTACCTCCCAGGGTTGTTGTGAGGATGAAATGAATGACAGGAGAATTATGTAAACCAGCTTGGGTCATCATTGGGGAGAAAGGTGGGGTGTAAAATAAGAAAATAGTCTAAAGTAGAGTGGTAGGGGCCATGGCTTAGTAGTCGGGCAGCTGCTTTGCATGCAGAAGATGCCAAATTTGATCCTGGGCACCTTCCGTTGAAAGGATAGGGTAGCAGGTAATGTGAAAAACCTCAACCTTTTTGACTCTGGGACTTCCTGTTTGGGATCCATGGAGGTCTAACGCAGCTCCACTTGCGGAGCTGACCGGACTGCCGTTTTAACCGGCCAGCGGGGTGAAAATAGCCCGCGGCCGACTGCTCTCAGGCGGGGAGCAGGCAAAGAACGCTCAAGACCCTAGGGTGAGCTAGATCTCGGACGAGGGGGGGCTCTACACAACGAGTCTCCCCCCGATCCTTGAGGTCCCACCTTGCGACGGGTCGGCTATAATCTCTGCGGCAGTTTTGGGGCCAATTCGGCTGGCATAAGACCTACATACCCAAGCATCGATTGGGGGAAGAAGCTGAGAGGAGAACTTAAAATCGAAACAGCGATTACAACCCGAGAAAAGTGAAGAGAAGGTAAAGATCATTATCTTCTGAGACGGGACAGGTTGATAAAAACAGAGAGGAAAAAAAGTAGATTTTTAAACTGCAACAGACTAGTGAAAAGGAGGGGAAGACTCGGCAGGAATCGAATTTAAAAAGAGACTAAGTTTAAAGAAGTTATTAAAGAAATGGGACTATTGTTTTGAATACCTGTGGCTTTGGAGCTGTGAGAAAAAGACACCATCGCGAGATCTGCTGTGGGAAGACGGGAGACAGGAAGTGCGTAATAACAATAGAGTGGCTGGAGAGAAGCGGCCCTTGCTGGAGGGCAGGAAGTAGGGAATCGCCATTTTTGAAAGGGGAAGGGTCGCGGCTTCAGCGGAAGAGGAAGTAGGCCATCTTGGATTACAAAATCATAGAGAAACCATAGAGAAAAGACGCCCGACATTTTGGACTCTTTAAAATTTAATTTCTATAAGAAGACTGGGACATTTAAAATAGAAAAACGTTAAATTTTACGCCACGGAGTTAAGGAAGAGAGCGGATTCGTGGGAGCGAGCTAAAGCAAGCCCCACGATGTCAAAAAAAGAGTGGCAATCGGCAATAGAAAACCTGGATAAAAACCTGGACAAAAAACTTTTAGATATGATTAAAGAACTTAAGGACACGAAATTGGAGCTGATAAAAGAGGTTAAAGAGGTTACACAGACAGTAAAATCGGAGCTGTCAGAAGTGAAAAAAGGTATGGAAACAATACGAAGTGAATTACAAGGAACGCAGCAGAGAGTTAAAACAGTAGAAGACGCGATGGAGAATTTAGCAGACACGCAACAAACAGAGATGAGATTGGTGAAGGGGAGAATGTCAGTTGCAGAAACTAAACATATGGAGAAGCAGCTACGTTTTCGTGGCTTGCCAGAAGTGGAAGGAAAGTCAGCGCAAGAACAGATGACTGAGGTGTTGGCTGAGTACCTGGGGAAGGAGGAGGAGGAAGTTGTGGCTATCCTAGATGTGGCATACCGTGTGAATTCGAGAATAGCAACCCAGAGGAAACTACCAAGAGATGTGATTGTGCAGTTTACAACAC
The DNA here is from genome assembly GCF_028583425.1 of Eublepharis macularius. Lineage (NCBI taxonomy): Eukaryota > Metazoa > Chordata > Lepidosauria > Squamata > Eublepharidae > Eublepharis > Eublepharis macularius. Next base: position 228,578,294 of record NC_072790.1, on the reverse strand, counting down.
GAAATATGAAAGAGAGGATTGTGACAAAACAGTTTCAAGATCCATTGGAGATTGATGGCAAGACGATTATTATAATGAAGGAACTGCCCAGATCAGTGTTACTGGACCGGAAAAAATATAAAGTGCTAATTCAGATTTTGAAGGACATGAAAATCAGGTACAGATGGGAGTTACCGGAAGGAGTGTCCTTTGAGTTTGGAGGGGCCAAAAAACGCATCAGATCTGAGCGAGAGATGGAGCGATTTATTAAGGACAATGAAAAAGACTTACCAACAAGATCATGAGTATGGAGTGTAAAGTATTATCTTGGAATGTAAATGGACTAAACTCACCGAATAAGAGGAAAAATACTTTTCACTGGCTACTAAAACAAAAATGTGACATTGTTTGTTTGCAAGAGACCCATATCAGAAAGCAGGATGTAAAATATTTAAAATCTGGAAAATTGGGCAAAGAATATGTAGCGGCCTCCAACAAGAAAAAAAGAGGAGTGGTGTTGTACATAAAAGAGGAGCTACAGCCAAAATTTGTTATGAGAGATGTGGAAGCTAGATTTGTAGCAGTGGAATGTATTTGGAATTTAAAGAGAGTGTTGGTAGTCGGACTTTATGCACCTAACGGTGCAAAAGAAAGCTTCTTTGAGGATTTAAGGAAGCATTTAGACGATCTTGTATACGACCAGATAATTCTTGCTGGAGACTTCAATGGAGTGACAGACTTGGAACTAGACAAAAAGACTACAACGGCACAAAAGAAAAGAGGACTATTACCAAAGCTTTTTTTTGAGTTGATTCAACAAGAGACTCTTGAAGATGTATGGAGGAGAGAATATCCTAAAAGCAGACAGTTTACTTTTTATTCTGCAAGGCATTCTACATTATCAAGAATTGATATGATCTGGGCCTCAAAAGACTTAGCATTATGGACTAAGGAGGTAGAAATAATGCCTATGGTAGGCTCAGATCATAACCCAATTATGTGGAAATTTGGAAAAAAGAGAAAAAGGAAAGCATGGAGAATAAATGAGGACTTGTTACAGGAAAGAGAGAATATGGAAATACTGAGAAGAGAGACAAAGTTTTTTATACAATACAACGTGAATAAAGAAGTACCAACCAATAAAGTTTGGGATGCTTACAAGGCGGTTGTAAGGGGCATACTAATGGACTTAAATGGTAGAGCAAGAAAGAAGAAAGAGGAGAAAAGACAAGAGATTGAGGAGAAAATAAAAGCCAAAGAAATACAGCTAAAAAAGAGACCAGGGAAAAAGAAGGTATACCAGGAAATTAAAATACTTCAAGAACAGCTAACAGCAATGAGCAATAAAGAATTGGAGTGGAATCTCAAAAGACTGAATCAAAAAGCGTTTGAGGGTGCTAATAAACCTGGGAAGTACCTGGCATGGCAATTGAAGAAGAAAAGGGAAAAGAAGATAATAAATAAAATTTGCGAAGATAACAAAACGTATTTGGAGCAGGCTACCATTAGTAGAGCCTTTTATAAATTTTACGCTAAGCTGTATAATAAAAAAGAAGTAAACAAAGAATCAATAGCGTCATATTTGGAGAAAACCAAACTTCCAGAAATCTCGGAAGCTTGGAGAAATAAGTTGAATAGTGAAGTAACTGACGAGGAAATAAGTAAGGCAATACAATCTGCAAATCTAGGAAAGGCGCCAGGGCCAGATGGACTTACGGCTAAATTCTATAAGACAATGGCTAATGAACTGGCACCATTCCTAAAAGAGGTGATGAATGGGGTTTTAAGGGATCAAAGGACTCCAGAAACTTGGAGTGAAGCGAATATATCATTGATCCCAAAAGAGGGCCAAGACCTGACTAATGTGAAAAATTATAGACCTATATCGCTACTCAACAATGACTATAAAATTTTTGCAAAGATATTGGCGGAGAGATTGAAGGGGTGGCTCTCGGAAGTCATAGAGGAGGAACAAGCAGGCTTTTTGCCAGACAGACAAATAAGAGACAACTTAAGGACAGTGATCAATGCTATTGAATATTATGACAAGCGTTGTGACAAAGAGGTTGGTTTCTTCTTTGTTGACGCTGAAAAAGCGTTTGACAATTTAAACTGGGACTTTATGTTTGCCACTATGGAAAAGCTACAATTGGGAGAAAGATTCATCAGAGCAATTAAGGAAATTTATAGAGACCAGACTGCAGCAATTGTGGTGAATGATGAATTGACCAAGAAATTGACGATAAGTAAAGGAACAAGACAAGGTTGCCCGTTATCTCCATTGTTGTTCATTTTAGTATTGGAGATTCTGATGATACAAATACGTCAAGATGATGAAATTCGTGGAATAAAAATAAAGGACTATTCATACAAGGTCAGAGCATTTGCGGATGACATAATGTTAATTGTAGAGGACCCATTGGAGAACATGCCAAGAGTGATAGATAAGATCAAGGAGTTTGGAGACTTGGCAGGTTTCTTCATTAACAAAAAGAAGTCAAAGATATTATGCAAAAATATGACTAAGCAGAAACAACAATTGTTAATGGAAACAACGGATTGTGAAGTAACAAGTAAAGTGAAATATTTGGGAGTCGAATTAACTGCAAAGAACATAGATCTATTCAAAAACAATTATGAAAAACTATGGACTCAGATAGAGAGAGACTTGATTAAATGGAATAGATTGAATTTGTCATGGTTGGGCAGGATTGCAGCAGTTAAGATGAATGTGTTACCAAGAGTAATGTTTTTGCTACAGACAATACCAATCATCAGAGACTCCAAACAATTTGAAAAATGGCAGAGGAAAATATCAGATTTTGTTTGGGCAGGCAAGAAGCCTCGAGTGAAAGTGAAAGTTTTACAAGATGCAAAGGAAAGAGGCGGAATGCAACTGCCCAATCTGAGACTTTATCATGATGCAATCTGCCTAGTTTGGTTGAAAGAATGGATGACATTAAAGAACAAGAAACTATTAGCCCTAGAGGGATATAAAAAAATATTTGGATGGCACGCATATTTATGGCATGACAAAGTAAAGGTCAACTCGATGTTCCTGCATCACTTTGTTCGGAGAAGTTTATACATAATCTGGAAGAAGTACAGAATTTATCTACAAGAAGGAACCCCTTTGTGGGTGGTTCCATATGAGGTGATAGACCCGAGAGCTGTTGATAATGAACAACAATGTTTAACGTATAAAGAAATAACTAAAACTGAAGCATCCAAACTTAGAATAAAGACACAAGAGGAACTATCACCTAACTACGATTGGTTCCAGTATAGACAGATCAGAGACTTATATAACTCGGACTCTGTAAAGGGAGGTATACGAATAGAGAATTCGGAACTAGAGCAGACCCTTCTTAAAGAAGATAAGAAAAGAATATCCAAGGTATACCAAGTACTGTTGAAGTGGTATACCGAGGATGAGATAGTTAAAACACAAATGGTGAAATGGGCTATAAACTTTAATAAAGAAATAACAATGGAGGCATGGGAATACTTGTGGAAAACTACAATGAAGACAACGACATGTATTAATATCAAAGAGAACATTTATAAAATGATCTATCGTTGGTACATGACACCAAAGAAGATTGCGCTAGGGAATTTGAATACTTCTAATAAATGCTGGAAATGTAAGAAGCATGAGGGCTCCCTCTATCATATGTGGTGGTCGTGTGAGGTAGCCAGGCAGTACTGGGGTGAAATAATAAGAGAAATGAGTGAAATTTTACAATTTCAAATTAATAAGAACCCAGAACTCCTGCTACTGAACTTGGGAATGGAGGGAATTCCAGCCCAACACAGGACGTTGATATTTTATATGACAGCAGCAGCTAGACTTTTGTATGCGCAAAAATGGAAAGTACAAGAAGTGCCAACTATTGAAGATTGGACTTACAAATTGCTGTATATGGCTGAAATGGACAAGATGACAAGAAAATTGAGAGATCTGGACTCAGGGCAGTTCAACACAGACTGGGAGAAGCTGAAACAATACCTGGAGAAGAAATGGGAGGTGGGAGGAAAACTGTGGCAGTTTGAGAACTACTGAAGTATTGAAGTAGAGGGGGGAGACTTTACCGGGGGGAGAAGAGATAAATGTGAATTAATAAGCAGTCAGATTAATAGATTGACATATATATAGATATATATAGGTTAACAAACAGAACATAGAGAAAATAATTAATTATAAGGACTAATTATAAGGAGCGATTAACTAACAATATTTTCTTTTTTTTCTGACAAGTTTTGTACCAAACTGAATGTCTGAAGATATAGATGGGTCAAATTGATTGACTACGTGAGGAGAGATATATAGAACTATTATAAAAAGATAGAATGAGTAATATATATAGAGAATAAGTCAAATTGTTTGATATAAACGAATGTATGATCTATATGGTTTATGATATATAGAAATACCTGAAATTGAAAAATTGGGATAAATTGTTTATCTAAGATGGAAACAAAGGCTTACAGTTTGGGCATATAATGTTAAAAATAGTTAAGGATGTACTGCTTAGAATAATGGAGAATATATATTTGTTTTAGATAGAGGAAGCTAATAAAAGTAAGGGAAAGGGGACAAAGGGTTGGAAAGCTGTTGGAAGTCAACAAAAAGGGGGGGGAAAGGGAGGGGGTTAGAGATGAAAAAATTGGGGAAAATTGAATGTAAATGTGGAAATAATGGATTCTAACCCAATAAAAATTTTTCAAAAAAAAAAAAATGAAAAACCTCAACCTTTTAAGAACACGTGTAAAACAATAAAAACATGAAGAAAGTAAAATGGGAAGCATGCACAAAAATACCGGACATTTATATGTCTGGTATTTTCATTTCCCCCAGATGGTCCAAGAAAATACTGGGCTGTTTGGGTGAAAACTGGACACCTGGCACTTAGTTCTGAGTCTTGGCCTTAGAGCATGGATAGAGCTCATCCTTAAACCATAAGGAGAAAATGTATGACAACCTCTGAGCATGTGCAGAGTGTCTTTGCCTCACCACAGAGTAACATCAGCCAGCCTGAAGGGATAAACATTTATAGGAGAATAGAGCTAGATTTCCAATGAGGCCTGTCTGTTTGCATTTTGGAAATGCAGACTCTTTGATTTGCATAGACTTGTTCCTCCTTCTTTTTCTCATAGTTTTAAATATTTGGAAGAAAGCATGACGTGGCCAGAGATACTTGGTGTCTTGGTGTATGCGCCGCAAAACAGTTTTCGCTTGGCTTGGAAATGTTGCCTGCAGGGTTTCTAGGATTTTTTTGAAGATTGTTATGAACTGTCTCCAGATGGGTAGCTTATTTATAATCCACCTTTCTCATGGTGGATTTCAGAGTAAAATGTAATCGCACAGCATAAGACATCCAATCAACAATGCAGTAGGAATACAAAATTAATGACTATGTGAGCAACAAGGTCACCAGCCAGGTAAGGTGTTGTGCAAGCAATGCAGAAGGTGAGATTACAACGGCAGAAGACAATGCAGTAAAAGCCAGGCAATATCTATTTTAATAAAAATTAATTAATAAAATATATAATACATAATTCTTTATACACCCCCTTTTTATAAAAAATAATTAAAAGGGGGGTGTATACAATTTCAACCCTCCCCGTGAAGGCTGTCCACCATCCTGTTTTAAATGTGTACGGATTTTTATTGTATTTTAATATGTTATTTGCCCTGAGCCTCCTTGCGGGGAGGGCGGAATAGAAATTTGAAATAAATAAATGAGACCAGATGGAGTACTGACCTATTCCCCTATAAAGGCGTCTGTCTGGAATGTTCTATTTACAGTTCTAATAACATTACAAGAGTAGCCACCTGAACATTTCTGGGTTTGCACATTTTGCAGAAATGAAAGTACTGTGGGAGTAAAAACAAACAAAAAGAGTCTCCTGGCCCTTAAAGACTAATAAGTGTATGTTCTAGCACAAACGTTTGTGGTCTAGAGTCCATTCCATTCGATGTATGTAGTAAATACTCAGTTGATGGACGGAGAATCCTAGAACTGTAAGGGGCCTTGTAGGCTATCTTACTCCCTGCCCAATGCAGAAATACCACAGCAGGAGCCTCTGATAGATGGCAATCCTTCCTCTGCCTGAAGACTTTGAAGGCAGAGTCCATTCTTCACCCCTAGGAAATTGGCTTCATTGTCAAAACCACCCTCATGTTCAACCAAAATCTGCCCTCCTATGTAAGCCCATTACATCTAGTCTTGCTCTCTGGAGAGACAGAGAATAAGTTTTTAAGTTTTTGCTCTCTTCAATGGGACAGCCCTTCAGTATGAACTCATGAAGCTGCCTTACACTGGCATTGCTGGTTTATCAGGCTCAGTGTTCTCTATTCTGATTGGTAGCAGGCCTTCAGGGTCTTAGGTTGAGATCTTTCACATCACCTGTCACCTGAGCCTTTTAACTCCCCTCTGTCCTCTCTTCTTCTGGCTATGCATAAAAGTTGTCAACAGGAGGGTCAAAAGGCCATGAAATGCAAGAAGGACAAGATGTGACATTTTGTAAAATCAAGTGTAATCAAAAAGACAATGGCCATTCACTTCTTGGTCCATTCCACAGTCCATCATAAAAAGGCTTATTCACATGCAGTCCAGGGAAGATCAACAAAGACAGAGATGAAGACCTTTTACCATACCAGGGAACAGATCAACAAAGACAGAGATTAAGACATAAATGTTATAAATAAAGCGCAGCCAGGTTTATTCCAGAGGACTTCCTTCTGGAGAACTGGACTGAAATACCCCTTTTTTTAGAGGACTCTGCATCACAGAATCCTAATGCTTTTCTAATAATAATAAATTGCCCCTTCAGGACAATTTAAGGCCCACTCAGAGCAGTTTACAAAATGTGTTGATATTATCCTCATGACAATCACCCTGTGAGGTGGGTGGGGCTGAGAAAGCTTTGAGAGAGCTGTGACCGACCTAAAGTCACCCAGCTTCAAACGGAGGAGTGGGGAATCAAACCTGGCTCTCCAGATTAAAGTCCTGCTGTTCTTAACCGCTACACCAAACTGGATCTATAGCTGATGTTTTGATCCGCGTCCTAAAATATAAAACTACATTTGTGTTGGGGGTGAGGTCTCTTGCAAAAGTCTGTGCAGTGCCTTCAGCTGTAAAGTCCTACAGAGTTTCTGGCATTTCAGTGACCCAAAAGGAGTCACTTGCAGGAAGGACACGCTGGCAACGGGTCAACTTAATGTTGTAATGTTAAACACCATTCTGTACAAAGCAGCCTCTTAATTGTTTCCTGCCAGGGTGTTATAACATAATGAGATAGAAATGCCAGGAATCTTGAGTGGGAATGCAACACTCACTAACCAGGTTTGTTTCCACACTGGCCATTGATTCCTTTGGTTTTTGAAGAATACCTAGTCAACATTATTATCAATACATTTGTTTTATTTATTTAATGGATTGATACCCTGCTGTTCTTAGTAAAATACCTTCTCAAGTGGCTAACATAAAAATATTGAATTGCACATGAAACAGTTTGATGCCTCACAAAGGAGAGACAGTGGTTGAGTCAGAGTAGACAATACTGACCTTGGCAGATGAAGGATCTCACAAAGGCTGTAAAACACTTCCACATGTTCAGATCAGCACAGGAGACGGCAGAATGGCATCTTGATAGCATCTGGTCTTCCTGTGGCAGTTGCTAGGTTACCCCTGCTCCCACAAGCAAGGGAGGGTGACTTTCTAATACTTCCAGTTTTTTGTGGCCTTTTCCCCACATACCTTATTTATGCCAATGTTATTCACTTAAAATGCTTGCTTTTCATGTACGGACTTGACAAACATTATCACTTGATGTAAGCTATTTTGAGTCCCCTTGATATACAGGATATAAATGAGTGTTCAGATTTGGCAGGGCTATTGGCATTTTCTTCCTTCCCCTCTTGTTCAAAAACAGCTTCTGTTTCTTCAATGGCCAGCTGCAGCTTCCCTAAACGAATCTCAACTAAATGAATCTTTACTCTGTCTTTGTTCCGTTGGGGGAGGGGCTTTAAATACTACCTTTCTCCTCATAATCATGAGAGGAAAATTAATGAATAATACGTTTCACGGAAAATAGAAAACTGTACTGAAAGGACCCCTTTTTGTCTCTGGAAAAGAAACTAATTGAGCCATTCAGCAATGCCCCACAAGTGAACAGGAAAGATTTAATTAAAGCATGGAGAAGGAATTAGCATGACCTAGAATTATAGAATGCTGCTAAGGGATTTGTGACTGCCACCACCTTAGATGGCTTGAAAAGCTGGTTAAAAAGATTCATGGAGGATGGGCTCATCTAGGGTTGCCAGCTCCAAGATGGGAAATTCCTGGAAATCTGGGGGGTGAAACCTGGAGAAAGTGGGGTTTGGGGATGGAAAGGACCTTGGCATGGCATAATTCCATAGAATCTACCCCCCAAAGTAGCCATTTTCCCCAGGTGAACTAATCTCTGTGGCCTGGAGACCAGTTGTAATTCCAGGGGGTCTCCAGCCATTACCTGGAGGCTGGCAACCCTAGGTTCATCAGTGGTTAAAATGGAACCTCCATGATCAGAGGTAGTATAGCTTCAAATGGCAATTGCTTGTCGTGGGGCTTCCTGGAGTATCTGGCGGAGCATCTGGCTACTGAGAGGATCAGGTTGCTGGACTAGATGAATCTCCATCTGAACTGGGAGGGCTATAACAATGTTCTTAAGAGAGTAGCTGTGGAACAAAAACAAAATAAAATTTAAAGGGCTAGATAGATGCAGGAAGAAGTGGAACTTTTGCTGAGCTGGACTTGCTTTCCAGTAAACAGAAGCTGGAAAGAAAACTTTAGAGCATGCAGGATATAACTTTTAAAAATAAATAATAGTTGGGGTTTGCCTGTGTGGATAGGCGTTGCCAGGTATTTAAGGAGAATACAGGGCTATATTAATTGTCGTGTATATCTGCTAGTTAAATTGGAGAGGCTTGATAGCCCAAGAGCTGGAGATGTCTCTTTTAAAAAAAGAAAGAGAACTGGGAATTCAGAGGAACTGAATATTTAAATATAAGTAGATAAATGATGATTGCTATGTCTTGTGGTAGAACAGCAAGAAAGCAAAATGTTAGGTATATAGAGCCTATGAGGGACTAACGGGGGGGGGCGGCCTTTGCAGCAAGAAAATGAGCACCATTCCTTCCATGCAAAACATGCTGCTGCACTTGGACTGCATTCTTTCCAAAAAGATCCAAGTAAAGCAGGTTTGAGGGAAAGCATATTGAGGAATGGGGAGGGGGTCTGGAAGGAGGATTATTAGAGCATAGAAAGTATGTAGATGCTCCAGAACTATGTGCTCTCATTTGGAAGCTATGGTGGAGAGGGAAGAAAACATCACAGGGAAGCAGCCATAGAGCTGAAGGGAAGCAATTCTTGGGGTCAGTGAGTTAATAGGAGGGAGTTAATATGAGCATGACATTTAAGCACCTCTATCACAACAAATCTTAAGACATTTATACCAGATAACTGACACAGTCAGAAAATTCCACCAAAGCATGGTTCTTAATTGGAGGAGTTACATAAAGGGCAATGAAATCAATGGACTGTTCTTCCTGCAGTGAGACAAAATCAGGTTAATTATGAGGGCTGATGTTTTAAAAGCCTTGTTAAGAGTACAGATACAAAGGAAGGAAAGGAGGCTGGTAATACTATGGCAGCAATCTTTTAGAGTGGTTCACATCTAATTGTAATTTGATGGTAATGCCCAACCTATCAGGGCATAAAACAAAAACAAAAAGTGTCCTGAGAATTTTATTTGCCCTATGGGATGTCTTTAAATTGTGTACCATTGATACACTTATTTATTTAGATATTTATATGCCTTTTTCCCTAGCAGGGACCCAAAACAGCTTATATCATTCTCCCTTCTTCCATTTCACCCTCACAACAGCAGCCCTGTGAAAAATTAGGCTGAGTAAGAACAAATGGCACAAAATTACTCTGCAAGTGTCCGTGGCTGAGTGAGGATTTGAACCTAGGCACGCTAACCACTACCCCACACTGGCTGTTTTGAATAGTTCACTCCTGCTAGACCTTGACCAATAACATTGTAGCTTCTCCGTTGTTGTTTTAAAGTGTTTTAAAACAACACTGCTGTTATTACACTGGGATGCGTTGTTTTTGATGCTTGCTGCTTTTTGGTTGTTTAAACTGGGATTTATGTCTTGTTTACTTTATCATCTTGTAACTGGCTTGGACTTCCAACAACCTTGTGTTGAGAGGTCATGGTGGACCTAGAGACAGGGACTGTATAGTATTGGCAGGAACAGCAGTTGGGATTTCTGGCTGACCTATCAACAGGGATTGGAAGTAGGCCCAGAACTTGAGCGATAGGTCATAGGGGCTCAGAAAGTCCAAAGAAATAGGGTGGAGGCTGGATGCTTCATGGATTTGAAATAGATATTTATTTTTTAAAATATGTGCATCTTTTCTCCAAGTTTGTTCAAGGCAGTTTCCCCAGAATGATACATGATACTCCTTAAAAGTGCATTAGTCAAGCTAGATCTTTGATTGGAGGTCTTGTGTTAACAAACATACACACCTGTTCTCCCAATTAATGCAAGGCAAGGGAATGTTTTCTAACTCGAACAATGCTAATCATGTTTCTATTTTCTCCGATTTCCAGAAACAAATATGCAAATTCTACATCTGGAGCCGTCCTTGGCTGAATGACACACGTTTGTCAGACATGAGCTGCGGACCAGCTAGTTCCTGAGTCTCTTGCCTGGGAGCCTGCAGGAAGAGTGCAACGCAACTTGCCTGTGGCCACTACAAAATGCATTCAGACCAGTATAATTATTGTTAATTAGGCCAAGCTGCCTTAATTGCCTCCAGGATTCCCCACGCAGAGTTGAGAAGCAGGAGTTTGGAGTCTCACATGGAAACTCAAGAAGATAGATTGTGTGGCATCTTGTTCTTGTCTGTCAAGAATGTAATGATGGAACTGCTTATTTCTCTCACCCACCCACCCCTTGTATACCTGCTGGAATCTTGAACTTAGAATAAAATACAGAAGGGTCCTCCTGTTCTGTCCTCACAACAGAATAGCCCAGTGCTTTTTGTGTACTGTTTGCAGAGTATTAATTAGAGAAGGGCCTAATGATCTTTTCCCTAATCTTGGATCTGGAGTGAGAAGGGATGCCCCTTTTCAAAGACAGAGGCTCTTGGGCAGGTGCTGGTTTATCTTTGGGTTGTAGAAATCTTTTGCCAATTACTGATTTTGCAGCTGGTGTTAGTACTTGCTCAGTGATGCTCTGTATGTGTGCTATGCCTGATTCTTCAACTGGATTTCAAAGAGTCAAAACAGATGAAATACCAAGAGATCAGCCATCTGATCTTCCCTGTGTGTTCTAAACTAAATGACAGCTGCCTGGGGGCTCTGATTCAGGTTGGCACTGTCCAGGGCAGGGAGAGGTGTGTCCCAGTTGCAGCTTCACATCTGTAAAATGAAGTCACCGGGGGAAAACAGTACTCACTCAACAAGAATGTGATAATGAGAATTGTGGAAAGTGGAGCCCTTTAAAACACTTTGGAAAATGTAAATCCCTCAGAATCCTGTTGAATAACTATTGAGGACAAAGGTGCTTTTCCAGAAACAGAGATGGCAACCTCAGATACAGCTATCCAATGTGCATTCTGGGATTTGAACTGAGTGCTCTTGGCTCAAGTGGGACTTGCTCTCTTCCTTTCAAGTAAATCGGTTATCGTTCAGCATTTGTGTTCTTTGTCTGCAAAATCTGGTCAATAATTACTTTAATTCACAGAGATGTAGGGAAGAGTAGGAGTACCACTTAAGCACTTCATGCACCAAGCTAGTATTGAGGTTGGGCTGTGGCTTAGAGATTAAGCATCTGCCCTGCATATGAAAGGTCACAGGTTCAATACTCATCGTCTTCAGCTACAACAGGAGACTCTAGAGAGTTGCTGCCAGTTAGAGGAGACAATATTTTCCTTGACAGTTCAATGGTCTTACCTGAAAGCAGGCATCCTCATGTGACCATTAGTCTTATTAATATTTTTCTCATTTAAAATTGGGCATTCTTCCCTCACAGTGTAGCAGTTATGAGCTATGAGCCACAAAGTACCTGGTTCAAATCTCAACTTGCTGAGAACGCACTATTTGTGCTTTCCCAGGCTCAGGCCTCTCATGCAATACAGGGATTTCTACCTTACAGAGGTGTTGTATGGATTACTTGGAAAATATCTGTGAAAATGTTTGAAATATGAAAAATATTAAATGCAACTGTTTCATTTACTACATGCTTTTGGGTCTCCTGTCAACAGAGCAGGACTTCCTTGCCTCCTCCTCACTGCAGCCCCAAAACTTACCCCCACACACACCCTAGTGTTGCTCTGCATCTGGAATCAGTGAAAATCTTCCCCTCTTCCATCAGCAGAAATCCTCTGCAGGATTAATCACAGCTTCTTAGTTATTTGAAAAACACGGTTTTAAAAGGAGACACAGAATGACACCCATCGGCATTAGCCCAAAGATGTGTTGCCTGAAATGGGGGTGGGGGTGGCTCCTACTGCTTTTTGTGTGATTTAAGGCTTTGTTTAATAACTGACAACAAAATTAATATTTTATTAATGCCCAGGATGGTAAACACTGTCCTGTTTGCTGAAAGATGGCTCTTCCGTTGCCTGTTAGTAGAATTAGTTTTACAACAGTGTACTCACTATCTTTTCACTGTTAGAAGGGATCCATTTTCTTTAAACAAGTATTATTGCCACTACTACTCATTATTAGTATTCTTTCTGACAAAGTCCACGTTATTGAGGCCAAACTGGTCTGGCTAGGCTGGTCTCTCTGTGTAAGAGAGAGGGGTCAATCTCTTCATGGCCTGTAGACATCTGGCCAGTGAACATAAAACATTAAGAGCCTTGCTGGATCAGACCAGTGGTCCATCTAGTCCAGCATCCTGCCTCATACGGTAGCCAACCAGTTACACCAGAGAGCCAACAGGAGGGCCTAGAGGCCGAAGCCGACCTCTGATAATTGTCTCCTGGCTCTGGTATTCAGAAGTTTCCTGCCGCTAAATGTGGAGATTTTTTTTAGGCACCATGGCTACCAACCATGGCTTATCCCCTTTTAAAGTCATCTGGGCTTATGGCTATCACTACATCCTCTGGCTGCAAATTCCGTATTTTAATCACTTATGTAAAGAAGAATTCCCTTTTGTCAAGAATCGACTGTCCATCAACTTTATTGGATGCCCTCAAGTTTTAGTATTTTCAGAGAGGGAGGAAAGGCCTCTCTGTCCAAATGGTTTGTCCCATGGATAATTTTATAAACCTCTAGCATGCTCCCCCTTAGTAGACTCTTTTATAAACTGAAAAGCCCCAGACTTTTCAGACTTTTCTCATAGGAAAGGTGTTCCCACCCGTTTATCATCTTGGTGGCCCATTTCTGTACTTTACCCAGCTCTGCAATGTCCTTTTCAAGGTATGGTGACCAGAACTTGCACACAGTACACAGTATTCCAAATGGCAGAGGTTGGGCTGTTCTCCACCTCCTGCCAGCTGGCAGAGGATAATTCTGGCAGCAGCAGGAAAGATGCTGCTACTGCTGTTTGTTACCCACTGCTGTTTGTTCTCTGATTGACAGCTGTTCTTCTATTTCAAATATGTCTGTTCTCTACTAAAGCTCAAGTCTGCAAAGAAAGGGGAGGGAGCAAAGCATAACAATATAAAACTAACGACAGTAAACAATCTCGCATCCTTCCACAAATACAAATTTTAGAGTAGTAGCTAGCCATTGGCAAAGATTAAATGACAAAAAAGTGTGTCTCAGAAATGGTACTTAAAGATCACTAGAATTGCAGCAACACAGCATTGTGGCTAAGAGCATAAGCTATGATCTGGAAAGTCCCTGGTTCAAATCTCATCAGTGCAAGCCACGCTCCAGGGCAAAATAGTAAAATATTACTGGCCTACCATGACGGGCTGTTGTAATTATCAAAATAGAAAAAAGTCCAGTAGCACCTTTAAGACTAACCAACTTTACTGTAGCATAAGCTTTCGAGAACCACAGTTCTCCGTCAGATGTGGTTCTCAAAAGCTTATGCTACAGTAAAGTTGATTAGTTTTAAAGGTACTACTGGACTCTTTTCTATTTTGTTACTATAGACTAACACGGCTAACTCCTCTGGATGTAATGATCAAAGCTAATGATACAAATCCGTAAATCGTTGTTAAGAGCTAATATAATAGGTCAGCTGGGGCGGAGGCTTACCCAAGGCCACCTGCTAAGCTCATGGCAATAGTGATATTTGAACCAGCAGAACGCTGATTCACAACCCAACCACTATGTATCAACAGCTCTCCAACTCATCAGTAAATCACTAGTAATAGGTTCGCTTAGCAAATGTTAATTAAAAGATCAGGCAGCAGGATTCAGCTTATTTAATTTATTAAATGATTTCTAACCCGCCGTTCCCGCAACGGGCTCAGGGCGGGTTACAACATTGTTTAAAATACCATCTCAGACCGTAGCGAGCAAAAGCGAGCCACGTTCTCTGCCCGGTTCACGCTTTCCCGCGTCACGGCAGTCTCTGGGCGTGGCCTGGCCCCGGGCTGGGCGGGGGTCCTCCCTCGCCCGTTCTCAGCCATGGCGGTCGCGTTGCGGGGCTCCTCCGAGCGCGGGGCGCGCCTCCTTGCCCTCTCGCTGCTGCTGCTGCTGGCGGCCACGGGCCAGGCGAGAGACGTACCCGGGCGGCTGGTGCGCCTTCCCGTCTCCGCTCCAGACGTGCAGGTTGCGGTGGCGTTCGCTGTGAAGGCTTACAACGAGGCCAGCGCCAAGTCCTTTTACAGCCGGGCGCTGCGGGTGCTGTTGGCGTCTCACCAGGTGGGAGTTCGGGCAGGGGGAGACGGGAAAAGGGGGTGGGCAGGTCCTGCCTCCGGGGTCCGTCTCGAAGTCGTTTTCAGGCTCTTGCGGGCTTCCACAGAGCCCCCTTGCAAGGCATTTCCGAACCCCACTGCTGCCCCCCAGATGCGGCGGGGCTTAATTTCTAGCAAACAGGTGCAGGAGGGTTCAGGCATCAGTGTGAACTCGTCGAAAGCAGCTTAGCCGGGGGAGCCTTCTCAGGACTGCCTGGTGTTGGTGGAGATGGCGCTGTTATTTCTCAGTGGGGAAGGAAATGCACTCTGCATGTGCTTGAGGGTGCGGCTCGAGTCATGTTCCATGCAGTCCAGAATTACTTTTGGGTATGAATAAGTAAATGTGAGGGCAGTGCCTGTGGCGCACACACAGCACTGTGTGGGAAGAAATTTGGAGGGAGATGACAAGCGTAGATGGGTAGCCATGTTGGTCTGCAGTAGAACAGCAAGATTTGAGTCCAGGGGCCCTTTAGCGACTAGAGTTGCCAGCCACCAGGTGATTGCTGGAGGTCTCCCAGAATTACAGTTCATCTCCAGGCTACAGAGATCAGTTCCTCTGGAGAAAATGGCTGCTTTGGAGGGTGGACTCTATGGTATTATACCATGTTGAGGTCTCTCCCCTCCCCAAACCCTGCCCTCTCCAGGCTCCACCCCCCCCAAATCTCCAGGAATTTCCCACCCTGGTGTTGGCAACCCTATTAGAGACCAACAAGATTTTCACCATATAATCTTTCAAGAGTCAGAAAGAAGGGAGCTCTGACTCTTGAAAGCTCATATGCTGAAAAATCTTGTTGGTCTCTGAGGTTGGTCTCTAAGGAGCCACTGGACTCCAATTCAGATGACTAATGTGGGAACCTTCCTGACCTCCTCCGGCAGGCTGTCCACAAAGTGGGGCCACCTCAAAAAAAATGCACGTAGGGGCAGTTACTGAGCTTGCTGTTTGCAGGGTAGCACCTGCAGAAGGCCCTGATCAGATGAGTGCAGTTGTTGTGATGGGGTATAGCGGAAAAGGGGGTCTTGTAGATAAAAGGAGCTAGGAGACCTGAGTTCAAATCCCTACTAAGGTTGCCATCTGGATGGGGGAGAAGTCCCTTTAATAGACACTGAATGAGTGGAAATGGGACACTGAGGCGTTTCATGGCATGATGTTAAATAACATCACCTTGCAATTGCTTGCTGATCAAATTGATATTAAAGGGACACCTGGTGGGACCCTAATCACTACTTTGCAACCCTAATCCCTACTCTGCCATGAAGTTCACTGGGTGATCTTTGACTAGTTAGTCTTTCTCTCAGCCTCACCTATCTCAGAATGTTGGAGGGGGGATACAGCAAGGTGAGGAGATCCTTGAATGCCACCCCAAACTTTTTGGAGGAGGAATGGGAAAAAATTAATAGACAAAAACTGGAATTGACAGTGTCGCTGAAATTTGGGAGGGTGGACGTGTGTGTGTGTGTGTGTGTGTGTGTGTGTGAGAGAGAGAGAGAGAGAGAGAGAGAGAGAGAGAGAGAGAGAATGTAATGAACTTAGCAAAGTATTTAATCGTGGTAAATTCATAGCTAGTAGTCATGCCAGCTAGATAGCACCTTAGTAAGAACCTGTTTATAGGCATTGCTTTTTTGTACCTTTTAAAATATTTATATTGCACTGTTTTATATGGTTGTTTTAAAATTGTAAAATGTAAGGTTTTAGTGTGTTGTTTTGCAGAGTGTAATCCGCCCTGATCCTGCTAGTCGGGGAGGGCGGAATAGAAATCGAAAGTATATAAGTAAGTAAGTAAATAAATAAGAAGGCATGGTGAGTCTCTTGGGAAAAGCCAGCAGTTCATGCCCTGGAGGACCAAAGTAGCTGTAGCCCGGGAAATTTTGTTAAAATCCTTCTGGTTGTCAAAGTGTTAACTTAATACCAAGCTGCTGTCTCAACAGAAACCCTATAGCAAGAAGGGGATGTCTGGGAATAGACCAGTTGTGAGACCAGGTAAGAAATATGGGGTTCATTAATGTCTGCAGTGAAGTATTGAGTTAAACATCTGCCTACCTGCATCCTTTATACCCGGCTTATATTGTTCTCCTCACCTTCATTTTATCCCCACACCAACACTGTGAAGTAAGTTAGGCTGAGTGTGTGTGATTGACTGGCCAAGGTCACCTGGAGGGTCTCCATGGGATTCAAACCTGGGTCTCTCAGGTCCTAGTTAACTGCTACACCACACTGGCTCGCTAAGCAGCCATGCGGTGCCTTTGGAATGCATCCATATGCAATTCTTGCAAGTGACACTGCCCCCCTTTCTCTGCCCCCTTCCTTTTGTAAGGACCTCAGGACTAGGACTTGCGTGTCTTTATGCCTGTGTTAGTCTGCAGAATGCCAAATATAGTGGTGATGCTATATATGAAAGCACAGTGAGAAATAATATATTTCTTCTTTCCAGATGGTGGCAGGTAGTTTGTATTATCTGACAATCGAGCTGGTGAACACAACGTGTGAAAAGAATGAGAGGGCACAACTGATGCCAGCGGACCTGGAGCGATGCCCATTGCCCCCAAAGGCAGAGCAGCAGGTGAGAAGGTGACAATTGGACGGGAGCCTTTCTCATTTAGAGGACTGGCTTTGCTCAGTGACAATCAGATCTTTCTCCTGTCTGGAAAGCCCTTGACTCTCCAGCTATGGCTCTGCCGCCCTTCCTTTTCTTCCGTGGAAAGGACCCAGGCAAACATGTCCCTTTCTGTTAGAGATCCCTAGACCCTGCCATTCTCAGGGTGCCTTGGGGGTGCCTGATTTAAATTTGCAGGGCAGGCATATCTTAATGAGAAGTCATCAAATGTTTTTGGCTACCATCCTGAGATCTTGAATCATGCCTCCCCCCAGCCTGTATTCATTCTGGCTACCGAAATATTTTATCTCTACCAAAAGTGCAAGACTTCCTGAAATTAGTGCTCTGTGACCGTGGCCCATTTAAAATGCCTGCATACATATTGGCTTTGGGAAGGTGAGTGAGAATCCAGGGTGACGCTAGGTTCAGATTTGCCTTGGGAATTGGGTTCTGGGGGCATAACTATACACTACAAAGTCCTCGCGTCCCCTGCATGTGTCTCCATCCTGCTGACTAGACATGCTCTGAGAATTTTGTGTTCAGAACTTAATTCCCAGGAATTCACAGGCTTGGTTTAGATCCTGACCTGCTTTCTAAAATGGGTTATTCAGCAGTCCTTTGCTGACGATCAGCAGTTCTGATAACAGTGAGCTGCTGTTTCTGTATTTATTTATAGAATTTTTATGCCTGAGGCAGCTGACAAAATAAGACATAATGAAACATCAAAAGTTGTTAATTAAAACCAGCATTAAAAACTGAGGCAGAGCATAAAAACACAGATCACTGGACAGCTTAAACTGAATTTAGAGAGTTTTCAGACTGAAGAAAAAGATGATGAGAAGAAGAACGTGCTGTCAAGTTGCCAACTGGCTCCGGGCAGCCCCTATCACAGGGCATTGCAGGCAAGAGGTGATTTGCCATTCCCTTTCTCCACATAGGAACCCAAGTCTTCCTTGGTGGTCTCCCATCCAAGGACTAACTGTAGCCAACCCTACTTAGCACCTAAACACCAGTGAGCTCAGGATAATCCAGGATATCTAGACAGCTTTCAGACCAAATGCACACTATAAAATAGTGTTAAAATATCAACCCTTAATGAAAAGCCTGAGTAAACAGTAACATTTGTTCTTTTCCAGTTCATGGTGCTATGATGCACCTGTTAGTCTATTTTTTTAAGAGCTAAATGTAAGTATCAAAGTTTTCTGTTTTTAACAGATGGGTGTCTGCCGTACTGATGAGTTCTTGTAATACATAATCCCATTTTATGGTATCTTCTGATACCAAGCAGAGAGATGGAAGCTCTCCACTCACCATATTTCAGGGCCTTATATGGGGACAATGAACCTGGTTTCTGTCATAGCCAAAACTGCCATTATTTCTATCATCTAAAGTACGAACAAATTTATACCTATTTCAGCTGTCAGATAACCTATTTTAATGATACTAGATTGTATACTATTCTGCACAGCTAAATTTCTTCCTTTGGCTTAGCTGAACAAAGTAGTAGGCTACAACCCAGTATTCCTGGCATCTGATGTTTATCCTGTAAAGTGCTTACTTGATTAATTATCAAGAATGCTAAGATGTAACAGCTTGGCAGTTGCATCATCAGCTGGACATGTTCCTCTTGTATGTGATGGGTCATGTGCTTTGCATGCGGAAGGCCCCAGGTTTAGTCACCTGATTAGCCAAGGAAACGGTTTTGTCTGGCAGTGTTAGGAAAGAATTTTCTTTCCCTAAATGAACCCAACTGAATGGACTAATGTTCTGATTCAGCATAAGATAGCTGAATGAGCCATGGTTCAATGGTAAGCAGCTTAAGTAGCCCAGACTAGCCTGGTCTTTTCAGAGCTCAGAAGCTAAACAGGGTTGGCTATGGTTAGTACTTGGATTGGAGACCATCAAGGAAGACCAGGGTCACTATGCAGAGGAAGGTAATGGCAAGCCACTTCTGTTCATCTCGTGCCTTGAAAACCCTACGATGGGTCACCATTAGTTGTGACTTGATGGCATACTTTACCCCTGATCTGGATAGCCTCAGCTAGCCTGATCTCATCAGAAGCACAGCAGGGTTAGTCCCAGTTAGTACTGGGATGGGAGACCACCAAGGAAATCCAGAGTTGCTACACAGCAGAAGATAATGGTAAACCACCTCTGAATATCTCTTGCCTTGAAAACGGGTTGTGCTTTAAGTTGGCTGCAACTTGATGACAAAATAAATGTATAAATGGTCGAGCACAGGTTCTGCATACAGAAACTGCAAGTTTCAATCCCCAGTGTTTCCTCTAGGTGGCCCAAGGCAACCAGTAATAGTTTGAATGTGTATGAATGAGCCAAGACAAGCATTTGATGAGGGCTGGCAGGTTAAATGACCCACCCAACTCTGAATTTTCAAGAGATGCATCACTAAAGGAAAGGAAACCCTTCCCTCCATTGAATGTGGGAAGGAGGTTTTTAAAGCTCGGTTCTTGCAAAGTTTATCCTACCTGTGTAGAAAGCTTGATTCTGCTGGTTTTTTGATGCTACTGATAAAGGCGACCTTCATCTCGGGAAAACAAAACCTGTCAGAAGTGATTCATGATCAGAAAGTTTACAAAAAGCTACAAAACAAATGAAAAATTAACACTACACAGCATAAAAAGGCATGACACTAAAACTGAATCATAAAACCATTGGTGACTAAAACAGCATACAAAACCTAGGATGCCGCCCAGAAGAATTAGGTTCCACATACCTGGGTTTATGAAAAAGGCTTTGGCTTGGTGTAAAAAGACCAATAGATGAGACCTCGGGTAGAACTGTAGGGGGCAGGAGTTTCATAAAGGGCCAGTGCAGCAGATAAGCCTATCTTTCATGGCCACCTCTCTCCGAAAGGGTGTGATATAACAAAACAGAGCCTCCAAATAAGATCTTAATATTTGGTTAGGTTCATACAGGCTCAACTATCTCTTCAAAAACTCCCAACAGATCCCAAACCATTATGGGCTTTATAGATACGAGCCAGCATCTTAAATTGGGATTGGAAACAAAAAAGCGGCCATCGCAGACTTTTAAGGAGTGAT
This sequence comes from Eublepharis macularius, assembly GCF_028583425.1. NCBI lineage: Eukaryota > Metazoa > Chordata > Lepidosauria > Squamata > Eublepharidae > Eublepharis > Eublepharis macularius. The sequence goes on along the minus strand of NC_072790.1, from coordinate 228,557,744 downwards.
ATGCTGTTTATAATCCATAGCTGCTGGCAGCCTCACTTGTAACCTTTTGAAGAACTTTAGGTTTCCAAACAGCCTTCCAAGACAGCCCCACACAGAGCGTGTTGTAGTACTCTAACCCAATAGTGGCCAGAGTGTGGATAATAACCAGATGAGCTGCACTTGATGTCCTCTGTTGACCTGGGTCATTCTTTTTGGTAGAACATGATGTATTATCATCTTGTAAGAGGTCACAGGTGGCCTGCAAACAGAAAGGAACGTGTGCTATTGGCAGGAACAGAAGCTGGGTTGGTGACAGGCCTACCTATGTGACCTGGAGATTTGCCCAGAGCCTGGATTGGGAGCCAAGCTACAAGTGATGTCTGACAAGGTTGGACACTTGTCAGCTTCCCTCATGTTTTGATGGGAAATGTAGGTATCCTGGTCTTACAGCTGTAAATAGGAGCCAAACTATAAAACCAGGATGCCTACATTTCCCATCAAAACATGAGGTAAACTGACAAGTGTCCAACCTGTATAAGGTGTCACTTGTAGCTTGGCTCTGTACAGACATTAAGGGGGCAGAAGAAGATGGGTAAGGAACTGCTAAGACAAGAAGATAGTGAAGCTATGTTTGAGCTTTGAATAGACAGGAGAATTCTTGAAATCGTGGGTGGGGTGTGGGATGGAGGTCAAATGCCATCCATGAATTTGAAATAACTATATAATTAAGATGGATATATAATGTTTGCATACCACTTCTCCAAATTTATTTGAGGAGATTTTATAGAAACTGGTAAGGTACATGCCAGTCTTTCCAGTTAATGTAATCAGGGTGGAGTTCTTTCCTCTGCCTCTTAAAAATGTGGATCATTTTTCTCCCTCTTTTCTAGAAAGAAATCTGCAAATTTCAGATCTGGACTCGTTCTTGGCTAAGTGACACCCGTTTGACACATATGAGCTGCGAACCCACTCATTCTTGAGTCGCACACCTGACTGCTAGTGAGAAGAGCCTGTGCCACTGAATTCTTGGCAGTTAGGCCAAGCTGCCTGCCCTCCGTTACTGCCTCCAGAATTCACCTGGCGGAGATGAGAAGACAGGGTCTGGAGTTTTGCCTGCTAGTTGATCACACGGAAGCCAAACATGATGTTCCTCTCGTAGTCTTTAAGGTGCCACCAACACAATTTACTTCCAGCATAAGCTTTCGTGGACCACGGCTCGAGATGCAAAAACAGATTGTGGCTTTATCTTCCTCACATCTGTCAAGAGGTTAATTCTGCAACTGCTCCTCTTTGTGTACCCACCAGAACCTTGAATGTTTATTTATTCATTTACATTATTTATAGTTTGCCTTTCTCACTGAGACTCAAGGCAGATTACAGTGTGTAATTCAATACGGTCAAACGTGGAATAAAATGTGCAAGGGTGCTGTTTTATTGTTCACAACAAAATAGCCCAGTACTTTCTGTATACTATCTGTGCAGTGTTAGTAAAGGACATACATATTTTCTTCCTATTCCTATATCTGGGGGGAGAGGGGTGCCCTGGTTTGCTCCCTGTTCAAAGAGAGAATCAGTGGGTGTGTGGGGTTTATCGGTGCCTATCACTATAGAGAGGAATATGCATGCATATTGAATCAATTAACTGCCTCCTTCTCTCTCATGCCACTTGCAGAAAAAAACTATGTACATGCTCAAGGGTGCCCAAATTGTATTTCCAAAAATTGCTTCCTATGTTGTTAACAGATCTGAGTTTTTATGGGGTATGTTATTCTCTTTATTTAGGACAAAACTTAAATGTGACACAAGGAAGTGTGTCAGTGACTCTTATGTAGATGTTATTAAATAAAGGAAATTATTGTGTTGGACTAGAAGGTGAGCATCAGTGGGGAGATTGTAAACTATCTTCACTGCATGATTTTGAATAAGCTGAACCCCACATACACTGGTTTGGGGGGGGAGGCTAGCATGGAGAGTGTGCTTTTTTTCCTTTTCCAGGTCTAATCACAGCTTAGACTGGTTGCTTTAGAATAAGGGGCGTGGGGTAAATCCTTCATGCTGCAGCAGTAATACGATTTTCATAAATAGCCTTTTTAGCAGCTTTTCTCTTTTTACATCTAGTTTGGGCCTTAAAGGGTGATATTCCTTCACAGAGCTCATGGGAGTAATCCCATTTTATCCTGCTAAAAATCTCCTGTAGCTGATGAGGCTGTCTCTGTCCGATTGACTCACGCTCACTCAGCAAGTGAGGGGGTGGTTGGGTTGCAAACTCAGTTCTCCGCAGTCCAAGTCCACCTCTCGAATTCAGAGCCTGTTTGCGAAATAACTTTGTCACTTCCTCCCACACACAACACAAAATGCAAGAATCTCACATTGGTTAATGCTGAACAAGTGTATATATTATTTTGCATGTTTAGTATTTATAAATATATAGCATTGTTGGGCACATCTGTCATTGAGCCTCCCAGAGCTGCCTCTTCCCTGCTGGTTCTGCCCCACCTTCTCCTTCCTGGCCTCCCACACAACCTGCAACCCGCAGTTTGAGACCTGATGCTCTAACCGCTGCTCTTATCTTGCCTCTCTGTTTTATGAAGCTGAAGAAAAGACACGTTCCTGTCAAAGGTACAATTACTGAAAACAGCGCAAGCCCTCAAATGACTTAGATGAGATTCCAGGAGGATTGCTAGCAGAACTGGAAGTGATTATCAGAGGGGATGGTGACCTAAAAGGGGCTCTTGGTTGGAGTTGGAAGGGTGCTGGGCAACCCCCCAAACCCCCAGCGGGGGGGGGGGGGACTTTCACTTTCAGCTGGAATAAATTATTTAAAGGTGCACCTTTTTTTGCTCTCAGCAAGCATCATGAACCCTAGTCTACAACCCTGTGAGGTAGGCTGGGCTGAATGACTGGCCCAAAGTCACCCAGTGAGCTCCATGACACAGTGGAGATTTGAACCAGAGAAATTGATCTCTGTAGCCTGGAGATCAGTTATAATTTTGGGAGAACTCCAGCCCCGCCCCCCCCCCGGAGGTTGACAAAACTATAAACAGATTTTTCATTGATTTGGTGTGGTTCTATATTATTCCCATCTAGCTTTATTTAAGTATGCATGCATTTTAAGTCACGTTCCTCCCTGAAGGCCAAAGAGGCTCACAGAAAACAAGAAAATTCCAAATTTTAATAAAGCAAAGAAAGTAAAACAAGTCTGGACTTGCCCAGTCTGCCAAGCTGACTCTTACAGGTGCCTGGACACATATTAAGAGCCAAAGGGCCAAAGCATCCTTTAGCAACCGAGGCCCCACGCCTCTGGCCCCACCCAGGCTAAATATCTGCAGGGGGAGGAGGAAAAAACAGCAGTCCGGATAGGCCTGGTTTGCTACCAGCAAGTCAACAGGATCTTCCCCATTCCCCACCCCCACCTGCCATATTAAATCTAATGATACAAGATACCCCAGAAACTGGGATGTATATTAGAGTTGCCAACTCCGGGTTGGGGAATTCCTGGAGTTTTGGGGGTGGATCATTTTTTTAAAAAAAATTATAAGATACAAGATACAGAATATTTTTTACAAATTTTCAAATTTTTAAAACACACAAAACAACTTACAACTATTTACAATATTACTGTTCATAATGTCTACTTTCTCTAGTCATGCTATCCACTATAATATTAATTTGTTTTCTAGAATACCTTATAAACTTCTAAATGATTGATAGGAGCTTAAAGGTGGTTGAATGTTATTAATTGTAATTACTCAAAAAAGGGGGACCATTTTTCTAGGAAGTCTGTTGCATTAGGAGAATGTTCGGCCTGATATATATAATCGGTTTTTTAAGAAGAAATATAATGATTGGGGGGGGGTCATGAGGGCCAGGTCTGGGGAGGGGAGAGAGTTCGGTGGACGCATTCTTCGAAACAGCCATTTTCTCCAGAGAAACTGATCTCGGTTGTCTGGGAATCACTTGTTATTCTAAGAAATCTCAATGCCCCACCTGGAGGTTGGTGACCCTGGTCAAATCCACATTACTCATTCTAAGGTCAAATCCACATTACTCAGAGCAGAACCACAAGTGACAAAAGGCACAGATTGGACACTTGCCAGCTTCCCTCAAGTTTTGATGGGAAATGTAGGCAGCTTGGCGAAATGTTGGACAAGTGACAGTTGAAAAGTCCATTGGACAGCAGTCAGAGAGCGAAGCTGCGAGACCAGGATGCCTACATTTCCCATCAAAACTTGAGGGAAGCTGGCAAGTGTCCAATCTGTGCCTTTTGTCACTTGTGGTTCTGCTCTCATTCTAAGTCGCATGTTCCCCGCATTCCCCACGCAATCCCGAGTGCCGGTCACATTACCTCATTAAACAGACACATTTCATTCGCATTTCTCCTGAATATGTGGTCACAGGTTTTCAACGGGAGTTTCACGGTGGCCGTGAACGGGCCAATGCGCAATTTACGCGGTTTTTTTAAAAACCACCCCCCTTCCTGTCTCTCCGGCCGTTCCGAGAGTTCCTACTGGCTGATTCAACTTGCAAGTGCTCCGTAGTCTGCAAAAGACTGTTTTTGACTTCATAGCATTGGATTTATTGATTATGCTGTTTCTGAATCAAATCTGGTAGTTTGAAAAATCGTTTTGGGGTGAATTCATCCTCAGAACGGACTCGTGAAACTTCCTTTTTAACTGCTTTTTATTTTTTTTATTTTATATTACTGTAATATCGAAATTATGAAATATTGAAATAATGACACTCCAAGGAAGTGAAACTTCAGTAAAATTCAGGCACTGAACTGTCCTGCATAGGAAATGCCCACGAAAGCTTCCCACATGCTTCCAAATTTCCAAAAAAGAAACGGGAGAGAGCCATCAGTGCTGTCAGTGGGGGAAAGAGAGGCATCATTATCTTCAATGATGTTTCTTTATAAGGCAAGATCGAAATAACAGAAAAGTGCGCTCAAAAAAATAAAAAAAATGCACGGGGAAAAAAGGTCCTGCCCAAAAAAGCGGTTTTCGAGCGGCCGTGTGACCGGACGGACGCGCTAGAAAGACGGATTGGAAGCAGGAATGTGAACGAAGAGGAAAAAATTGCAGATTGGAGGCAAACGGAAGATATCTGAGAAACATGCGGGTAATGGGTGAATGTGGATTCGACCCCTATGTTTAAAAAATTATTACCCATGATGGATTTATTGATACCTCCTAACACAGTGTTCCAAAGTACCCCCATTTGCCAAACCATCCAAACTTAATCACCTCTCAGATTTGGTGACCTTTACAACGGCTCACACCGCACCAAAAGATGACAAGGCGCAGTTTGTTAGGGCATAAACCAAAGCTGGTCCCTCTTTTGAGATCACCTGAACTTTTGCTTGGCTCTTGGGATGTTTGTAAACCAGGTGCTGCTGCTATGCTTGAACAATGCGCCCTCATCAGCTCTTGCCAATGAAAACCCTCATGAATCGCCCTCTTCAGAATCGGAACTTCTTGTTCATTGTTTAAAAGTATCTTGATGTAATTTGCACTTGGATGAGCTGCAGATGAGGGTTTCTGTTGTCCTTGGTTGTTGTTTTTTTAAATAGTGCTTAACATCCCATGTCATTCATAATCTCTTATCTTGAGGGCCTTTGGAGCTACCTTGGAAGGGAGGTCACCTCAGGCCCAGGACAGAAGAAGCTGTGTGCTGTTGGCAGCAATGACCAGCCTCCAACAGAGGACAGGGTGTGGGAGGGTTGAGCACCTAATTTCAGCCTGGTCTACATACAGAGCAGAATGAGGTGGGAAAATCCCAAATTCATATTCTTCTTTAATGTGTGTGTATATATATATTTATTATTTTTAGAATGCCTTCCCATGTAAAAAAAAATTTCTCTGCATCTGGCGGGGAGGACTGTGGTTATCGAGGGCTTGTGCTGCAGTGCTGCTGAACTCTTTGATTTTGCTACTACAGACTAACACGGCAAACTCCTTTGAACCTTTACACAAGCAAACTGATCTCCACACCAAAAGGAGCTTTATGCATCTCCATATCAAAGGCGTTATTTACATCCCCCCCTCTCCTCCTTCCCCCCTTCCCCCCTCTCTCCTCCTCTATATTTGGCCAGTTTCCTTCTGCCCTCCATGCATCTGACGAAGAGAACGTGATTCTCGAAAGCTTATGCTACAATAAAATCAGTTAGTCTTTAAGGTGCTACTGGACTCTTTTTGATTTTGCTACTACAGACTAACACGGCTAACTCCTCTGGATCTGCAGCTAAATATCTATAAAAAGAGGGAGGAATGTTTTAGCCCTTGATGTGCTAGCTTTCTGCTTGCATAGTGGAAAGGGGCATCATGGGAACATGTCTGCCAGATGCTCTTAGCATCTCTCTCCCTTCCTTCTATGGGTGTTTAAGCCTGGGTGTGGGCACAGTCTTGGCTCTTTAGCTGTGTAAGAGGTGATATGACAGATCTCAGCATTGAATGGGCAGACTAGGATGTTAGGGCACTACTGCATATTTTTGTTGTTTGCAATACATATTTGTGCTTCTGTATAAACTGAGTCCTGGGAAGGGGGGAAGCAGGCCAGAGATGCTTAAACAAACAAACAAACAAGCATTTTTAATGCAGGAGAACATTCACAAATGTGATCCTCACTTGCAGTCTGAAGTGCTACAGTCCATTCTATCAACTTATTTCCACTTCACTCTGCATGAGCAGACAGGGCCTCAGGTGACCAAAGAAGTAAATAAATAAAAGAGCTACTTTTTTCTAGCTGAAAATCACTGTTCCTTCAAAGCTGCTTTTGGCCCAGTTGGGGAAAATCTACAGGTACAAATGTTTTTATTCAACCAGGGGCCAAAACTATAGATGTGCAGCTCATTTGCAGTGTGATGATGACCCAAGGAAAATTTGTGTGTGTGTGTGTAATGCCCCTCCTCCTTGGGTTTTCAGCCTCCAGGTGGTAGCTGGAGATCTCCCAGAATTCCAACTGATCTTCAGGCCACAGAGACCAGTTCCCTTGGAGAAAATGGCAGCTCTGGAGGGTGGACTTTATGCCGCACCGAGGTCCCTCCCCTCCCCAAACCCCACCCTCTCCATGCTCCACTCCCCAAATCTCCAGAAATTTCCCATCGTAGGGCTGGCAACCCTACCTCCTCACCTGTGTTCCTCAGGGTTACCAAGAAGAGCCTGGGTTCTCCTTCAATGCATTCTGTACAAAAGAAAGAAAATGTTGGAAAAAGTTATTACCAAACTACACTTGGGTAGATGCTGATGTGATAGATATCTACCTGAGACCTTAGAGAGCAGCTGCCAGTCAGAGTAGACAATAATGACCTTGATGGACCAATGGTCTGATTCAGCCCAAAGCAGCTTCAGGTTTTCCTCATCAGAATAATGTACATTATGTAAACTTTCAATTTTTAATAGTTTGGTAACATAAATCTTTTGAGATTTGGGATCTCAGCAACAGTCCTGCCAGGGGGGCACTTTGCAGGCAGAAAGCCCCAGGTTCAATCTCTCGTATCTGTAGTTAAAAGGATTGTGTGAAAGACCTCCACCTGGGACCCCGGAGAGATGCTGCCAGTCTGAGTAGGATGACACATAAAGCAGCTTCATGTGTTTGGGTTAATGGAAAGATCTACCCTTAGGTGGATGCCACATTAATTACGAGCAGCTGCTGTCAAAGAGAAAATGTGGGGGAATTGCAAAAGGTGACGCAATTCCCAACACGCCAAGCTGAAAGTGATCTGAGGGATGCAAGAGGTATTTGAGGAAGCATAAAAGATTATCTTCCAAGTTATAAGCGCATGCTGTGGTGTTGGATCACTGCCATGTGGGCATGTTTTGCAGGAAGCAGGATTCTCCTGGCGAGGGGGTGGAGGCCCCAGGGGGCAGGGCTTCTTCGGACCTATATCCCCAGGTGTTCTACCTCCAGTCAGGCAATCTTGGAGTCCCTTCCCTTGCCACCATGCTGAGTTCCCGGGTGTGCTGGCAGCTGCTCCTTGGGTGGGCTCTGCTTCTGGGCCAGCCAGTCTTTGGAGACTCGGATGCTGCCGAGCAGCCTTCTTTAGAAGACCCAGAGAAGCTGGTGCCGGAAGAGACGGAGGAGTCAGTACCAGAAGAGCCAGAGAAGACAGGGCCAGAAGAGCCGGAGGAGTTGGTGCCAGAAGAGACAGAGAAGATAGAGCCAGAAGAGACGGAGGAGCCAATGTCATCGTCAGAAGAAACAGTGTCAGTGCCTGAAGAGCTGGAGAAGGAGCCCCCACCAGAGGAAGAACTGGAGGAAATGGAGCGAGCAGAAAGAGAATGGTTAGAGCATGAGAAGGAGAGGCCCTGTAGCCCTTGGTTACAATATTTACAGCAAATTGCCGTGGGCCACTATAATAAGAAAAGAAACGAGTACTTCAAGCTATATGGGAATTCAAAACTAAAAACCAAGGTAAGGGAAGCTGGTGCTGTAAGAGCCCCAGATCAGGAGCTGTTTCCTATTTAGGAAATGGTGGCATTCATTGGCCATTCTCAGCTTGCCCTTTACACGATCATGGCTGTTTACCCTGACCCTTGAAAAAGAAGTGATAACCAGTCCATACAGGTTTTTTTTTAACCTGATCCATATCATCCTGAAAATAACTCCTACATCCAGAGTCCCGCAAAGTCTTTTTTAAAAGGTGTTTAGTCCTCATAATGGCAAAGTGTTGTTATGCCAGTGCGATCTCTGGGGAGAGCAGGTGTTGTAGGTATGGCATAGGCGACTGCCCCCCAGTTTCCTTCTATGCATCTCCTACCCCGTTTCTTGTATGTGCCCATTACTTTTGATGCCCTGCATGCTGCTTTGCAGGCTCAAACCCCAAATGCATTTTAAAGAAGAAGTTTTACATAGTTTTACACCATTTGAGTCTGGTTTTCTGATTGCGCAATTCTGGAGAATAGAACTCTTGCTTCCCCCTCTGTATGGAAGGAGAAATCTCAGAAAGCCAAGAGTCTGAGGGCCAAGCTACAAGTGACGAATGACACTTGCCTGGCAAGTGAACAGACTCACATGTATTCCTCCCTGTTCACTTGCCATTCACTTGCGCTCCACAGTGGAGAGCAAATGAATGGCAAGTGAACAGGGAGGAATACACAGTCTGTTCACTTGCCATTCAAGTGTCATTCGTCACTTGTAGCTTGGTCCTCATAGAGCAAGGGGAAGTCCAGGGTGGCCAACAAAGTAAAGGCAATGTTTGACTTCTAAAGGGAACAGATGGGGGTGAAACATGGGAATCCACTCGCTGGGTGTTTAATGTCTGAGTGTAGTTCCTCTTCAGTTGGAAAGAAGGCACACTCCATGTGCTTAGAGACATTTGCTTGCTCAAGGCTTGAACCCTTACTGGGACTATGCAGCAGAGCTCAGATTAAGGCCAGGATTAAGGCAAAACCTCACCCCCCCACACACCACTACTCTACCTCCAGGGCATAAATGGCTGAGGCAACCAGCCCAAGTTGGAAAAATCTCTTGTTCTTTGTTTCCAGAAAGCAATTGGGTCAATGATATACCTCAAGATGGTGTTGGAGAAAACCAACTGCACGAAGGACCCAGAGCTAGAACAGATGCATCCCGAACTGATGTATCCCGACATTTATATGTTACACAGATATCATTATAGACAATTTCAAAAAAACTGTGAGACCCTGAAGAATTCTGAACAGGTGAGAAGCTCCCGGCATTGCTTTTAATAGATGATAGATGTCTTTGTCAGCCAGTGAGCAGTCCAAGTGTACGTTCTGCCAATTAGCCATTGTGTAACAGGCCCTCTATGGTTTTCTTATGTTATGATGCTGACCTGCATACCTTAACACACACACACACAAGCATCAGGAGCTTTAGGAGATACAGGTTCATCTAATGCTATTTAAATATGCTATTAATTGGAAATGTAGAAGATTGAACCAAGTACTTTGGCACAGAAATCATGTATACCCTTCCCAATAACAAGCTACAAGTGACACCTGACACAGGTTGGACACTGTGTCGCTGCAGGGAACATGAGAAAACCCATGCATACCTGTGCAAAAAAGTAACATCTAGTTTGGCCCTGAGAGAAAGCAGCTAGCTCCAGGTTATCCACTGAGCTTTACAGCTAGGGTTGCCAGCTCCATGTTGGGAAATTCCTGGAGATCTGGTGGGGTGAAACCTGGAGAAAGTGGGGTTTGGGGAGGGAAAGGACCTTGGCATGGCATAATTCCATAGTCCACTCCCCAAAGTAGCCATTTTCTCTAGGTGAACTAATCTCTGTGGCCTGGAGACCAGATGTAATTCCAGGAGATCTCCAGCCACTACCTGGGGGCTGGCAACCCTATTTACAGTCAAAGAGGGGATTCAACCCAAGGACTGTCTGCTCCAAACGAGCCCAATCATTACATCAAACTGGCTGTATGAGTGCTATCTATTTAAATTTAAAACATTCATGCCCAGGAGTTACAATCACAAGAAGAGGCTGTCCTAACTGATGGGAAATGTAGGCACGCTGGTTTTACAGCTTGGCTCTCCATTATAGCTACAAGACCAGGATGCCTACATTTCCCATCAAAACTTGAGGGAAGCTGACAAGTGTCCAACCTGTGTCAGGCGTCACTTGTAGCTTGGCTCTGAGTTCCACCACCTCTTTTCCCAGAAAAAAAAAGCCCTGCCTATAAGCATATAGGCAGCTTATCCTTAGCAAAACCCAGCAGCACCGCAGGATCACAGTCTCACACCATGTTTTGTTTGTCCTTCTTGTCCTCACCCCTTGCTTTTCAAATACAGGAATGCAGCTTCACAATGTTTGATGATGAAAGGAGTAGACAGTGGCCTCCGATGATGCCTATCGATGAAAAATGCAAACCACTTCATTTGGATAAGAAGAGCTACTGAAGACCCTGCTTCATCTTCAGATCATGATGTCCAATGGTTAGGGAGGGGGGAGCAGAGTAGAAAAACATCTGCTTCATTTGCCCCCTTCCTTCTACCATGTCCCACTCCTCATCCCAAAATCTGCTGAATCGCTGATTTCTTACCTATCTCATTTCTTGAGTGACATCTACTTTCTTTGAAATAGAAAAATAAAATTAGTTTGCTTAAGCATCATCTTTTATATTATTATTATTTTTAAAAGACAGAAAATTAAAACTACAAGCTTGCACAACTTTGTATCAAAGACAGGATGAAAAATGATGAGAGAACAAGATCAAGGTTCAGATTATTGGGAAATGGACATTGATGCCACCACTGTCTTTCCAAAATACAATCAAAACCTATCTGGAGTTATCAAACTTTGCTGTCTGCAGGCTTATCCTTTAACTTAATTTGAATGGTTTTGCTTTCTGCCCTGTGGAACAGTGCAATTCTAGGGAGAGTTACTGCAGTCTAAATCCATTGGTTTCAATGGGCTGGGATAACTCTGTATAGAGTGTATTCATTCTTTCTAATCTGTTTTTACTGTGAAGTAAAGAATGGTGGTGCGCAAGAATTCAAATCAATAAACCAATATAAATCACAGTCACCATTTTTGCTACTATAAGTACCACAGATATCAAAGAACAATGCAGATTTGGTTTATATGTTTAAAAAACCTAAAATTTCTGAAGAAAACTGCTATTTAGAGTTTTGGGGGGGCATGGGTAATAACTGGGCATTTGGGTCTATTCTGTAGTACAAAACCATGTGTTCCAGCTGTCCCTGTTTATCACAGCCAGGCTATCTTTTCTGATTTCTGCCCTTAGAATATCACTGCTTTCATTTTGTCCCAGCTTTTGCCTGGGAGGAAGACACAATATACCATGTTAAAGTATTTATGTCAGTTATCAGCATTGCAGTCCTTAAAGATTCACCTCCCTCCCCCAGGCAGAATCTCTGAGTATATAGGCAGATGTCTCTTTCCTTGACCAGGAGGTCCAAAATCCTGTTGAACCTGTGGCACATCTGGAGTTTGGGGCGCAGGTAATGGGTGCCATGGAAATAGGGTTCAATCACAAAACACAGAAGGGTTCCAACTGCAGCCCCTCCTCTAACAGAAATAACTGTTTCTGGTGCTCCTTGGAGACGTAAAGGTGAGGCCTTGTTCTGAGCTCTTCTGAAGCATCTCCTACAGCAAGGAGGCAGAGGCAATCCAGGATTGCTTCTTTGCTTTGGAGAACGGGAAGGAAAGAGCGGACACCAAAAAACACATTGGCAGGAGCCATGTAGGGTTGTCAGCTCCAAGTTGGGAAATCCTGGAGATCTGGGGGGCGGGGGGGGGGGCGGGGGTAAAACCTGGAGAAACCTAGAGAAAGTGGGGTTTGGGGAAGGAAAGGACCTTGACATGGCATAATTCCATAGAGTCCACCCCCAAAAGTAGACATTTTCTCCAGGTGAACTGATCTCTGTGGGCTGGAGACCAGCTGTAATTCCAGAAGATCTCCAGGCACTACCTGGAGGCTGGCAACCCTAATCAACACCCAACCCCAAAGTCTCATGATGCAAGTATGGCTTCACAATTCTTGTAGGGTGGCTGCTGGGGACCAATACCATTGTGTGATGTCCAGAAGGGTGGTTCATATATATAATATATGATTGCTCCTATATATAAACAGTGAAATAAAAACATACAGACATACAGATACAAACAGGGAGAAGGGCCAATGAGAGTTTACTGGGAGCATGCAAACAAAACAGAAAAGTCTTCATTTACTTACAGAAGACAATGACAGAGGGAGACAGATGAATCATTCTTGGATGGCGTTCCAAACTTTCAGCACCACAATCCAGACGGCCCTTTCTCAGGTTGCCTCCTGTCTAACCTCAAATGGTGGAGGCAACCAAAGCAGGGCCTCTGAAGATGAGCTGAGCAGATGCATATGTTTTATGGGAGTAGGTGGTGGTCCTTAAGGTATGCTGGCCCAAGCCATAAAGGGCTTTAAAGGCCAATACCAGCACCTCGAACTGGGCCTGGAAGCAAATTGGGAGCCAGTCTAGGTGGAACAAGACATTTCCATAAACAATATCGTAGGATTTTACAAAGATATAGCATTAGCAATGATCCAATACAAAGTTGAAGAATTGCTGAAAAATAACATAATCGATTCTAGGACTGACATTAGATAACATGAAGCACAGGTAATATATAGGAGTACATATTCTAAGCAACAGATAATATGCAAGACAACATAACGGTGAAGTCTATGGCCCCTCCTTAACTTATTAGCAAAGCATCTGAGACCCCCTCCCTACAATACTTCCCTCCTATTTGAGTAAAAAGTCTTTTTGAATAATTTGGTTTTGCATTGTTTGTGAAAAGCCAAGAGAATGGGTGCTCTCCTGACCAATTCAGGCAGGCCATTCCACAGGGTAGGGGCCACCAGAGAGAAAGCCCATGTATGGGCTGCTGTTGCTTTTGCCCATGTGCAGGCTGGCTCCTGTAAGAGACCCTGTTCAGATGAGCGAAACTGCCGTGGAGGGACATAGGGAGGGAGGTAGTCCCACAGCTCCTGCTAACAGTCGAGCTGCAGCATTTTGCACCAATTGGAGCCTCCTAGTTAACTTAGATGGGTGACCAATGTATAGTACATTACAATAGTTAAGTTTTGATGTTACCATGGATCCAGGTGGCCAGGTCGGCCATATCTAGGTATGAAGCCATCTTCCAGGCTGCATTTTTTGCAGCACTCTCATCTCCCTAGTGATCAGGGCTGGCGCCTCCATTGAGGCTGGTCTGGCAACTGCCTCCAGGGGGCGAAGGGGGCGAGTGTGCATGCTGCAAAGCTGGCGGCAGCAGTGCACGGGCGGCTGAGCAGGAGGGATGAGAAGCCACCCATGCGCCGCCCCGGCCGCCTGCCATGCCCTTTACTACATTGTTGATTGATTGTTTGATGAAGATTTGGGTCAAGTAGGAAAATGAACTGTGTGATGACTATCCAGTTGGAATATTAGCCTGATGAGGTGACCAACAAAACGGGTATTGGAAATCCTGCTGGCTGAAACCCGTAGTGCAGAGGAGGAGACCCAGCCCTTATGTGGTTGTGGAAGAACCCTGCCCTTCATTACCACTGGAACATACAACCACCACTTGGATTTATTGTGCAATAGACTTTATTTTGACCCTGCCATTGTGCACATGTACTATTGTTGGCTCTTGTTCTTCACATTATATTTCTCATTTATGAGCCCTGTTTACTTGCATATTATTTGAAATTATTTGAAATTATTTGAAGCTATTTTGCAGGTTACTCATTAAGTAAATTTCACTAGATACGTTTGTTAATTCCAGACTTTCTTGTCACTTGGGTTTTTTTGGTTGTGTATTTCCTTGTCCTCACCCAGTGAGCCCATTTTGTCTTTTGTTGCCTGCAGCTACTGCAGCCTCCCAGCCCTCCCACGCTGCCGCCGCTGCCAGCATGCACCCCCGGCTGGGAGCAGCAGCCGCAGGCCAGGCACGACAGGCGTCCAGGGTGGCACACAGGGTAACGGAGCAGGAGGGCTGGGAGGACGCACGCGTGCCTCCTCAGCCACCCACTGTGCCTGGCTGGGAGTGCACACCAGCGGCGGCAGTGTTCCACCCAGCCGCCCACCGCCCTGCAGTCCGGGTGCACGCACATGTGGGCAGGAACAGATCTGAAGCTGCCCCCTGGCCTCAGGCGCCAGAAACACTGGCGCCGGCCCTGCTAGTGATAATACTCCCTAGCCAATAATACTGATTCAGTAATCATTAATAAAGATTTCAGCTCAACAGATATTTGTCGTTATCTTGCTGTTTTCTTTCCAGCTCAAGAGCCTCTAGTCTTGTGGTGCAATGGAACAAGAGCAAGCCTAGACCAGCAAGCAAAAAGTACCCCCCCCAAACCTTTTACCTGCAGAGAGGCCTTTTCCACACGCTGATACTTTCCCGTGTTGCTGCAGCTGCTGATACAGTACACCAGTTTTCCTGGCCAGCTTCCCCTTATTTTCTCTTACCAGGACTCTGCTGTGGTCATTTTTGAGGATTTTTTAAATTTGCAATTAACACATTGAGATACCATTACATTAGTTCATCAACATGTCAGTTACTATTTAAAAAAAATTAAAAGTTCCCCCTGCCCCAGTGGCGCATGTTGAGGAACGGCCACTGTGAGGACTGGGGAAAGAAAAATGGCCGCCCTGCAGCCATCCCAGCTTTGCTGTGTTCATTCCCAAAACATTGCCGCCAAACAGGTATGGGAAAGATTAGACAAAAGCAGAGAGAAACCCACCACAACACTGTGGGGAAGTGTGAAAAAAACTGCTTCCCAAGAGCACAGAACCTAAGGGCAAATAATCTGCATGGAAAAGCCACAACTGTTGCTCAACTTTTTTCCACCTCTCTTTGAACAGGATATAGAGGAAATTGCCCCAGTGACTCCTTTGAGGTTAAAGAGAAAAAAGTTCTCACCTGGGACGATTCTCTCTCGTACTGTACTTGGATGGCAGCAGACTGTTCCGGAATTGGAGAGTGCATGCCACCCGCTTTGGCTTGACGCTGGCGTCCCCACAGAGAATGTAGAGGAACTTGTGGGCAACCACCCACTTATATTCCAGCTTTCACTTTGGTATACTGCTGACCGGTTGTGTGTACAGCTAGGCATTGGCTTCAAGATCTTTTCAAAGTCATCAGTGTTTTGATGGGAGCTCTATAGACCATCCTGCACATTTTGCTCCCCCCGTATTGCAAACAGATTCAGAGTGTCCTGTTCCCTCCAGAAGACCCTATGAATGCTAGTAGCCTTACTCTGAATGCTAGTAGCCTTGTATCGTCCTGCTCTCAAAATGGAAAGAGAAAAGCAGAGATTTGCACCAAGTAATAGTATTTTAAAAATGGCACCATCTTTTTATGCCACTATATTGCTGTAGCCGAATTTTAAAAAATGATTCTTCAGTGGCACCCTTGGGCACACAAGGAAAACGGCACCCACAAGTGGGACAAAAGTGAGCAGGAAATAATTTTACGCACACAGAGCCTTCCACATGGAGTGGAAATACACGTTGTGGATGCTCAAGTGCAGGATTTTATGTGTAGTTCTCAATTCATGTGCAGGCTGTTCTTGCTTGGCACATGTGCGTGCTGCATGGACCTCTCTTTGTGTGATTGCATCTGCAAGTGTATCCAGAGGACAAAGCACCAATTCAGCACCAAGTACTGCAGGCTTCTTTGACTTGCCAATTTGCATTTCTTTTAGGTGTGAAAAAGTGTCAAGATCTGCATTTCAATGAATGGATGTGGGGGAAACGGGGATACTTTTAGCTGTTGAAGAGGAACTGATATAGGACATATTCACGCAGAGCAAATTGAAGTGTGACTGTGTAAGCAAAGTGCATGAAAAGTTGGAGGGGAGACACGTGAAATGAGGTTCACTTGAGCGTCCCTAGGTACTTGGTAGCGTGTATTTCCATCCATGGTGCTGCAATACACTTAAAAGTAAAGTGTTCTGGCAGAAAAGAACATATCAAGCGCAATTTCAAGTCAGGATAGGGAAACCACAGAAGAACAGCCAATGTAATATAGAAACTTTGACGAAAATGACTGTAGTTAGACACTCCAAATGCAGCAAAAACCTCCACGTGGAAGCATCCCTGGAATATGTTTTAACAACCATTATTCATAAGAATGAATTTATTGACACCTCACAAAAAAAGATTTCCAAAACGCACTTCAAACTACTCCCCCTTCCTCCAAAGGGAAGTGGAAATCATTTATTTGGCTTAGCCAAAACCATTTTAAAAAAACTGACTTGTTCTAATTGCAGAAAGAATATTTAAATTAAATTGAACCTTCCCCACACTAGTGAGATGAAATAATATGAATGTTGAAAGAGAAGGACTAGCTCAAAGATTTAAAATTGAAAAGAGATGTTTCTTTATCTTTCAGATTCGGTAACCTTTACAACGACTCACGCCACAGCAAAAGATGACAAGGCGCAGTTTGTTAGGGCATAAACCAAAGCTGGTCCCTCTTTTGAGATCACCTGAACTTTTGCTTGGCTCTAGGGATGTTTGTAAACCGGGTGGTGCTGATCTATGCTTGAACAATGCGCCCACATCAGCTCTTGCCAATGAAAACCCTCATGAATCGCCCTCTTCAGAATCGGAACTTCTTGTTCACTGTTTAAAAGCATCTTGAAACTACGTGGAGGTGGTTGATATATTTTGCACTTGGACGAGCTGCAGATAAGGGCTTCTGTTGTCCTTGGTTGTTGTTTTTTTGATAGTGTTTAATATCCCATGTCATTTATAATCTCTTATCTTGAGGGCCTTTGCAGCTACTTTGGGAGGGAGGTCACCTAAAGCCCAGGGACAGAAGAGGCTGTTCAGAGCTTGATTTATGCACAAGCTAAGTAAACTACAGATTAGGCCCTCAAATTACATGACACCTCTAAACAGAAAAATAAAATACTAAAGATTACGAACTTGCCTTTTTTGTGTAGTAATGATACAACATTTTAAACTTGACATTGCTTAGGGCCTCAGGAGGTCTTAATCCGGTCCAAGTGATGTTCACAGCAAGAACCAAGGCTTTTTTTTTTGTGACGGTGCTCTCTGATACTGAGTACTGGCACCTTGCAGTGGGTTGGGGGTTGAGTCCAGTGGCACCTTAGAGATCAAGATTTTCAGGGTATATGCTTTCAAAAGTCAAAGCTCCTGGCTGTGGGTGGGCAGAACAGCTAAACTCTGGAGCATGCCGAGGTGGAAAGAGTAGAACTATACCAATTCATGTTGTAGGTAGGAGTTAGCATCTTGCACATCCTCTTTGCACGTACAAATTTATCACAAGATGGGTAAAAGTTACAGCCCCTAACGTGCTAGCTTTCTGCTTGCAGAATTTTTCATATGTGAGAATGTTAACAAACAGGCGGTCCTCATTTGCAGTCTGAAGTGGTACAGTCCATTCTCTCTACTCACTTCCCTCTCAACCTGCATGTGCAGACTGGGTCTCAGGGTCTGATTTGAATGACATGACATGTCAAGGCTACAAGAATGTAACTAACCTGTCCGTCTTTACACAGCCCCAGAATTTCATTTAAATTGGGCTGCAACCTGTGCAAAGCAGCTTTGCATGCTCCATGAGCATGCCAGCACAAGCCACAGATCGCTGTCCTGTTTATGATGCCTGGGCTGCAGAGGCTGCATGGGCTGCAGAGGCTGCAAGACAGTTTTGGCTGGGTATGGGCAATAAGTGATTTTGTCCCACCAGCATCAGTTTTAAGTCAGGCCTTAGAGGGTGTCCCAAAAGCTGGTAGAGTTGCCAGATGCCCTCCCCACAAAATGAATGGGGCCCCTGCACTCACTCTTTGCCTTCGCGCATGCGCTCCCGACTCCAGCACAATGACATCACTTCTGCAAGTGATGTCATCGCTGGCGGGCAGGCAGCTGCATGAGCAGGCTGGCTGGTTGGCCACTTCCCCAAGTGCACAGGTGGCTGGGAAGGTTGGAAACAGAGAGGAGGAGGCAGAGGCAGCACAGGAAGGTCTTCTGGTACTGCCACCAGCTCCCAGCTCCTGCATGCCAGTAGCCAGCCTCTCCTCCCTCTCATACAAAAATACCAGATGTTTATATGTCCTGTATTTTAACTGCATTTCCCCTGGACAGTACAATAAAAAACAGACGGTCTGGGGGAAAACCGGCCACCTGGCAACCCTAAATGTGGGAGGCTGAAGCAAGAGAGAGATGGCAAATCCTTTCCTCTTAAGGAAGGATGAGAATAAAACTCCTAGCAGTGTTAAGCAGGAGAGGGCAGGGATTTTTTTTTGCTCCGTTCCTTTCCAAAAATAGATACCTGGCTTCTAGATTCAGCCCCATCTTGATGAATAACAGGGGATTGGAGTGCCAGATCTTTGAAGACTGTATGTCCACAGAAAGCTGTGGACATGCCTAGCTGAAAGAAATCTGGGCCATAGGAAAGGTATTTATTGCAATGGAGCATACAATGATTGTCTTCCAAGTCACAAGCGCATGCTGGGTTGCAGAACTTGACTTCCTTCCTGATGTCACTGCCAGGTGGGAGTGTCTTGAAAGAGCTGGGATTCTTCCAGCAGGTGAGGGAAGTCACCTGGGGGCGTGGCCTCTGGGGTCCTATATCAGCAGTTGTTCTACCTCCAGCCGGGCCATAATCCCTTTCCCTGCCACTATGCTGGGTTCCCGGGTGTGCTGGCAGCTGCTCCTTGGGTGGGCTCTGCTACTGAGCCAGCCAGTCTTCGGAGACTCAGATGCTGCAGAGCTACCTTCTTTAGAAGAACCAGAGGAGCCAGTGCCAGGGCCAGAAGAACCAGAGGAGCCAGTGCCAGAAGAACCAGAGCCAACAGAGTTGGAACCAGCACCAGAAGAGCCGGTGTCAGTGCCAGAAGAGCCGGAGCAGCCAGGGCCAGAAGAACCAGAGGAGCCAGTGCCAGAAGAACCAGAGCCAACAGAGTTGGAACCAGCACCAGAAGAGCCGGTGTCAGTGCCAGAAGAGCCGGAGCAGCCAGGGCCAGAAGAACCAGAGGAGCCAGTGCCAGAAGAACCAGAGCCAACAGAGTTGGAACCAGCACCAGAAGAGCCAGTGTCAGTGCCAGAAGAGTGGGAGCTGACATCAGATGAAAGACTGGAAAAAAATGAAGCATCAGAAAGAGAATGGAGAAAGAAAGAGGTGTCCTTACCTTGGACTCATTGGCCACAACATCTTCAGCAAATTGCCCTGGAACACCATCATAAGAACAGTGACGTATACTTCAGGCCATTTGAGAACGCAAACCTAAGGGTCGAGGTAAGGGAAGCAGATGCTGTGAAAGTCCTGGGTAAGACGTATCCCATTTAGGAACCTTGTAGCCTCCAGTGGCATTTCTCAACTTGGCCCTCACACCATCATGGTACCTCTTGTTCTAATTACCCTGACTCTTAAAAAGAAGGGATAGTGGGTCAGTACAGATTTATTCTGCTTCTTAACCTTTTGAAAACTCCCCTACTCCCTGATTCCTACAAAATATTTACTTAAACAAACACCCCTGGTTTTAGTCCTTAGAATGGCTTAGAAAAACATATTTTTCTGCTAAGACGATGCCAGTATGATTTTTGAGGGAAGCCAGGACTTTAGAGGCCATTTTCCTCTCAAGTCTTTCTCCCTCTGCCCCCTTTCTTGTATGTGCCTGTTAACCTTTGATAACCTTTGAGCCAGTGGGCACTCCTGAAATTTTGAGAAAGATTCATGGAGAACAACATAAAATGGCTGCAGGAGCAGAGCGGGGAAAGGGGGGACAAGACATGGAGGACTCAATCGGCTATGGCCAGCAGCCCAAGTTGAAAATCTCTCTTGTTCTTTGTTTCCAGAAAGCAACCGGGACAATGATATACCTCACAATGACGTTGGTGAAAACCAATTGTTCCAATGACCCACAGGCAAAGGAGAAGGATGACCTCCATTATTTTTACCACCTGTATCGAGCTGATAGATATCCAAGAAAATGTGAACCACTGAGCAGTTCTGAAGCAGAGGTGAGAACATGCATGGCCTGGGGAGTTAAAATGGCTCTGGAGCAAGCCAGGCTGTGCAGCCCCTACAGCACTAAGCACTAAGTACTAGGGCTTGGCTCTGTTTGCTCCAGCAGCCTTCCAGGGCAATGACCCACTGGGAATGGGCAGTCGGTCCCCGGGTGAGGAACTCCCAGTTTTTCTTTTAATAGACAATTGATGTCTTTGGCTGCATTCTCACGGCAGGGGTTCTCTGTTTTGTATCCGCTGCTGCAGCAAATACAGAGCCATTCATACTGGTCATATAGCTGGAATACCATAGATGGCCAAAAAGACAAATAAGTGGATCCTAGATCAAATCAACCCTGAATTCTTCTTGGAAGCTAAAATGACAAAACTGAGGCTGTCCTACTTCGGTCACATTATGATAAGACAAGACCCTCTGGAAAAGTCAATAATGCTAGGAAGAGTGGAAAGCAGTAGGAAAAGAGGAAGACCTAAAACGAGATGGCTTGACTCAATAAAAGAAGCCACATCCTCCAGTTTGCAAATTCTGAGCAACTCAGGGCCAAGCTACAAGTGACGAATGACACTTGAACAGCAAGTGGATTGAGTGGAGGGCAAGTGAACAGGGAGGAATACATTTGCTGTTCAAGTGTCATTTGTCACTTATAGCTTGGCCCTGAGTTAATGATAGGACGTTTTGGAGGTCTTTCATTCATAGGGTTGCCATACGTCAGAAGCAACTTGATGGCACATAACACACACACACAGCTTCCACACGGCAGTTTTCTGTGCATTTTGCTTTGTCAGCCATCATTTCCCCCTGCTTTATTTCACATACTCACACAAACACACAAACAACAACAACAACATTTGATTTATATACCACCTTTCAGGGCAATTTAACACCTACTCAGAGCGGTTTACAAAGTATGTTATTATTATCTCCACAACAAACACCCTGTGAGGTGGGTGGGGCTGAGAGAGCTCCGGAAGAGCTGACTGACCCAAAGTCACCCAGCTGGCTTCAAGCGGAGGAGTGGGGAATCAAACCTGGTTCCCCAGATTAGAATCCTGCCACCCTTAACCACTACACTAACCAGGCTTGTCTCACCTCCCCTGATATTTCCTGTTACAAAACATGTAAGCAGGGGGACTTCAGTGCCCATATTACACTTGTCCTTCTTCCATACTGTAATTAATAGTGTGTGTGGGCTGTTTGGGAAGGAAATTGAGCAGGCAAAAGTAGTCCTAGCCTCTCAGACCCCCAATACAAAGCCTCCTACTTCTTCCTGCAGCAACTCCGATAACAAATCTCTCAAGTATCTTGTAATTTGATCTTTAGCCAAGTCTTCTCCAATCACAGTTTTACAGAAAATGGAAGCACAAGTTTTGGGTCCAGTAGTACCTTAAGAACCAACTAGATTTCCAGGGTATGAGTTTTCGAAACTCAAAGCCGCCTTTCTTAGATACATCTTCAGATTCTTGTGTCTCTGAAGAAGGGCGTTTTAACTCTTGAAAGCTCTTGCCCTGCAAATCTAGTTGGTTTTTATGGTCCTACTGGACCCAAATCTTGCTCTTCTACTGCAGACCAACATGGCTATCTATTGGAAACTTACAGAAAATATTTACCCCTCCCTCCAAAACAATTTTGCAACTCATTGTTTAGAGGTTTAAACCAGCTGACGACTTTTTTCAAGTGAGTAGCTATGCTGGTCTGCAGTTGAAGATCTGGGTCCAGAAACACCTTAAAGGCCAACTAGGTTTCCAAGGTATAAGCATTCAGGAGCAGGGCTTTTTTTCAGCAGGAACGCAGTGGAACAGAGTTCCAGAACCTCTTGAAAATGGTCACATGGCTGGTGGCCCCGCCCCCTGATCTCCAGACAGAAGTGTTGAGATTGCCCTCCACACCGCTTGGCGGCGTGGAGGGCAATCTAAACTCCCCTCTGCCTGGAGATCAGGGGGCGGGGCCACCAGCCACGTGACCATTTTCTCCGAGGGCAACCCACTGAGTTCCACAGCCTCTTTTCTCAGAAAAAAAGCCCAGTTCAAGAGTATCTGGCAAAGGGAGCTTTGACTCTTGAAAGCTCATAGCTTGGGAATCTAGTTGGTCTTTAAGGTGCGACTGGACCTGGATCATGCTCTGAGGACTTCTGGGAGCCCTAGGCAGCAAAGGTTTGCCTCCTCCCGACTTTTCACCCTTCCCTTGCATTGAGGCCGGGCAAAAAGCTGCTGCCCATCTCCTCTACCAGCCCAGCCCCTACCAAAATGAGGCAGTGAGGCAATGCGTGATGGTGAGGCCAGGCAAGAGGCTGTGGTGAGGCAAGGCCTGCTATATCATGAGGAAGCCACTGCCTGCCATCCTTGCTCCCCCTGCATGGAGGTGAGGAAGTGAGGGGGAGCTGGAAATCGGGCTCATCTTCCTTGCCCCCTTGCAAGGCGGGGCTGAGGGAGGTGTAGGTGAGAGAGAATAAGCAGGCTTCTTATGCCTGGCTACTGGGGTGCCTCCCGGGGCTGGTGTTTTCCAGGTAGACCCTGCCTTTGAGCAGGTTGGAAGCGGGACACGATGCTTGGCGCCTCTGCACCTCTAGTGGATGGGCCAGCCCTAGGGTTAAGAAGAAACTCACAGGCTAAACCTCCAAAGAATCACCTACAGAAAAAACAAGCATTGCTAATATAGCCCAGGCAAACCCATCCATTTGAATGCATGAAAGACACTTCACAAAAATACAACAATAAAAAATATGCATCATATACAACAATAACTATTTCTTTTTTTAAAAGTTCTGTGGAGGCCTGGCCTGTGGGTTCCCTTTCTTGGTACTAGGACCACTTTCCTTCTTCTTTTTTTCCCAGCCGTAAACACCTATCATTCCCCTGGTCTGCTGGAAAATCTGGCTTCGTTGGCAGGGGTTGCTTTAATCTTTCAAACCATGATCATTTGCAAATTTAGGAGACAACTTTGGCTCTCGGATGATGAAAACTGATATTTTCTGCATCACTCAGCTGCTGTGCTCACTCAACGTAGTCGTAGAATATGCTGTAATGCAGTCAGAACCCCGTTCCCTCCAAAGAATGAGGACAGCTTGGTCCTTAGCAAACCCCAGCAGCTTCTCACACAACTCACACAACCTTCTTTGTTTCTTTTGTCCTTTACCCCTGCCCCCTCCCTATCTTAGATACAGAAATGCAAGTTCACGATCTTTGCGGATGTGAGGAGGCAGCACAACCCTGTTATCACCTATGAACGTTGCCGGCTACTACGTCTGGGTAAGAAGATACATCGAAGACACAGCAGCTTCTATTGAGCCTGATGGCAAAGTGGGTGGGGGGAAGCGGGGTTAGAAAAGCATCGTCTTGGTTTGCCCCCTTCCTTTTACCACTTTCTGAGCAATCCTAAGGAGAGTTACTCCAGTCTAAGCCCATTGATTTCAATGGGCTTAGACTGGAGCAACTCTTCTTAGGATTGCACCGTTTGACACAATTTGTTAGAGGCACATCTGTTTGATATCCCACTGGAAATATCCCACAAGCTCCTGCTGATTTCTTAGCCATCCTATTTCTCTTAGTCACATCTACTTGCTTTGAAATAGAAAAATAAAATTAACTTGCTCAAGCATCATCCTTATTATTATTATTATCATTTATTTATTTATTCAGATAGGAGGGGTGTACTGTAGGGAGGGGATCTCAGATGATCTTCTAATGAGTTAGGAACCATAGACCTCACCACTATGTTGTATTGAATTCCTCCTAATGCTATGTCTTTGTGAACTTATATCCAAGGCTTTTTTTCATCTGGAACATGGTGGAACGGAGGGCAATCTAAACTCCCCTCTGTCTGGAGATCAGGGATGGGGCCACCAGCCATGTGACCATTTTCACCTAGCGTGATTTAAACTTTAAAACACTCCCCCCCCTGTTCCAGCTGACCCAAAGTGACGTCATTGTGTGGTCCTGGGAGCATGCACGCACTTTGCGCACACACATGTGGTACCAGGGGCACTACCTCCCACCAAGAGTTGCCCTCTGTGCTGGCAACCCACTGAGTTCCACCACTTCTTTTCCCAGAAAAAAAGCCCAGCTTATATCTATTTACCCTGTGGCATTGTTTATGGAAATGTTCCTGATATTAACTGTATTAATCTCACACCGTGTAATCTGCTTTGAATCTCAATGAGAAAGGCGGACTATAAATGACATAAATAAAATTATTATTATTAAACAAAGACAGGATGAAAAACTTAAAAACACAAGCTTGCACAATTTTATATCAAAGACCAGAAAGAAAATGAGAGAACAAAATCAAGAACTGGTTAATTCAGAAGCAGGTACTGATGCCAAAACTAAGGTTGCCAGTAAATCTGGAGGAAAAGATCCTGTTCCTTTAACAGAATCTTAATATCAGTTCGATCGACAGCAAATACCCAGTGATACAATTTACCTCCAGTCTACAAAAAGCTTTACCTACCCATTTAAGCCTCTATAAAGGGGCAGGACATTTTTTTCCAGGCCTGTTGCAGCCCGAACTACTATTGTGTTTCCAAAATGCAGGAAAAGCCCTCAGAGTTACCAGACTTTGCTGTAAACAATTTGGATTAATCTGAATGGTTTCACTGTCTGTCCTACTAACAGTCAGGGCCGGCGCACCCATTGAGGCAGGTCCGGCCCTTGCCTCGAGTGCAGGGGTGCCGAGGGTGGGAGTGCATACTGCAGAGCTGGCAGCAGCAGTGCTGGCAGCTGAGCAGGAGGAAAGGGAAGCCACTCACATGCTGCCCCAGCCAGCTGCCATGCCTGGCCCGCAGCTGCTGCAGCCTGCCAGCCCTCCCACCCACGCTGCCACCGCCGCTGCCAACACACGCCCCCGTCCGAGCACAGCACCCACAGGCCAGGCATGGCAGGTGTCCAGGGTGGCATGCGCAACAAAGGAGCGGGAGGGCTGGGACCCATGCACCTCCCCAGCCACCTGCCACACCCGACTGGGAGTGCGGGCAGCCTCCACACGCCATCCCAGCCGCCCACCGCACCAATGGGGCCTGCTTGCTGCATGATGTCACACAGCACTGTTCAAGTGGAGCGCAAGTGAACAGGGAGGAATACACGTGAATCTGTTCACTTGCCGTTCAAGTGTCATTCGTAGCTTGGCTCTAAGTTTCCCCCTTCCTTTCTGATCTGTTTTCTCTTTAAAGAAAGTAAAGAAAGATGGCACAGAATTATTCAAATACACACATAATTGTGAAATACGGCTATTTTTCACTATCACCAATTTTGCTCCTGTTAGTGGGACGGATCCACCCAAATTTCTATTCAATCTCACTCAGCTCCCTTCCTTACTACAACCCCACTCTGACATTACTTTTGTCCATATAGGTCTCATGATCCCCTGCATAATATTTATTAGGTCCTTATTCATAAGGTATCCTTCCTCCCCATTTTTTTCAATAGAAAGGCTAATTGGATCCACCTCAGTAAATTCAATATTAAGGCGAAATGTGGGCTTCATGGTTATTTAAAATAGCAAGATCTTTGGAGTTAACTACCATTTGGAGGTTTGGGAAGATGGGCCAGAAAAGCTATAATTCTGCAACAAAAAGGGCTAGAGAATGTACATTTTTAAAAAATGAACGATGGGGACTAGTAGATCATAGCAATAAATAGCTATCACGTTATAGCACTATAGCAATCTAGCAATTCCTGGTTTTAAACAGAAAATGATAAAAAGCCCTTCAGCATGTGAGGGAGGGGGGAGGGTTGGCATCTGTGAGGGCTCAGGCAAGGAAAATGGTGCCAATGTAGGCGGACCGGCAGAAATGAACACTTCACGGTATACGTGGCATCCAACGGCACTGTAACTGCGACCTTGCCAAAAAGATTACACCAAAAACAGTTTGGGAAAAGATGGCAACAAAGTGGGGGGAGTACATAGATAAACAGAGGATGACAGCATGGGCACGCTCCCGAAAACACTGCTGCGGCAAAGAAGGCAAGGAGAAGAAAAGTGTTCATATGGAAATGGATTAGGGGGATTCTTCACCCCTCTTCCTCTAAGCCTCTTTCAAGGAATCTGGAGACTTCTGTTACTCTTCCCCCTTACATCTTGGTAATGCAAAATAAATATATTCAGTTAAAATAGAAGAAAGAGACAACAAAGCCAGGCACAGATGTGAAAATATGCCTTTTCATAATACAAGACTGCACTCTAATGTCTCATGGGAGGACCATAGAAGTCAAGGTCTCAAGATTCCTGTTTGGCCACTGGTGGTGACAGATGTTTAGAAACATTGCATTTACATGGTTCTCACTCCCTGCACCCTCCCCCCCTCCCCCCACCACCCATATGTCCCTGGCCAGTTTCTTCATACCCTCCATGCTTCTGATGAAGAGAGCTGTGGTTCTCAAAAGCTTATGCTACAATAAAGTTGGTTAGTCTTAAAGGTTCTACTGGACTCTTTACTATTGCTCCTAGTGAATTTCAAGACAAAATCTATTGCTTCTAGTGAACAGCTGAAGATGAAAATGACTGGCAGGCTGTACAGGGTGGCTAACTCCAGCTTGGGGAATTCCTGGAGATTTGGGAGTGGAGCTTGGGGACGACAAGGGGTGGGGATGAGGAGGGAGTTCAATAGGAGTACGATGCCATAGAGTCTATTCTCTAAAGCTGCCATTTCTTCCAGGGGAACTGATCTCTGTACTCCGGAGAGCAGTTGTAATTCTAGGAGAATTCCTGGCCCCACGTGGAAGATGGCAACCCTAAGGCCAAACCTCCTGCAGCCTCTTCTCAGAATGGTCTGGGGTCATTTGCTCTTTCCCAGTGAGAGATTTCAGGAAAGATACCAGGGAAGAAAGGCACTCTCAAATCAGCAGCAATGAGACAGCCAGAACCTGTTTTGTATACCTTCTGACATTTCAGAAATGAAAATATGGACATCCTCATTTGTGCAATAACTAACTGCTGTACCTTTGTAGAGAGTAGATTTAATGAAGGAGATTTTATGTACCTTTATGTGCCTTTCACTGCTGTTATGCATTACTACTATTCTCAGGAGTTAATGTAGTGGTTGTAACGCAACTTGCAAGAAGATGAGACTTGAAACAAAAGACCAAAGAAGAGTGTATGTTATACATGTTAATCACTGTGAGAGTTGAGATTAATCAACACAGGGCTTTTTTTCAGCAGGAACGTGGTGGAACGGAGTTCCGGCACCTCTTGAAAATACTCTGCAATAGAGCATGAAAATAATATTATTTCAAAGAATTCCATGTGTTTCTTCCTCATTTCCCTCTTGAGAGTTCCGCCACCTCTTTTCCCAGAAAAAAACCCTGAATCAATGTAAGGCTCGCTATAAGGTAGAGTGTACCTGCCAGACACTTGTTGTATGACTTGATACAGAAACCTCTTTGTAGAGCTGCTTATGCAAAATATAGCAACAGAGAGAATGGGAGAAGAAACTGTTGCTGAGAGAGGAAAATCTAGCCGCGAGTTAATTAGATCAGAAGAACCTTTCAAGGTTGAAAGGAAACCACAAAGCAGAGGAATGGGTGCTGAATGTAACTTTGAGCACATTCCACAGGGAGGGAGAGTGATCCCCTCCTACGGAACCCAGAGAAATAGTCTCTGCTTGAAACCCACGAGGCTGCCAAAAGTGACATTGGGGCGTTTTGAATGGAGGAAGATGGCGACCAGTCCAGACGCGTAACCCGGAGCTCCGTGGGTTTTATCTCTGTATTTACCTATTTTTCTATTTTATTGTTTTAATTGAGTCTCCTGGGTATATAAGTCTGGCTGCTTGTCCTTGGGAGCTAATCTGGATAGCTGGCAGGGCTGCTGTGTGTGGACTCGGAATTTTATTGTCAGCTGTTTAGGAGTTTTGCAGACTGCCAGATTTTAAAGGCCTTCTAAGATATTCCAAACAGCACTTGCATCTGAAGGGTGTTATTCAGTGCTCCAAAGAATTCTTGGGCTTAATGGCTTCTGGCAAATGGCCAAGAGATACGGGGGAGTCGCCCCTTTTGCCTAGTAACAAACAGATGAAGATAGGAGACTATTTCCCTCTAAGAAACCAATTTGAGCTGGCTTATCCTGAATTTACTATTGAAACATCTAACCGCTTCTCTCCTTTGGAAAGACATACTCCCCCTGAAGGAGATGGGGACCCAATATGTCCATCTGACAAGGGGAATGTAGAAGACGCTGAGCCCTCAATAGAGGCAGGGTCCTTGAAGATACAGCAAAGCGTTTCAAATGAAGAGGCATCTCCATCTGCTGTATATTCCCTTCTTGACTTAATTGCCAATACAGTTGAACGTCTCTTCAAGAATATGAAAAGTTTGGCAGGGAAAGTCCATGACCTTACCTCAGAAATAAAGCTGCTATCAACGAGGCTAGACAAGCTGCAACAGGTTCAGTGGGGGGATGCTCCATTGAAACGATCTGCAAGCTTGCAACAGGCTTGCCCACTTAGCGGTAAAACTCTAAATTTTCCAAATTGGCCATGAAGAGGATGGCTATGCTGGGTGCCGCGGAGCACCCCATAGCCACCCCCTTAACTTGATAGTAAAATTGTGTCTCGAATCTGAAGTAATTACGCTCCATTATAATATCAAGTAGATCTAACAGAAAATGGGTGGGTGGAACTTTCCGAGGTCTTTGTTCTAAAACCTCCTCTATCACCTGTCTCGCTTCCAAATGTGGAATAGAGGTGTACAGGGCTTGGATGTCCATTGACACAAGGAGGGCATCCTTGGGACTTATACTGAATGGAACCTTTATATTGAATGTTTGATTGATACTGAATGTTTGACTGGTAGTATAACAGTTTACTGTTTGGGCTTTGTCATATTGTAAATTGGGACTGTATGATATAGTCGTGATTTTGTACAGCATAAATACGCATGTTGTTGTGACTTCCTTGAGCCTGTGTGCTCTTTGTTTTTGTTCGGAACGTGTTGGGGAGTTGTTCCCTTTTTGTTGGTTTATTGTTAGAGACAGTGAACCAAGACACAAAGTAAAAAAAAAAATGTGTGTGTGTGTGTGGGGGGGTATTCTAGAAAATTCAGGAGGGTTAACACACACAAAAAAAACTGGTGTTCCCCAGTCAAGCTTTGCAAGCATCTACATAAAATAACAAATCCTTACTAAAAACTGAATAGGGCTAACTTAACTGAGACACTTGAAATAGCTGACTAATAATCCCACAGCTGGGCCTCACCAATAGAGTCCGTAGCAGGGTAAGCTGGTCTTGCAATGTTCAAATCAAAGTAATGGTCCAGCAGCACCCATAGAAAGAAGAGCCGCCTCCATGGCGGGAAACAGTCACATCCTAAGGCAAATCCAGCCAATCAGGGCAATACACCACTTAACAGTTACTACCCTGAGAAACTTGTGAGAGGAGATAAGGCATGCTAACACACAAGTTCTACCCAATTCACACAGGTACAGTGCAGGCAGTTGGCCTGCTGAAACCCCTCTCAAGCCTGTAAAGCTGACTTTACTCACAAGACAGCTCTTAAAGCTGACTCGTGACAATATATTCTCTCAGGCTTAAGTTCCTTTCCTGACACCCCTCCTCCCGGTAAGTCTGGGGGCTGAGCCTCAGACCCCGGACATTACTATTTAGGCAGACCATCCATGTCAGACCCATTCTGTAGACATTTCATTGGTTGCTGATTAGTTATGGAGTTCAATTCAAGGTTCTGGTTATCACCTGGGTACCTTCGAGACCTCCTCTCCCTGTATGTGCCCCAGAGGATGCTTCGATCCAGTGAAAAACAACTATTAATGGTCCCTGGCCCCAGGGAGGCCCGCCTAGCATTGACCAGAGCCAGGGCCTTTTCGGTCCTAGCTCCAACTTGGTGGAGCGCTCTGTCTAATGAGACCAGGGCCCGGCAGGATCTGTTATCGTTCTGCCGGGTCTGTAAGATGGAGCTGTTCCACCAGGCATATGGTTGATGCGGGGTCGGGCCCCTGCTGGCTGAATAGGGTAGAACGGACCCCTCCCTATCGAAACATCTGCCTTCAAAGAAACTTTTAAATGCTTCATTATCTTTAGTGACGATGGAAATGGTTTAACTGAATTATTTTAGTGCTGCTCTGTATTTGTATTTTTAAATATTTATATTGTATTTACTGGGTTTTAACTGTAAATTTTAATGAGTATAAATGTAATCCGCCCTGAGCCTGCCAGTGTAGGGAGGACGGAATAGAAATTGAAACCAATAAAAAATAAAATAAATAAATATAAAGCTCTTCATGTACACATACTGCAGGACCACCTCTCCTGCTCTGCTCTGCTGCAGCAGCTTCACTCATCTGAAGAAAGCCTTCTGAAGGCAGCATCATGCAAACGGGTAAGAGTGGCAACTGCCCATTTACTAGCCTGCTTATGGTGGGCAATCTCCCCCCAATCGGTGCATCTGCCTGCAGATCGCCAGCTGGTAGGAGAAGGCAGGCAGGGGAAATGAAGGGGGGTACACCCACTGGTTTTGGCTGAGTGTTAAAGAATCAGCCCCAAAGTGATGCCAAAGTGATGCCATCTGTACGTTCTCACCACACACACGGGGGAACCCAGGCAGCAGCCCTACCATTCATGTGCGTTCTCTGTGGTGTCCCCTACTTTATAGAACAGTCTGCTTGAGGAGGTCAGGAAGACCCCCAAGATTCTATCGTTCCACAGAATGAGCAAAACAGAAATGTTCAGGGATGCATTTTTATAAAAGGACTTTAGTTTACTAGAACAGTACAGGAGGCGCTTTATAAGGGATATTTTTTAATGAGTTGCAATGTTCTTTTTCCCCTGTATGTACCATCCTCCTTTTACTGCACTGTTCCACCTTTGTAACTCACTTTCTGTATTACAGAGCATAATGCCTTATGATACTTTCTGTAAATCTAGTCCTACAGACTCAGAGGGTTGCTGCTGATGACAAATGGTCATCAGTGTGTCCCAAGAGGTTCGGTCCTATCCCCCATCGTGCTATTAAATCTATATGTAAAGTCCTTAGGAGAAATCATTTGCGACCTTAGGGTTGGTTGTCCTCAGGGTTTTTTTTTCTGGGAAAAGAGATGGTGGAACTCTCAAGAGGGAAATGAGGAAGAAACACACGGGATTCTTTGAAATAATATTATTTTCATGCACTATTGCCGAGTATTTTCAAAAGGTGCCAGAACTCCGTGCCACTGCGTTCCCGCTGAAAAAAGGCCCTGATTGTCCTCAATATGTTCCCAGCTCTTCCCCCCTCTGTCAAAAACACCTGGTGTTGCTGCGGAGAACTTGGGCAGTAGCCTGCCCATGACTGTTGTGGTTAAGTGGCTAAAAACGAACAAATTGCAACTGAATCCTGACAAAATGGAGGTAACATTGGTCAGGAAGGCTGAGATCTTGAAGGATATTGTGCCTCCCACATTTGAGAGGATGTAGCTGACCCTTGCTGACTGGGTTAAGAGCTAAGGGGTCAGACTGGAACCAGCATTACTGCTTTCTTCCACTTCCATTTAGCCTGTAAAATGACTCCTTACCTTGACCACCAATCTGGCCACCTGTCGTGGTGGCTTTGTGACTAGACTATTATAATGCACTTTACATGGGTTTGTCTTTAAAGTCAACTCAGAGGCTCCAGTTGGTACAGAATATCGCAACTTGGTTGCTATCAGAAGCTATGCGGCATGTACATATGACACCCATCTGTAGCCATTCCATTGACTACCTTTCAGTCATCAAGTTCAATTCAAGGTCACTGTTATCACATACAAAGCCTTACATGACCGTCAACCCACAGACCTCCTCCTAAGCACCAATGCAACAGTTTTGCTCATCTGAGCTCCTGCGGATGCCACCCTGCAAATGGATAAAATCAATAACTAGCCAGACATGCACATTCTTTGTTGAGGCCCCCACCGAAATGGCCTGTGTGAGGAGGCTAAGAAGGATCCCACACTTCTGTCGTTCTACAAACTATATAAAACAGTGTTGTTCAGAAGGGCACTTTTACAATCCATAAGCAGGCACTAGGTGAAGTATTCAGAGCATTCTACCAGTCTCTCCCCATAACCAGGGATGGATTGACCGTCAAAGCCATTGGAGAATGTCCTGGTAGGACAATGGACTTGGGGCAGCTCCCCCTCAGCCACAAGCACCATTCAGACCCCAAGGCAACCCAGCACAAAGTATGTGGGGGCTGCTGACACCACTGGTGGCTCACCTCCCTGGAGGCAGTGACCCACAGCTGTGTGTGGGAGCCACGGCCGCTACCAGTGATACACTGGTATCACTGCTATTGAATGGGGGAACTAAGGCAAACCTTCTCCTCTTCCCCCCATGTTGATATGGTGGGGCTGGGGTGGACTCTCTCCCTTCTCCCTGCCATGTTGGGGGGAAAGGAGAAGAATTGCCATTGCCACAAGCCAGTGAGCCAATCTACCCATAACCAGTCCACTCACTCACAGGACTATCCCCATTTAGTAGAGAGCATGTGACAATCAGAGCGGAGATGGACCAACACTACTTCCCCTTTGTGTCTGTTCTCTACCACGGAGCACATCTCTAAGTTTCCCATTCCCCCCCATCTCAACCACTGTGTAGGCATTGCTGCCAACAGGATGTGGCAACCTCTTCTGCCCCCAAGCTGTCCATGTGGGCCTTTTCTCCTGAAGTGACTGCCAAGACCAGCAAGATAAGAGAGATCATAAAGCATTCAAGATGTTAAGCAGTATTTAAAATGACCAAGGACAAGAGAGGCCATTGAATGTAGCTCAGCCACCATACAACATTAGATGTGCTGTCCAAATTATATCAAGCAGAACAGTGTTGGGCTTAAAATAATGTTAAACAATTGACAAGAAGTGCCAGTTCAGAAGAGAGCAGATCACGAGGGTTTTTATTAGCAAGGACTGATAAGGGTGAACTATTCAGGTTTATCAGAGGTACCCAATTTACAAACATCCCAAGAGCCAAGCAAAAGTTCAGTTGGTCTCAAAAGGAGGAACAGCTTTGATTTATACCTTAGTAAGCCAGCTCCTCATGTTCCCTTTTGATTTGTGCAAAGGTCACTGCTACGGCATCGGATAACATCACCAGATGTCCCTATTTACAACTGAGAGGTACCGCTTCCCCATGCCATGGTCTTGAGCGGAATTCGGCTCTGCAGCTTTGAAAACTGCAATTCACTGCAGCTAATATGTTTTTGCACCAGGTCAGGAGAATCCGGACCTAACTCATCAAAAAACATATTGAGTAATTGGGTTAGGGTGGCCAACTCAGGCTTAGAAATTTCCTGGAGATTTAGGGGTGGCACCTGGGCAGAAATGGTGGGAATTGGGGCGGGGGAGAGAGCTCAGCACAGATGTGAAGCCATAATGTCCATCCTCCATAGCTGCCATTTCCTCTAGGAAAACTGCTCTGTGTAGTCTTGAGATCAGTTGTAATTTTGGGAGGTCTCCTGGCCTCACCTGGATATTGGCAACTGTAAGTTTGGCCCTAAGATAAACAGTCCCACAGCCAGAAATGTTATGGGGAGGGAACATGCATACACTGCTGGAGAGGTCTAGGATTGCCAAGAATTCTCTCAGAATTAAAACTGAAAGAGATCAGTTTCCCTGAGCTTTGAAGGGAAAACTTCATGGCATTAAACCCCAACTAAGCTCCCTCCACAGGCACCAATTCCAAATCTCCAGGAATTTCTCAAGTTGGAGTTGACATCCCTAGAGCTGGGGGCCATTTCAGGTCAGGAAAAGAGCACGGTTTGTGCTTATGCGCTCTTTCCTGGCACACCTGGGAATTTAGTTTTAACTGAGATCTCAGATTTAATTTATGCTTATAAACTTCTATAATTAAAAACAAAGAATAACCAGCTCTAATGTGTGAAAATGGCCACTTTCCAGTTTATTCTGAGCACTAAAACCCTTGGAGGGAGGGAAGGGGGAGAATCTAGAGACATCCTAAAACACCTGATTTACACATCTCTAAGCAATGGGAATAAATGATCCCAAAGCTGTTCAAATACTGCCCCCTTTGTGTCATTCAGAGACTGAAAATGGAAATAGTGTGAAAGAAAATCCCTTCATCCCCATGAGGTGAATGAAGAAAGGTGAGGGCTAGGTTGGTTGTAGAGGAAAGTGCCATCAAGTCTTAGCTGACTTATGGCAACCCCTGCTGTGGCTTTTGAGGCATGAGACTAACACAGGTGGATTGCCATTGCCTGCCTCTTTTTAGTTACTCTAGACTTCCTTGGAGGTCACCCATCCAATTACTACCCTGCTTAGTTTCCGAGATCTGATGAGATCAGGTTTGCATGGCTGTCTAGGTCAGGACAAGGGCTAGACTAGAGGTTTAAAACCAGTGTTCCTTCATCTTTCAGATATGAAAAGGAAACCAGATGAAACTGTGTGTCCTGATGCACTTTACAATGGTTTACGTCATACCAAAGGGTGTCAACAGGGCCTGGCCTGTTGGTGGGTAAACCAAAACAGAACTTCCTTTTGTGATCACCTGAACTTTTGCTTGGCTCTCGGGATGTTTGTAAACTGGGCACTGCTTATATACCGTTGAACAATGCACCCGCATCAGCTCTCGCCAATGAAAACCCTCATGAATTGCCTCCTTCAGAATCAGAACTTCTTGTTCATTGTTTAAAAGTATCTTGAAACTATGTGGCCGTTGTTGATGTAATTTGCACTCGGATGAGCTGCGGATGAGGGATTCTGTTGTCCTTGATTGTTTTTTTATAATGCTTAATATCCCATGTGATTTATAATCCCTTATCTTGTTTGTCTTTGCGGTCACAGTGTGAGGGAGGGTCACATTGAGATTCTGTATAGTGTAATGAAGAAATTGTCGGACAAGAAAAGGAGGATAGACCACCTTTTTAATCCCTACATGGCCATGGAATGCTCCAGGTGACCTTGGGACAATTGATTTCTCTTCACCTAACCTACTTCACAGGGTTGTGTTGAGGATAAAAAAGAAGGGTTAAAAATGTATGCTGCCTAGCCTCCTTGTAGGAAGGGCTGAGTAAAAACCAATAGAAAAAGTTCACTTGGATTAGAAATAGTATGTGGTTTATTATATAATGCTTTTTACTGCTGGTTTTAGCCCAGGTTTTTACTGGGTACTGTAATGTGCCTCGTAGTGCAAAATTTGTCTTACCATTTTTAATTTTCTTGTTTTATTTTATGGTTTGCTTTG